>NC_136516.1:43864323-44154323 GCF_053919585.1 Euprymna scolopes | reverse complement strand
TTGGTTACCAAAGTAAACAGACGTGCTCCAAGTCTTGGAAGCGGGGCTAGAAAGGAACAAGCAATGTAGACACGTAAGCAGACTGCTGGTGAAGACGGACTAAGACAGCCTGAAATAAATTTATATTTTATAAAATATAAAGTCGTTGTCCTATGGTTCGTAACAGAAGAAAATTCAGGTTTTGGCTGTTGCAAGTATTCATCACAGAGCCGAGTAGTGAAGACAGAAAAACTCCGCATAAAGAAAAGGTAGGAAGCAGTTTTTTCTTCTAATATATTCACCTTTTATATAACACTAGCGAGTTGGAAAATAGTAAAGTGTGAAAAAAAAACAGGTGCGCGTTTTTGATTGACATGACGGCGATAGTAATTCAGCAGTTAGCATGACGTGCGGGACAGTTTTTAATGAGGTCAATAAATCGGTTTGTTTGTTTTTAAAAACCCGCTCCCTAGTCTCGAAATGAAAGCTACCGTCTGATATGACGAAGTCGACATTGACCAAACTGGCTCTGGGCCTGTTGGATTTATTTGCTTCCCCACTGAGCAAATTAGGCACAAGGCCGTTTTTAAATGTGGAAAGAGAGGGAGGGGGAGGGAAAAGGGGATCCAGCTCCCGAGAGGTGGGAAATGGGAGCTGGATAGTAACTGTGGTCTGTAGAGTGATCCCTACATTGACCAAGTTCAGATATGTGGGGTTACCCCCACATATGGTCTTTGCTAGTCATAGCTAGTCTTTGCTAGTCATAGCTAGTCTTTGCTTGCAGCATCTGCCGGAACAGACACTACACTTTGATCTTGTCGCCCGGGCCGCCGAAGCTGGCGCCTGGGCCTGTTGGATTTAATTGCTTCCCCACTGAGCAAATAAGGCACAAGGCCGTTTTTTAATGTGGAGAGAGAGGGAAGGGGGAGGGAAAGGGGGATCCAGCTCCCGAGAGGTGGGAAATGGGAGCTGGATAGTAACTGTGGTCTGTAGGGTGATCCCTACATTGACCAAGTTCAGATATGTGGGGTTACCCCCACATATGGTCTTTGCTAGTCATAGCTAGTCTTTGCTTGCAGCATCTGCCGGAACAGATACTACACTTTGATCTTTTTATTTATTTGCTTCCCCACTGAGCAAATTAGGCAGGAGGCCGTTTTTTAATGTGGAGATAGGGGGAGGGGGGGCGGGAAATGGGGATCCAGCTCCCGAGAGGTGGGAAGTGGGAGCCGGATTAGAAACTGTTGGTATGAAGGGTTGCCCCTTCAGTGACCAAGGTCAGATATGTGGGGTTACCCCCACATATGGTCTTTGCTAGTCATAGCTGGTCTTTGCTAGTCATAGCTTTGCAGTATCTGCCGGAACAGATACAGATACTTTGAGGTATTTATTTGCTCCCCCACCGAGCAAATTAGGCACAAGGCCGATTTTTAAAGTGAGGAGTGAAGGGGAAATGGGGACCAACTCCCCGGGGAGTAAAGGAACTGGATAGTTACAATTGGTATGAAGGGTTGCCCCTACATTGACCAAGGTCTTATATGTGGGGTTGGCCCCACATCTGGTCTTTGCTTGCAGTATCTGCCGGAACAGATGGTATTTATTTGCTCCCCCACCGAGCAAATTAGGCACAAGGCCAATTTTTAACGTGAGGAGTGAAGGGAAGGGAAAGGAAAAAGGGGATCAGCTCCCGAGAGGTGGGAAATGGGAGCTGGTTAAAGGTCAGGTATGTGGGGTTGCCCCCACATCTGGTCTTTGCTTGCAGTATCTGCCGGAACAGATGGTATTTATTTGCTCCCCCACTGAGCAAATTAGGCACAAGGCCGTTTTTAATGTGAGGTAAAAACCAGCTCCCCTAAAAGTAGGCAAAAAGGGGGCACTCTGGTTACCAAAAATAATTGTCCCAGTATAGAGGGTTTCCCCTCCATTGACTGGTACAAATTATCTTAAGTGCAGCATCTGCCGGAACAGATGGTATTTATTTGCTCCCCCACCGAGCAAATTAGGCACAAGGCCGATTTTTAATGTGAGGAGTGAAGGGAGGGGGAAGGGAAAAAGGGGACCAGCTCCCGAGAGGTGGGAAATGGGAGCTGGTTAATGGTCAGGCATGTGGGGTTGCCCCCACATCTGGTCTTTGCTAGTCATAGCTAGTCATAGCCTGCAGCATCTGCCGGAACAGATGGTATTTATTTGCTCCCCCACCGAGCAAATTAGGCACAAGGCCGATTTTTAATGTGAGGAGTGAAGGGAGGGGGAAGGAGAAAAGGGGACCAGCTCCCGAGAGGTGGGAAATGGGAGCTGGTTAAAGGTCAGAAATGTGGGGTCGCCCCCACATCTGGTCTTTGCTAGTCATAGCTTGCAGTATCTGCCGGAACAGATGGTGTTTATTTGCTCCCCCACTGAGCAAATTAGGCACAAGGCCGTTTTTAATGTGAGGTAAAAACCAGCTCCCCTAAAAGTAGGCAAAAAGGGGGCACTCTGGTTACCAAAAATAATTGTCCCAGTATAGAGGGTTTCCCCTCCATTGACTGGTACAAATTATCTTAAGTGCAGCATCTGCCGGAACAGATGGTATTTATTTGCTCCCCCACCGAGCAAATTAGGCACAAGGCCGATTTTTAATGTGAGGAATTAAGGGAGGGGGAAGGGAAAAAGGAGACCACCTCCCGAGAGGTGGGAAATGGGAGCTGGTTAATGGTCAGGCATGTGGGGTTGCCCCCACATCTGGTCTTTGCTAGTCATAGCTAGTCATAGCCTGCAGCATCTGCCGGAACAGATGGTATTTATTTGCTCCCCCACCGAGCAAATTAGGCACAAGGCCGATTTTTAATGTGAGGAGTGAAGGGAGGGGGAAGGAGAAAAGGGGACCAGCTCCCGAGAGGTGGGAAATGGGAGCTGGTTAAAGGTCAGAAATGTGGGGTCGCCCCCACATCTGGTCTTTGCTAGTCATAGCTTGCAGTATCTGCCGGAACAGATGGTGTTTATTTGCTCCCCCACTGAGCAAATTAGGCACAAGGCCGTTTTTAATGTGAGGTAAAAACCAGCTCCCCTAAAAGTAGGCAAAAAGGGGGCACTCTGGTTACCAAAAATAATAATTGTCCCAGTATAGAGGGTTTCCCCTCTATTGACTGGTACAAATTATCTTAAGTGCAGCATCTGCCGGAACAGATGGTATTTATTTGCTCCCCCACCGAGCAAATTAGGCACAAGGCCAATTTTTAATGTGAGGAGTGAAGGGAGGGGGAAGGGAAAAAGGGGACCAGCTCCCGAGAGGTGGGAAATGGGAGCTGGTTAAAGGTCAGGCATGTGGGGTTGCCCCCACATCTGGTCTTTGCTAGTCATAGCTAGTCATAGCTAGTCATAGCTTGCAGTATCTGCCGGAACAGATGCTCGTATTTATTTGCTCCCCCACCGAGCAAATTAGGCACAAGGCCGATTTTTAATGTAAGGAGTGAAGGGAGGGGGAAGGGAAAAAGGGGACCAGCTCCCGAGAGGTGGGAAATGGGAGCTGGTTAAAGGTCAGGCATGTGGGGTTGCCCCCACATCTGGTCTTTGCTAGTCATAGCTAGTCATAGCTAGTCATAGCTTGCAGTATCTGCCGGAACAGATGGTATTTATTTGCTCCCCCACTGAGCAAATTAGGCACAAGGCCGTTTTTAATGTGAGGTAAAAACCAGCTCCCCTAAAAGGGGTCACTCTGGTTACCAAAAATAATAATTGTCCCAGTATAGAGGGTTTCCCTTCCATTGACTGGTACAAATTATCTTAAGTGCAGTATCTGCCGGAACAGATGGTATTTATTTGCTCCCCCACCGAGCAAATTAGGCACAAGGCCGATTTTTAAAGTGAGGAGTGAAGGGGAAATGGGGACCAACTCCCCGGGGAGTAGGGGAGATGGATAGTGACAATTGGTATGAAGGGTTGCCCCTACATTGATCAAGGTCTTATATGTGGGGTCGCCCCCGTATATGGTCTTTGCTTGCAGTATCTGCCGGAACAGATGCTACACTTTGATCTTGTCCCCCGTGCCGCCGCGCTTTTTTTATACCGAAAACCGAATGTAACGCGTGCCGATGCGGGAAACGTGGAATAATTAAAGTTTGAAAGTCAATAAAATTAAATAGACAGGCGAGCTCCGTGGTTAAGTGTGAGATATTACAATTTATAGATGATATAAAAAGTTTTAAGAAGTTGTGAAGCGAGCGAGCACTTCTCTGAAAGAAGCCTTTTGTGGACATCGAGGAAAAGCGTACATACAAACATACATACATACATACATACATTTTCGCTTTTATATATATAGATGAACATCTGCAATACTTTTGTAAAGCATAGACACTTGTGATACCTCGCTATACAACATATGTCTATACATCGAATTGATAGTTGGTTATAAAACATTTACGTTTATTTGATGCCGTTTGGAGAAGAATATACCCTCCTCTCCTATACAACACCGGGGAATTCCAGTGGGACTGCCAAGGCACATTTTGCAGGTCGGATTTCCCCTCCTCGGGGGACGCTGATTTCACAATCCTACTTTTCATACGCTGGTGTCTCAGTTCTTGCAATGGGAGAGAATTAAACAGCACCCAAGAGTTTATCAGTAATATGTACCTGTCAAGAGACAGGTACCCTTCCTAGTTTATTCTTTTCAATAAATGTTTTGTATCTAATTTAAAAGTTGCTAGTTTTTTTGTTATTTCTTTTTTTTTTCTTGCTTTTGTTTTTTTTTATTTTACGTGAAAGGTTGATTGATTAATTGTGAGCATTCCCCACATGGTAAAGTTTAGAACAAATAATCTGCACATGTTGCCGAGAATATATATTCCAAAATTTATAGTAAGCGGTTCATAAGAGAACTGAATTAAACAAGAAGATAAGCAAAATAATAAACCTCGCGAGAATTTTCCCGGCAGTCTACGTGAAACGCCGGAAGGTGCCAAACGAAAGTTTTGTGGCATTTCTATTTTTTGCGAAAACGCTGGCCAATTTTTTTCAGTGAGAAAGTTATTTCTATTATAACAAATGTAATTCAATAAAACTTCATAAAAAAATATATCAAACAATATTTTTTTTTGTCACGAAGAAAATGAAACAAATAATATTGCACTACGAAGCTTTTAAAAACTTAAAATGGAGAAAAAAACACACATATTGTGAAGTAAGTTTATGAATAAATATTTATGTTTTGAATGACAGACAACTGACAATAAACACAGTTATATTTGGATTTTTTATAAGATTTTTTAAATTTTATAATAAAGAAAAGTATGTATTTCTTTTTGTAAAATACTACCCAATAATAATAATAATAATAATAATAATAATAATAATAATAATAATAATAATAACTATTTTTTTAATATAAATAACGTTGCCTGCTGTGATTTCATTTACTTCGGTACTTTTTACGTTTTACGTAAACTGACGGTAAAATTCTAACGCTAGCACAACCTTTATTCTCCTTACGATGCCTCCGTTCCGTCTAGAAAGACAAAGAAAACCCCTGTACGGCTGTACGAAAGCAAAGTTTACAAATCTTTGCGTTCGTATAAACTGTATCGCCTGAAGAGGTCTCTAGTTACTAATAGCTAGCTGACCGAAACATGCTCATGACTGTATAGCAACATATTACTTTGTAAGCAAAAACAAATGAAGAGAATATATATATATATATATATATATATATATATATATATATATATATATATATATATATATATATATATATATAAGAGAGAGAGGGTGGGTTAAAAAAAGAAATTGACTGAATGAATCCAAATTAATAGAGTGATTCAAACAAATTAGTCGTAGTCTCTACTGCCAAAAGTGGATGAGCGCTTCTTGGCATTGACACCTTCAAACTTCGCATTAGAATGGGTTCGATGCTCATTTGAGCGGCTGGATAATTAATTTGCACTAACCTTCTGGCTGGCTACATAATCATCATTCTATTTCTGTAATTCGCTTCTACACACACACACACACACACGCACACACACACACACATGCACACACACACATACGCAGACACACATCATACACGCACACACACACACGCACGAACACACACACCCACAAACACGCCCAAGCGCGTGCACACACACACACACAAACACAAACACACACACGCGCACACACGCACAGTTAAACGTCAGAATAAAGAAGTTGAGCTGCCCCTACCGTGTGAGAAAATTACTCCCGCCTGAGTATTCCATATCCGCGCAAGACCACAATTCCCTTATGGATGAGGTACTATTGCCACAACTGTACTGGTCGATCTACCACTAGTCTCTCACGAATCAAAAAGAGAGTCTTCAACCTAAGAAGTTCCACATTATCGACAAAACTCCAACTTTTGCCTCATCGATGCAATGTTGCATTCTTATACCTGTTTTACACGTAGTTGATGAACTCATAGCACTTTGTGTCCGCTCGATATTCATACTTCTGATTACACCAGCAAGTAGCTTCACTGTTGAAGTTCCTAGATGCCAGAAAGCGTTCTACTTTAATAGTTTTTTCTTTGTCCTCGGACTTCTATACTTTTGAATTCCTTCCCTGTTTCTTGCTTCCACTGTCTGTACTAGCCTGTAGAAGTTTAAATTTAATGTGAGCAGACAATTTGTTGCTCATCCCCCCACATTCCTCTATTATACATAACCCAAAATAGTATCCCCTTACGATTAGTTTGGTTTGAAAACAGCGTGAAAAGATAAACGCGATTTTAAGACTAACGTGAACCTTATTTATTTATCAAACGATGAAGTATGTTTACGAAAGAACATTAGTGGTTACAATGAGTGTTGACTTCTAAAAATGCCTTCAGAGATGCATTATTGAGAACAAGTACAATTTTACAGAAAGGAATATGCAAATTAATTAATTTTCTCGTAGTCGTTTGCATATCTATGCCTTCCTTTGAAAAACGAGCGTTAGTTAATTACTTGTTCATTTTTATAGTTTCTTCTTAGATTATTGGTTTTATTTCACTATGACGCTGAATTTTATTTATGCATAGTTTCTACATTCTGCATAATTGCGTAGAATTTAAGATGAATAAGTTCTAGCACACGGAAATATTTAGATCTATAACTATACATCCCTCTTCATATATATATATACACATATATATATAAATATATATATATATATATATATATATATATATACACACTAGCAAAAGTATCCGTCGTTGACTGGGTTCAAAAACAGCCTACAGAAAATGGACTTTGATTTATGAAAGCATGATAGGTTATGAAACGGAAGGGTTGTAAAGAGATAGCTTCGGATTTGGGGGGTATCAAAACCAAAGCAAAATATGATGAAAGTAAAAATAAAATAGATAAACCCCATAATTTATTATACCATACCTGTTCACACTGAAACACTTATCACAATATTCTATGGATCTATATTTAAAAACCTTGTTAAGCTTTGTGGCATATTTCCATTCTATGGAGGTCAGGTGCGAACGAACACCCCATAATTTTATTATACCATATTTCTTCAAACTGAAACATAATTATCAAAGTATACTTACGCAGATAGATATGAAACGTCTTTATTAAAGTTTGTGTTTATTTCCATTCTATGGAGGCCAGGCGCGAACGCAGACCCCACAATTTTATTATACCATTCCTTTCTGTTAAAACATACTTATCAAAATATTCTTAAGTACATCTATATCAAAAACACTTGTAAACATACAAGCACACAGACGTTCAGCTTTATATATATATATATATATATATATATATATATATATATATATATAGAGAGAGAGAGAGAGAGAGAGAGAGAGAGAGGAAGGCTTGGCTCGATGAAGGTCGATTTTACAGAAATTTGCATACAATGTCTTATCATCTCATTATTGTCTGCCATCTTGATCATTTTACGGCGACGCTATCAAAAGACAACTTTCGTAACAGTGGTATTGCTACCTCTCGATTGCAACAACCTATACCGCATTAACTTACCTTAACACCGTTAGTTACAATTTTATAGCTGTTTGGTTCAATTAATAACTTCAGGACCAAAGAATGACGCAGTTCTGAAGCTTAACTTTCCCAAATCATATTTACAATAAACATTTTGAAAAACGAAACAAAAATGAAAATCTGAGCAAGTAAAAACCAATTTATCATAATAGAAACAATTAAATAATATCACTAATTTGAAAAAAATATTTAGCTGAGAATTATTTTAAATTTAAGAAACGAATATTTATGTTTTTATAATGAACTAAATTGTTATAATTTCAAACAAGCGAAATACAAATCATTGATGATTCCCCAAATGATGAAACACTGGCATCTGTTGGCATTTAATAATTATTTTAGTAAATAATAATCTCAGCCCCTTTAAGAGACTTGAGCACTTTCAGTTGTGATAAAGTCGATCAACTTAGCTTATACGAGCAGATCGTCATATAATGACTAGATCACTCTGACTGGCGTTAAAAACATTTAATAAGAATTAATGTTTAAATTTCGACTGTATCTCTTGCGGTTGACGGTAGCCGAATGGTTCGGGTAATCGCTAATGAAGCCAGACATTACTTCTGTTGCCGGGGTTCGAATCACTCGACTGGCGTTAATCGTGACACTCTGCACTATGTTTTGTATAGTTTTAAAGATTAAAAACTTCAAAGACTATATATATATATATATATATATATATATATATATATATATATATTCTACTACGAAGTGCTTTCATTAAGTTTCCTGACGGGAACTTTTATTGATAGTGCACACATGGAACTCTAGTTCCCTAAAACTGAAACTCTAGCAATCTTGTATTGTTCCAACAACTTGGGAAATGTTCCAAGGAAGTTATCTTGTGTGAGCGAGTCAATGACCCTCGTCACAGCCTCTTTCATCTCCTCAATTGTCTCAACGACAGACTGTAAGGTTTTCCTTGAGCTCAGGGAATAACCAAAAGTACCAGTGAGCAAGTTCTGGACTATAAAAAGGATGATGAACTGTGCTTATGCCCATCTTGGTCAAATAGTCTGTGACAAAGATGTGTTGTGGATTTGTGGATAGTCCTGGGGGGAAATTCCACTGACACGATTTAAAAATTGATGCCTTTTTCCGACGGAATGTCTTCATGAACTCCCTTAAAATATCAACATAAAATTTCTTGTTGAATGTCTGTTCATTGGGAACTCAGTGCGTGAAAAAGTGGACTATCATAGGATTCTGGGCGGATTTGCTCTCTCTGGCCTTCTTGGGTCTGGAGGAGCAAGCATGCTTCAACTGGAAACTGTCTCTTTGTCTCTGGGTCATAGCAGTAGATCCAGCTTTCATCACAGGTCACCAGAGAATCAATAATTGCGGGATCTGAATTGATCAGCTTAACAATTTCCCTGTTGTCATGACAACGGCTTTTCCTCTGATCTTCTCTGAGCATCCGTAGGACAAACTTCGCGCATATCTTATTGTCTCTATAGACCCCCAATGGTCCTTACCCATGAACTTCTTTATTTGGCTAATCAACTCTGGTGTTCTGATTTCCTTACCCTCTCACACTTTTCGGCATCCCCCACAGACTCTCTGTCTTCATTGTATCTCTTATGCCACTCAAAAGCTGATACTCGATTCATGCAAGATGGTTCAAGAGCAGTTTGAAACATTCCACACGTTTTCGTGGAATGTTTTTCCCAATTTTAAGACAGAATTTTGTTGCATATCATTCTTCTAGAGTGTCCTCACATTCAGGTGGAATTTTTGAAAGCAACAATCGGGCTTCAGTAGGGTGTATTCCAATTCCTGCTGTAGGTATACATCTGAACCTGAAATCATAAAACGTGGTCAGTCATCTCATAAGATGTATGATGTATATATATATATATATATATATATATATATATATATATATATATATATATATATATATATATTACGTAGAAAAATATAAGGATCAAAAGTAATATGATTAAAATTGAACATGGAAAAATAAAAGGACTAGTTGTTACAACTGGAAAAGCAAAAGACAATACATTTTAGTAAAAAATATAAACATTTATAACTGAAAATATTGCAGCATCAAGAATTTTTTTTAATTCAATTTAACATTATATAATCAATTCTTAAATAATACTGCAATATTTTAAGTTATAAATTTATTCTACTTTTTACTAGTATATCTTGTCATTTTCTTTTCCAGTTTTAACAACTAGTCCTTTTACTTTTCCATACTACTTTTCATGCTCGCATTTTTTTCTATGTAATCCATGATTTTCCAGGTTTTGCTTTGAAATAATATTTTCTCTCGGTTTCATCTGTTACCTGTGCATTATTAGCGATAGTTCTGCTGAGTGACTGATCAGAACAGCGATGAATTATTAGCGACATTTTTTTTCTAACTAGTCCTTTACTTTTCCATGTTTAATCTTAACCATATTACTTTTCATGCTCGCATTTTTCTATTGTAATATATATACGTATATATATACGTATATATATACATATATATATACGTATATATATATATGTGTGTGTGTGTGTGTGTGTGTGTGTGTGTGTGTGTGTGTATGTGTGTGTGTGTGTGTGTGTGATAAAGAGATGATTACGAACTTTTTTGCGCAGATCACATGACTGTCATCATTATTTTCTTTTAAAATATCTACTTTCATTTTATCTATGAGCACATATTTCGATCAATTGTATCTTTGTTGTTTTATTTCTAATCATCTCAAACCTGGCTAATTAGTTTTAACACAAATCGTACCATTTTGAAATTGATAACAAAAACATGATCTGGTTGCGTGTCACCAAATGATTAAAGAAAAAAAAAACAATAAAACAATATGCAAGAAACGGAGTCACATATGTAAGCGGAAATTTGTTGCGGAGAGGGTGGGGGGCGTGTTGTTTGCGTGTCGATCGACAGTACAACTAAAAAAAAGCAGTCCCAGACAAAATACGACAAATGAGAAAGAAGAGAGAACGAACAGTGTTTTTTTTTTTACATGGAGTTCAACACTTATCAAGGCCCAATGGCCACTCGGGGATAAGGGTTATTGTGTGTACGGTACTCAATGGGATAGTGTAGCAATAGTATTAGAGAATTTATAAGGTGTCATTACTTAGGGGGGGGCGGTTCATCAGAAATTTGTTTGTGTTGGACTTGAAGACATCCAGGTTGAAGTCGGGAGGGAAACAGGCAAGCGGAACAGAGTTCCACAGGCGTGCAGTTCTAAGAAAGAAGCTTTGTTCGTGGAATCTACGTTTTGATTTAGGCACAGATAAGGAGTAGGGAAAATTATTGACGTTGGTTTCAGCTAGTCGGGTGTTTTTTGAAAAAGATTGGCGAGGGGGGACCAGAGAATGGAGCTCAGACAAGCACTTGCCATGGAAATAACGATAGAACAAAGACAGGCTCGCTACGCCTCTTCTATTGGGAGAGAGGTTGCAGGGAAGAGAAAAGGGCATCCCCCACCAAGTCACGAAGTCTATTTTTTACTCTGTCAAGGCGCAGCTCCTGCCCAGATGTGGCAGCAATACTCCATCTTTGGAGTACTTGGCTCTTATATAGATAGAGAATTACATCAGTAGTGAGATATCTTCTGGGGCGGTAGAAGTATCCCACCATTTCCCAGCGACCTTGGCCACAGACTTGATGTATGTGTTTTATTAAAGGTCAGGAGTAAAGGTCAAACCCAGAAGCTTATAAAAACATGGGGCCTCCCCTAGACGAGAGCCATCCATTTCAATTGATGGTAATATGTTTATGTAGTACGTCTTACACGTGTTTCGTTGAATAGCGAAAGTTCACCAAAAACTAACCATAGACAGATATGCCTTCTTCGGAAAAAAATATGAATAGTTTTTTTTGTTTTTTTGTTTTTTGTTTTTTGTTTTTATTTTTCTTGGAATAAAAAGCATATCGTAAATGAAAAAAAAACACGTGATCTGCAAAAAGAACTTCTTTATCATCTTTTTGTTTTCTTAGATGACATTTTCGCTTTATGTAAATGTTAATTTCAGCTATTTTACCGTCGCGGTGCACGTTGGTCGAGCGGTTTGTTCCTTGCTAATTGTGTCAAAGATGGCTTCCTGACATGATTCGAATCTCCGATTGGCGGTAATCGTAACACCCTGCACTAATGATTCTCGAAAAGATGTTACACAAGTGTCTGTAGGTATCATATATATATATATATATATATATATATATATATATATATATATATATAATTGTGCACAAAAATATTCGACCCCTGTCTAAATTTTCTGTTTTCGTTGAATCTATACTTCAAAAATCTTCATAACGCCTTTTAACGGCTAATTATGAATAAATTGTATATTTTTCAACAATAAATGAGGAAAAGTAATTCGAGAGTAATAATATATATCAATTTATTTACAAAAAATATAAATATGGATGTTGCAAAAATATCCGACCCCTTTAATTTAAAGTTTAAATAAAAGCGTCATTAAGTTTTTTATTTTAGTCTGACCTTGTATTTATTTCCTATAAATAATATTTATGACTCTACTGAATCTAAAATCAGTTCAAATTGAACTTCAATGCCATATTGAATGATTGAATAATTGTTTCAAGTAAAAAAAAATTCTTTTTCAACGTCAACAAATCTGCAACTATGACAAAGAACAAAGAGTACTCTGAAGACATTAAAAAGAAAGTAATCGATGCCTACCAGCCTGGAGAAGGTTATAAAAAAATTTCCAAACGTTTTTCTATACCACGGTCGACTATTATGTCCATTATCAAAAAATGGAAAGTAAAACGGATTGTATCAAGTCTTCCAAGATCAGGTCGTCCAAGAAAAATTACGACACGTGGGGCTAGGAAAATTGTTAGACAAGTTTCAATAGACTCTAAATCTAACCTAAAGGACGTGCAGAACGATTTGAAGAATGCTGGCTCAGATGTACACTTGTGAACTATTCGTAGGGCATTAAATCGTGCCGGGTTGCATGGACGTATTTCCAGAAGGAAGCCCTTACTTTCCAAAGCTCATCAAAAGGCTCGATTAAATTTTGCAAAAAAGTTCCTAGAAATGCCTATTGATTACTGGAATAATATAATTTGGTCAGACGAAACGAAAATGGAACTATTTGGACGCAACCAGCAACGCTCATACCCATATGATAATCGGCGGCTGCATGGTCGGACTATTCCTCTGCGTCTGCTGACAATCAGCGGCAAGGATATCCGTTCCTGGTCACACACCCACAGTGTACACTTGCGACTGGCGTCCGCCTGTGGTTACTACCGCCAAGAAACTTCATGAGAAATATGCACAATTATAAAACTGCGGACCCTACTACGGCGTACGCGGGAACCGACGCGCTTGTTCACCCGGTGGAACAAGTGTTAAATTTGCAAGCCGGAATGCTTCGAAGAAGACAGAACTACTTCTTCGCCTGTTGAAACGTCCGAACCCTGAGATCTGAGGCGGCACAAGCCCTAACGGTGCGCTCTCTACACCAATACAAGGTGGACGTCGCATGCTTGTCTGAGGTCAGATTACCGGACAGTGGTCACCAATCCATCAAGGTACAACAAGAAGATACTTCCTACCACCTCTATCACAGTGGGGTAACGGACAACTCAGAACTGTATGGCGTCGGAATCGCTCTGAGCGACCGCGCACAAAAATCTCTTTTGGACTGGGAACCCATTTCCCCTCGTCTTGCCCGAATTCGGCTAAAAGGAGTTATCCACAACGTCTCTGTCATCGCAGTCTATGCACCCACGCTAGACTCAGCCGACGCTATAAAGGATACCTTCTACAACGAATTACAAGCTGCCGTCAACGGAACCCCCGCCGGTGACATGCTTGTCATAGCAGGTGATTGGAATGGCAGAACTGGCAAGGCGGATGCTCAAACAAGATCTACGCTGGGCCCATTTGGCGTCGGGAATCGCTGTGCCAATGGCGAACGTATCATTAACTTCGCGATGAACAATCACCTCATTGTCTCCAATACGAAGTTTTAGCATCCAAATCATCATCTGGTGACGTGGTACTCGAATGACGGTGTCACGGCGAACCAGATAGACTACATTTGGATACGCAAACGCTGGGTAAGCAATATGCGTGACTGCCGCGCTTACAGAGGTGCTGAAACAGGAAATACCCATGGATCGGATCATGTCCTTGTTAGAGCCAAGCTCACAATGCGACTGAAGGCCAACAAACACGTTTCCCGTCAAAAACGTCTTGATATCACGAAGCTGAAAGTGGACGACACTGCGACTCAGTTTCGACTAGACCTACGTAACCGATTCAATGGTTTACAACCAGAAGAATCGGTGGAAGATATATGGAAAGCACTCAAAAAGGACGTCACTGAAGCAGCGGCCAACACCGTGGGTTTCACAAAGCGTCGTCAAAAGGACTGGATCTCAAGTCGAACGGTGAAATTGGGTGAGGAGGCTAAAGTGCCAGACTCAACGGAGATGCCAACTATCGTCGCCTTCGCCGAGAAACAACGCACTCTGCCCGCAACGACCGCAATGTCTACTGGCACAATATCGCAACTGACATGGAACATGCGGCCTCGGTAGGGGACTCCCGCAAGTTATATCAACTATTGAAGTCCAGCACACAGACGAGGTCATGCGTGAGCGAATCCATCCACAACAGTGGAGGTGAAATCATTACTGAGCTAAATGCACGATTGGATCGGTGGCACGAGCACTTCCGTGAACTCCTGAACCAGCAGCCTCCACCTACAATACCAGGTCAAAACACCCCCACCGCTGCAGATCTCTACGATTGCTCGTCGGATACCCCCAGCCATGAAGAAATCAGAGCCGTCATTGCCAAGTTGAAGAATAACAAAGCTCCAGGCGAGGACGGTATCCCGGCTGAGGTCTACAAGACCAGAATCGATGAATTAACCCCTCGCCTACACCAGCTGATTTCTGAGATTTGGAATAGTGGGGAGATTCCCCAAGATTGGAGTGACGCCATCCTTCTTCCCTTTTTTAAGAAGGGTGACAAACGGACATGTAGTAACTACAGAGGAATCAGCCTTATAGATGTCGCTACATAAGTCTTCACTATCCTCATTCTGAGACGGTTTCAATACGAAAGGGACAGAAGGACTCGTCCTAACCAATGCGGATTCCGACCTGGCCGCGGATGCGTCGACCAAATATTCACGCTGAGGCGAGCCTTGGAACAGCGCTGGTGCTACCAACAGCATACAATCGTATGCTTTATCGACTTCGCTGCCGCTTTTGACTCGGTCGACCGCGGTACCCTGTGGAGAGTGATGGAAGCAGATGGTATCCCCCCGAAGCTACTCAACTTGATCAAGGCCTACTACCATCGGACTCGCACGCGTGTCCGCTGTTATGGCCAGGACTCTTCTTTCTTCAACTTCAGCAGTGGTGTCCGCCAGGGATGCGCGCTCTCGCCCACCCTTTTCAATTACGCTATTGATTGGATCATGGAGCAGGCGCTGCCTGGATATCCTGGCGTCGTTGGGGGGCGTAACTTTCATCTCACCGATTTGGACTACGCGGACGATATTGCGGTTCTCGGGGAGAGCTACAGAGACATACAGACGGTGCTGAACCGAATCCAGGAGAAGGCAGCTGCCATCGGCATGAGAATCAACGCCAGCAAGACGAAGATTATATCGGCTGGCATCCCCCAAGCAGAAAGGTCCTCCGCCACTCTCAACGGGGAAACCCTCGAGGAGACGGATAGCTTCAAATACCTGGGCTGCACGTTCATTGGTACCGGTCAAGGCATGAATGAGATTGAAGCGCGCATTAATGCCGCACGAGCTGCCTTTTGTCGACTCCAAAGGCGAATATGGTCACGGCCTGAAATACGTCTGAGGACAAAAATACGAATCTACCAGGCCCTCGTCCGCGCAATACTTTTGTATGGATGTGAGACCTGGCCCATACGGAAAGCGGATCTGCGACGCGTAGAAGTTTTCGACCACTACAATCTCCGCCGCATTCTCCATGTCCGTCCCTTGGATTTCGTCGCCAACAAAGAAGTCCGGCGTCGCTGCAATCTCCAGGCAATTACTGACCTACTGCGGGCCCGACGCCTTCGATGGTTCGGCCATGCCTCTCACTGTGATGCAGGGGTCTTTATCCACGAGGCTATCTCCCCACGTTCTCTACCCGGCTGGAAAAAACGTGTCGGTGGCCAGCTAAGAACGTGGCTCGGGACTATCAAAGCCGACGCTGAGCTTATTTCGGGCCCGCTCATCTATGGCCTGTCTCGTTGGAGACGTGACTGGCTATTGCTCACTCGGGATCTTGCCTCCGATCGCCGGGCTTGGGCCGCAGCGGTACGAGATGTGCATCTTCATGAAGCCGACTCAACTCCTCCAGGGTGAATGTCGTTTCAAGTACAAGTAAGTAAGTAACCAGCAACGCTATGTTTGGCGAAAAGAAAATACTGCTTATAATGTGAAGAATACCGTTCCAACCGTTAAGAATGAAGGTGGATCAATCATGGTGTGGGGCTGTTTCAGTATAAATGGAACTGGAAGATTAACCATTGCAGTGGACAGATGTAGAAGTCTCGTTAGATGTTATAGGAAACGTTTACTTGCAGTAATCAAGGTCAAAGGAGCTTCAACCAAGTATTAATGAAAAGGGGTCAAATACTTTTGCAATATCCATATTTTTATTTTTGTAAATAAATTTATTTATATTATCAAGCACTAATTACTTTTTATTATTTTTTGTTGAAAACTATACAGTTTATTCGAACTTAGTCGTTAAAGAAGGTTTTAAAGATTATTGAAGTATCCATTCAAAGAAATAAGACAATTTTGGTAGGGGTCGAATACTTTTGCGCACAACTGTATATATAAATGTTACACAAGTGTCTGTAGTTATTATATATATATATATATATATATATATATATATATATAGATATAGATATAGATATATAGATATAGATATATATATATATATATATATATATATATAATATCTACAGACACGTGTGTAACATTTTTTCGAGAATCATTAATGCAGGGTGTTACGATTACTGCCAGTCGAAGATTTGAATTTTTTATATATATATATATATATATATATATATATATATATATATAAATATATATATATATAGATAGATAGATAGATATAGATAGATAGATAGATAGATAGATAGATAGATAGATAGATAGATAGATAGATATTCTTTGACGGGTACAAAATTTATATAATGCAATCAGGAAAGGAAGACGAAAATTCATGATTAAAACGTTAAAATAAAGTACACGTTTAAAATAATGTTTACCAAGTGAAGAGAATAAAAGGAGGAAAAAACAACGGAGGTGGGGGTTAGCTGACCGGTTTCGCCCTCGCTTTATCAAAGCTGTATCGAGGGATTTGAGAAAAAAACACGAATGGGAATCGAAATTATGTGCAAATAAAAAATAAACGTTGCGTTACGTTATGTATGGGGGGGGGGGAAATTAGGGAGAGCGATTGTAATACAGTAACGTTATATTACTCGGAGATCCTAGAGACTAATTACGTTTGAGCTTGATTAGTCTCTTTTCATTATTTTGACTCTAGATGATATATATATATATATATATATATATACTAGCATGGGTGCCCGGCGTTGCCCGGGTGTTTAGAGGTGTATGCTGAGCAAAAAAAAAAGGGGGTAATTTTTTAAACTTTGACCCCTATTATGACCCCTGAAAATTTATTGTTTTGGCCTCAAATCAAGTTATTACATTAGATCCATGTCCACGGAACCTATATCTAAAATTTCAAGGGTGTAGTCCCAAAATTGTCGGAGGAGTTTGGTAGAGTTCTTAAAGGTCAAATCGTTGAAATTTGACCCCTTAACAGCCAAATTTCTGGCTGACACCCGTCACATCGATTTTCCCAAATCTCAGTACCCGGTATTTCAAATTTCGAGTCTATAGACTAAAAATTGACAGAGTTATTGCGTAGGGAAATGTACACAGACAGACAGACACACAGACAGACAGACAGACACGTTCACTTTTATAGATATATAGATAGATATATATATATCAGTGAATATCATATTTTTAGATAGAGTGACGTGGTTCTCGATTGATTCACTGTGTCGAATATATACTCGAGAGTTCAAACAATGATAAAAATATTCTCTTGTCATAGCCCTAATTGTTATAGAGTCGTGATCTCAATAGTAAAAAATAGTATTTGGGTGCCATCAGCTAGAATAGAAACCGAAATCGTAGCATTTAAAGCTGGCGACGTTACCACTCTACCAACGTGACACGCAAATGAACTGATTAATAATTAAAAAAATTAAAAATAAACTAATATAATTGTACAAAATGTCTAACGATTTTTAAAATGTTGGCCCATTTTTGACTCCTTAAAAACTATTTTAACCCATAATTGACAGGCCGAAAAAAATCCAATCATTTGAGGCCCCTGGCGCCGCTCTGTGACTTTTAGTTTCGAAGGAGATAGATTTTGAAAATACAGACAGACAGACAGACAGACATACATATAACCGTTTATATATTAAATACAGATTCTTTTGGAAAAAACTTATTATACTTCAAATTCTTTATACTTTCAAATATTTAATCATGGTGTTTGATTAGAATAAAATTGTTCTTTTTGTTTTTGACTTGGCATAACATATCTGAGAAGGAGAGATAAAAAAAAAAGCAATAACACTAATGATTGATGCATTTTAGGTCAGGAAGCAGGTATCTTCAGACAGCCTTAATTGGCGGTCGTAGCATTCCGGCTCAAAGTGAACCATGTACCAATGCTAACTAAGAGACAACTCCACATTCCCTACAACTTCCAAATAGGGCCCTCGCCACTGAATATTTCTAAGGTTATTCACAGGACCGCTAAAGCTAGGTACCTGAAATAAACATTTGTCTATAGCAGGGGAGGGGGTCACCAAACTACGGCCCGCGACGTCAGTTCATTCAGCCCGCCGACAGTACTTGAATTTGCTTGATAAAACGTATGGAACACAAAGCTTTCAATTTGAATATTATGTTTAGAATACAAGGAGATGTTCATGCTTGCGGAGATCTCCTGATTTTTTTTTTTTTTTTTGTTCTTTAAATTAGGCATTTCATTTCTCTGAGCCTTTGGTGGGCCCTAGCTTCATCAGTGACTTCTAAATCCTTTGGTGGGCCCTAGCTTCATCAGTGACTCCTAAATCCTTTGGTGGGCCCTAGCTTCATCAGTGACTCCTAAATCCTTTGGTGGGCCCTAGCTTCATCAGTGTCTCCTAAATCCTTTGGTGGGCCCTAGTTTCATCAGTGACTCCTAAATCCTTTGGTGGGCCCTAGTTTCATCAGTGACTCCTAAATCCTTTGGTGGGCCCTAGTTTCATCAGTGACTCCTAAATCCTATGCTTTTCTTGTGTTTCAACAGGATTTTGATTACACTTCTAATTCAAAGATTTTCATTTTCAAATTCCGTAAAAAATTCACAAATATCTCACTAACTGTTGTAGACCCGTCCTAGGGATCACAACTGAAAGAAAACACAAGTAGTGTATAAAGTGTATTTATCATAAAGAATACAGGAGCCACTAAAGTAGTAAGGGAAGGAACGTGTTCGTAGCATGCGGTTAAACATGGTATGAACGCTCTAATTAGTCTCTGAAACCAGTGGCATTTATAGAACTGGTTGATTCCACTTAGTTCTCAAATTGGAGTGATTTGTACCCCACAACACTAACCTTTTTTTTTTTTTTTTTTTGCTTAGTTTGTAAGATTCGGATATGTGCACATTATGTCTGATGTAACTATCTTTGTGCTGTTGTAGATTTCTTTGATAAATTCTTAGTAAATAAAAATGTTGGTTGCTTTTATTTTTGTTTATTGCACGCGCACCATCCATGATTAGCATTGAATGCTAAACTTAGTTTTCCGTCTATTTTTCCCCCAGAGATTCCGTTCTTGTTTGCAAGTATTTAATAGAATGGTTATGCGATTTGTGTTCGTCATTCTTTCAGTTATCCGGCCCGCAGTAAAAAAAAAAAAAAATATTGGTGATCGCTGGTTCCTGAGGTGTTTTGATCTTTAAATAAGGTATTCTGTTCCTGGGGTGTTTTGTTCTTTTTGATTTTGATTTGGCATAACATATCGGAGAAGGAGAGATAAAAAAAAAAGCAATAATACCAATGTTTGGTCCATTTTAGGCCAGGGAGCCGGTATCTTCAGACAGCCTTAATTGGCGGTCGAAGCCAATAGAATGTCAGGAATTCGTATTCCTGTCTATTTCATACTGTAGTATGTAAATAAAAAGAGCACGCGTGCGTGTATGTTTATATGTGTATATGTATGTGTGTGTGTGTATGTATGTGTGCCAATCTCTATTGACCATTAGATTGCGAATTACATTTTAATTTGAAAATCACGAACTATTTATTGCATTAAACGTTACTGATAATAAAGTCGCGATTGCAATGGAAAATCAATTGTGTCGGCCGTTGTTGGTTTCGCCGAGTCACGCATCTCTTCTTTGAGCGGCTGAATCGGTTTAAAATCTCATCAAAGAATTCGAACCGGCCACAAGACGCGTTGCGTGTTGGCCATTGGCTGACATTTTTCCAATTACGACTCTCTCAAGACTAAAACAAACGGGGACGCTGAGGCCATCGACGATGTTCATCCATCATTATAAGTCATGAGAAATTATGTCTCTCTGTCTAATAACCACGATTTTCGATCCTCTCTCTCGCTCTCTCGCTCTCTCCCCCCTCCAGCACTCGTTCTTCCTTTCTGTCATTTTCTTTCTTTCTTTCTTTCTTTATATATATATATATATATATATATATATATATATATATATATATATATATATATATATATATATAGTAAACTTGGTAATTAGCAAAAACCTGAAGAGTGCTTAATATTACTGCAGAGCAAATATGTGATTTTTAAAAAAACTTTTTAATTTTTTTAATTTTTTGTAAAATGGTAATAAAAATAAAACATAATATATATATATATATATATATATATATATATATATATACACACACACACACACAAGCGCACGTATATATGTGTGTGTATGTATGTATATATATATATATACACATATACAAAAGCGTGAAAATTTTTGTGGCAGAAGGTGCGCAATATCCAACCACACCTCTCCTGGGTCGACATTGTTAAATACCAATAGCAAGTGAAGTGACTGTACAAGACGACTGGAAACAAGTGGAGGGAGGATTACATTAGAAATATAAAATGACGAAAAATGTCATTTAATTGTTTTTGGAATTAATTTTTGGTAGATCTTTTTTTTTCATTTTTCTTTTTTGCGATCATTCACGGGCATTCGCCCTATTTTTATTGAAACAAAAGTTGTAATGATTTATTTTTAATTATCTTTTCTTTGCAGGGGGGTCTTTCTAGTGCTCAATATCCGGAGAATAGTTTCTTTTCTTTGTAACCCTTCTGCTGAAATATCTGGTGGAGAGGGTATCAGGTACTTTTTTGGGGGGTGATTACATTTACATGTTTTCATCCTTTTTTTTATTTTTTTGTGGCGGTATCCACGTTGCCCATGTGAAAATGATTAGTATACAGGTGTGTTTCAAACAGAACTTCATGTCAACTCAGATAACGCGTGGTACCCATGCTAGTAAATATATATATATATATATATATATATATATATATATATATATATATATATATATATATATATATATATATATATATATATTTGTTTACTGTTTTGGGGGGAAAGAATTCCAACAAACTGTTCGATTACAAAGAAAAGACCTTTTCAATATAAGAGCTCAATATTTATTTATTTAAATTGTACAGAAGGTCAGGTAAACATTGGTACCGTCGGTTTCAATCCTAACATAGGAGGGAACAGTTAATGGTAAATCGTAAATAATGTTAGGATCTCCTCAGCCATGTTGTTTTCTGTTTGAGGAAAATGCAGGACCGCATATATTGTTTATAATGATGTACATTTTTATTTAACTAAGGCTTATCCCTATTTCTGCATATTTTAATATCAACTTTCTAATTTTTTAATTTTTTATTTAATGTATTTTTAGTAAATGTATGTTGTCCTATTCTGTTCCATGCAAGTTAGGAAATATCATCATGTAATTTTTTTTATCTTTGTAGTACATTAAAACCAGAAAGTTTATGCAAATAATCATTACAATCTAGATCAACTAAAGGAGAACATTACCAACGCTATCAGGAGAATCACCAGAAAATATTTGCAGGTCGTATTTGCAAACCTACAGGTAATTTAAAAATAAAAGAATGTTTCTTCTCTCTGCTACATTTTTGGGCTACTTTTATACTTTATATCGATATGTATGCCACCACATTGCAATGTGGAAATATACTGGTTTTCCTTGAGGGTTTGGTGACAATAAGTCTTATCAACTTTCCAGTTCTCTCTACCTCTGTTGATAATCACTGCGAATGAATTTGTGTTATCACAAAAAAAAAACGCTTATTGATTTCTCCTTGTCAATGACCACTGGCCAAGATCAAAGTGTAGTATCTGTTCTTCAAATGCTGCACTTAAGATAATTTGTACCAGTCAATGGAGGGGAAACCCTGTATACTGGGACAATTATTATTTTTGGTAACCAGAGTGCCCCCTTTTTGCCTACTTTTAGGGGAGCTGGTTTTTACCTCACATTAAAAACGGCCCTGTGCCTAATTTGCTCAGTGGGGGAGCAAATAAATACCATCTGTTCCAGCAGATACTGCAAGCAAAGACCGGATGTGGGGGCAACCCCACATACCTGACCTTTAACCAGCTCCCATTTCCCACCTCTCGGGAACTGGTCCCCTTTTTCCCTTCCCCCTCCCTTCACTCTTCACATTAAAAATTGGCCTTGTGCCTAATTTGCTCGGTGGGGGAGCAAATAAATACCATCTGTTCCGGCAGATATTGCAAGCAAAGACCATATGTGGGGGCGACCCCACATATAAGACCTTGGTCAATGTAGGGGCAACCCTTCATACTAATTGTCACTATCCAGCTCCCATTTCCCACCCATCGGGAGCTGGTCCGATTTTCCCTCCCCCTTCCCTCTCTCTCCACATTAAAAAACGGCCTTGTGCCTAATTTGCTCAGTGGGGAAGCAAATAAATACTTCAAAGTGTAGTATCTGTTCTAATGCTACACTACCATTTTTTGTTCTCAGTTAGTAGGGAGAAATCCTTCACGACTGAGACAATTTTAATTTTTGTTCCTATTCTCGACAATAAAAAAAAATGATGCTGGTGTCTACTCTGCCTTCGTGGAAAGGCAAAGTAAATAGATGAAATAACACTCATCAAGGTCCCAGTACTCTCTCCACTCTACCAGTGAATGTCTGGTTAGTGGTCAACCTCCCCAGTCTTTCCACCTCCTAACCCTTCACGACTGATTTGCATGGTATCAGTCGCGGCTGGTACCTTTTTATGGGGGAGGGGCACTTATAAGATTTTTTGCAGTTTCAGTTCCCTCGGTTACACGTTGTCTCTCTTCAATATTCTGTTGAAACTTTCATATGACTGGGAAAAGTTCATGGACTATGTTGATTGGTTTCAGAATTCGAGAATTTTTCTTAAACTTTCAGCAGTTTGTTTTATTGTCGTCCATTTTATAATCTCAGTTATCCATAGGATTGAAGTTTCGCTTAATGTTCTCGTAGTCTTTTCAATACTGTACCTAGTGCCTCTACGATCATTGAACTTAACTTTTTCATGTACCATATACTTTTAGCTCTATGGTGAGTTCCGTGTATTTGCTTCTTTTTTCCATATCTTTGATGTTTACCCTGTGCATTGCTGGAACGGCAAAATCTACACTTTGGCAGTTTCTTATTCTGTTCCTGAGGTGTGAATAAAATGTATAAAAACATTTATGAAAATTGATTTCCTACCTTCTTCCAGAATCTGCAGCACTATTAACCCACTGAAAATATTACAATATCCAACATATTTTGGTCCTGGATATAACCTTAAACTATATCCAATGGTGAGGCCCAAGCTTGAGGCTTTGGGGAGTGTGGATCCACCCTTTATTGCCATTGCTCCCAGGTCCATTCTGACCCGGAGTGGTAGTACTTGTTAGGGTCCCAACTATGGGTTAAATAGAAACCTACTTGAAAACAACAAATATTCTACAAAATTCTTTTTTCAAAATCTTTGGATTCGACATTAAATCACCTGAAAAGGTAAAGCAAAAACAACCAACCAACCAACCAACCAACCAACGTATTTTATATCCAATGTTAAGAAAAACGCCCATAAATATCATTTGATAATAATAAGCATATATCTAACACACTCGAAACTCCTTTACTAAACAGACATCTTCTCGTGCTAATACACACTAATAGTACAGCCATCAGAAACACTCTTTACAAACTGCAAATATACACGATACAAACCACATAACTATAAGGCAAACACAAAAAAACAAAAATGAAGAAAAACAATGTACTTTCACAAAAAAACTCACATCTAACGTGGCCATATACACTGTCCGATACAATAGCTGTCCTCGGATATAGATAGGTTAAACTCAATGAGAACTAAAGAAAAGGCTTGGTGTGGATAGGAGAGGTATAAAAAAAATAAAAATTTTCTGAATGATTTTTCTTTCATATTTTAGTTTTAAAACGCTAGGATAATCCTTTTTTAAATATATCTCGGCGAAGACTTCTTACAGCAGTACTCGTCATAAACTCATATATATATATATATATATATATATATATATATATATATATATATATATATATATATATATATATATCCAAAACTGTGTTCTGTACAATATAATAATCAATAGAGAATTTGTTCTATAATAATAAATACGAAATCTGCATGAATTAAAATATTATATTTAAGCGTATTTTACAACCGGGCAACACCGGGCGGCTTGCTAGTACATATATATATATATATATATATATATATATATATGTATGTATGTATATATATATATATATTAATGAAATCAAAGGGATGTAGTGTTAACCTGATATACGAAATTGTAAACTTCAAACTAATATTTTATATATCTATCTACATATCTATAAATGTGAAAGTGTCTCTGTGTGTGTCTGTCTGTGTACATTTCCCTACGCAATAACTCTGTCAATTTTCAGTCTACACCCTTGAAATTTGATATACGGAGTATTGAGATTTGGGAAATTTGGCTGTTAAGGGGTCAAAGTTCAACAATTTGACATTTGTAAATCCTATCAAACTCCTTTGCCAATTTTTGGTATAAACAATTGGAAATTTTAGATGTATGGCCCTTGGACATGGATCTAACTTAATAACTTGATTTGAACCCAAAACAATAAACGTAAAGGGGTCATAATAGGGTCAAAGTAAAAAAAAAAAAATTGACCTCTGCGGTCTCTATCAAATTACTTAGACAATTTCTGGTCTACACATTTGAAATTTTACATAAAGGGTATTCAGAGATAGTGCAAGCTTTTTAATCGTTTTGGATCGAAAATTTGGGCTAACACTATATAAATGTATGTATGTTTGCATGTCTGCCTAAAACTTTCGACAGAGGCGACGGATTTTCACAAAATCAATATCGTTTTGAAGCTCAACCCTTCAGACCACAAATGCAGAAAAATTGGCTAAAAACATTAATTGCTTCACCCTCAACTGGGCACTTTTCTACAGGGAGGGGTCGCTTTTTTCACCGATATTTTCGAAAGTCTTTTCGATTGTCTAGCCTTAATTTAAACCTACGTCACTTCCAGTTTGGCGGTGGTCGGAACAGCAAAGACGTCACGTTTCCCCCATTCTTTTCCTCCTTCGCGGTATGGGATCGAGCCTGCCTTCCTACTACCACATTTTTTTTTTTTGCTCAACATACACCCTGAACACCCAGGCAACAACGGATGAAATGCTAGTATATATATATATATATATATATATATATATATATATATATATATATATATTATGCTTGTATAGCGACAACATTTTAAATAAACATTAATAAATGTTTTTATACTTACAGACATATCTGTTTCGAACTTACGTTCTGTTCAGTATAAGAGATGATGATGACAGTCAGTCGGGAAATTCGAACCCAGTCACAAAATCCCCTTTTATTTCTAGGTTGGTATTGACACGAGAAGTGAGAGAATGTTTACAAATGCCAAATCAGTAGGCATGAACTGTAAACAGAGAGTATTCAACGACAAGGAGAATGAATATATGCATATGTGTATGTGTGGGTATGTGTGTGTGTATGTGTGCGTATATATGTCAGGTCATGTCATATGCTACTGGTACCATGTAACCCAGTACTACCTGCCTCATGGTCGGGTCACCGGCGACTAAACTAGTTCCCCCACCAGACTTGTTTGGTGAGGAGGGTGGCTAGTCTCCCTGAAGGATTAAAAACAAGACCTTCCAAAGGGCGAATGAACTCTTTTTCTGGGTCAACGGCCAACTAGCACCGTGTATATTTGTGTGTGTGTGTGTGTGTGTATGTGTATTGGGGTAGAGAGGGCTCCCGTAAGCCGTGGTGAAGGCAACCTTTCTAGGAGAAGCAAATCTCTGAGTTAAAAAGCCATAAAGCGGAAGACCAGTACCCGCATTAAGCTGGTCTGCAGTTTAATTTGTTGTTGGCTATCTTGCTCTTGCTTGTTGCTGGATCTCAACATTTTGAACCGAGAGAGAGAGAGAGAGAGAGAGAGAGAGAGAGAGAGAGAGAGAGAGAGAGAGAGAGAGAGAGAGACTTAGCTGTCGTACAAAGCTAAGACTCTGTAACATCATCTTTGTATAGATACTCCCTCAGGCATTTGGGCTCATGGATTTTAAATGTCTGAGGGAGTGGCACTCGTCTGACAAGACGTTGCAATCATCATTTGTGCGTATAGCTGACATTATATGTAAATATATAGATATATGGTTGTGTAAGTATATGTCATACTTAAATTTATAAATGTATGAATATGTGTGTGTGTGTGTGTGTGTGTGTGTGTGTGTGTGTGTGTGTGTGTGTGTGTGTTTTAAATGATTGATCTCCTTGTAAGGATACGTTTGCTTTCATTTGATAAAATAAATTTGGCTTTCAGAAATAACTGCTTGCAGGAAGTCAACAAAGTCTGTGCATCAGACAATGGTAAATTTGCTTCTCCGGTTTGTTGGGTCATAAAAAAAAAGAGAACATCATTTAAATTAGTTACATGTTTTTTTTTTAACGGTTGTCTTCGTTTTATTTCCTGTACTCTTAGAATCTGACACAAGGAAGGGGACTAAAGAAGAACGACTAAAATATATTTTCTCTCTTTCCGCCAACTAAAAAGAGCAACGTGGACTTAGGAAACTACACTGTTGTTCCTTATTGCAACCAGATCGTAGATATAGGGGATAGTGATGTGATTTAGCAATCGCAGCAATTAATATGAGGATGTCTGAAGATATCGGCTTTCTGGCTTAAATGCACCAAACATCTTCTATAATATAAATCTCGCCTGTCTGTTTAAATGTATGTATGTATTATGTATGTATGCATGTCTGTATGCATGTATGTATGTATGTATGTATGTATGCATGCATGTATGTCTGTATGTATGTATGTATGTATGTATGTATGTGTGTATGTATGTATGTCTGCCTGCCTGCCTGCCTGCCTGCCTGCCTGCCTAAAACTTTCGACAGGGGCGACAGATTTTCACGAGATTGGTATCTTTTTGAAGCCCGATCACTCGGACGACAAATATCGAAAAGTTAGCCAAAAACATTAATTCCTTCACCTTCAACTAAGCACTTTTCAACTGGGGGGGGGCTTTTTTCGCCGATATTTTCAAAAGTCATCTCCTCTTTTCGATTGTCTAGCCTTAATTTAAACCTACGTCACTTCCGCAACAGCAAACACGTTACTTTTTTGTTTTTTATGTTCTTTTCCTTCTTCGCGGTACAGGTTCGAGCCTACCTTCCTACTACCACTTTTTTGTTTGCTCAATAGACACCTCCAAACACACGGGCAACGCCGGGCACCCAGGCTAGTTGATAATAATCAACTGTGAACTCCCTGAGAAGCGGCATATAAACGTTTAGTAAATAGCTGCGAAAAGAATTGCTAAGGAAATAGAAACGTTCAGTCTAAAATATTTACTTTGTCTACCGTTATTGATAAATAAATAAATAATGCTTGGAAAATCAATGCTAAATCTAGGAATTGGATTCATAATTTATAAAAATTATTATTAATTAGTGCTGTGACACTTATCTTCTGTTTTAAATAAGCAACTTCTAGTGAATAAATACATCTGTATTCGCTATATTTTTATTGTCGCCCACCCAATATTTTTTTTTAAAGAATTGCTTTTGGAACTGGAAATTAGGCTCAAAATTTTCCGATACCGATTCCAATACCCCAAAAGTTCCGATTCCAGATTCCAATTTCAATTAATCTCTATTATTATATGAATGGAAAATTGTGTGTTTGAGTGTCTGTGTGTCTGTGAGTTTGTTCCTTATGGACTCGAAAACGGCTGGGCCGATTTTTATGAAACTTCCTGTGTCTGGCAGTGTTCATAGATAGGTTTTGTATCTGAATATCTTCGATAAGTATCGATAATCGAAATAATCCGATGAAAGAAGGGACAAGCGATTTGAACCGAAGTTAACACCTTACACAGCCTAACATCATAAATGCTTTAGAGAAGTTTTATTACCACAGAAGCTGAAAGGCTCGGCATATAAAAATCAACAGTAGGTTCTTTGATATGGCAGGGGCGCGTTCGAAATGGATGTTTCTGTTTACAGAACAATTGAACCATGACACTTTACTTTCACATTTTAAAATTTAATTCAAGCTATTATATATAAGAAAATAACTTTATAAAATCAAAAGTAGCTTCTCTACAGTGCAATGTAAACTACAAGGTGTTGTGAAATAAACCATAGCGAGATGCATTTGAGCTTCCTCCAAGTGCACCGCGGTGGGTCCCCAACTTGAGCAGGCAATCAATCGATTTGATTGAAAAAAGGTCGATTTCATCGATTTCGGTGACAATAAAAATATTGTATGGGAGTGTGAAATATTCGTTAATCATCATTCAATTCCGGACAACGTCGGGTCACAATACTAGTATAGAATATAATACGTTTTTTTTTTTCCAAAATTACTGGATTTGTCTTTAGATAACACGTAAAGAGTTGACATGTCGTAAAACAAAACATCATGATGATGATGATGATGATGGACACTGCACAAACCCTAAGCGGGTTTAACCGGCTTCCTCCAAAAGAGAAAGTTCTATGGGACTATGAAATTTACGAGCAGTCGCAAGTCGCATGTATATCCCCTTTAGGGGAGATGAAGCCGTTAGGTTTTTGCAATTCTTGCAGAGAGGTGTCGACGTCCTCATACTTACAGCGGCTGGTCACCCACCTGGTACTGACCAGGCTCAATATTGCTTAACTCCGAGAACCGGTGTGTCAACGTAATTATTCTGTATAGAAAAAAAAAACTAACACAACACTACTGTCATTCACTCTGTCCCAGATTTTCGCAATTACCAGTCTTGTATTGAAATATCAGAAGGAGTACAAGAGGTCAAGATGGTACGAGCTTGTGAACTCGCAGCTGACAGTCAAATACACGGGGAAAAAATGGAGTCAGACATCATAATGTACTAAGTGTAGTCAGATTCTTCCTTTTTTTTTTTCTTCTTCTGGAATCGAATCCTTTCTCCATTTTCTTTCTTGAGGTGAAATTCTTTCTTTTCTTAACGTGAATAATTATCTTTCAGTTTTGGTTCCATTTTTACGGAAACAAACTTTTTTTTTTTTAACCAACGAATCAATTTGTGAAATGAACTCGACTGAATGCGACTCTACTTATATAACAGCCAAATATGCCTAACATGGTTTACTGTTGCTACAATCGGGGAGGAACTGCTGCGAGCACTGATTCCTGATTTGACCGGGCACAAAACCAGCTTCGAAATCTAGTAAGCGATGTCCTTTTATCCTCTTTACAACCTCTTTCTCACAGAAAAACGGTGCGAATCCATTTCTGCTCTATTATTATTTTCATGGAAAGTGCTCCACTCAAATTTGAAAAGAGAGTCGCCAATCTGATAGATCCTGAACTGTCATCTAAGCTTCAGCTTCTGTCCCATCGACGAAATGTAGCATCCCTCTACCTGTTCTACAAGTACTTTAACGGTGAATGCTCTGACGAACTGCAAGCACTTGTACCCCTTCGACGTAAATACCCCCAACAAGCAGCAAAATCCCACCCCTTCACAGTTGAGATCCCAAGATGTAAGAGAGCCTTCTACTCCAGTAGTTTCTTCCCCAGAACTGCTAGACTTTGGAATTCCTTTCCGGGTACTGCTTCCCCAACTGTACTGACATGCAGAAGTTCAAGTGTAACGTGAACCGACATCTTGCTGCCCAATTCCCCACATAGTACCCCTGTAGCTTATGACCATGATAATAGCCCCCTACATCAAAGTAGCAATGTGCCTTGTTTGGGGTGAAAATGTAATTCCTTTTATGGTCCCCTCTGTAAAACATTCACACCAAACACTCGTCTAACTACAATAACTATCAACGCGTGTCTGCTTCTCGGCTGACTATAACATGGTCGTGTTCAAGTTTAATGTGAATAAATTCCTATTAAATAACATGCCCTACGCAAATTCCACCATAACTGACCATCTTGTCTCACCATCTACTCAACACGTAGCCCTTATCCTAGAACGACCTCCAGGCCTTGATAAGTGATAACGTCCCATGTAAAAATGTAAATAAATAAATAAATACAGGGTGGAACAAAAAAAAAATGTCGCCCTAAAGAAAACAACACTACAGCTTTATTTTTAAACTTTATTGGAAAAAAAAGTCAATTCAGGTAACTTGATTATGTAGTAGAGCTGACATCTATTCACTGTAGCTGCCTTTAACCTAAATCACCGCCTGATATGAGTCCAGAACTAGAAGCATGCTTTTATTACAAGTCTTGTCGGAAGCTCGGCGGATACTCGGTGATCAAGCTGGCTTTAATGTTGTGGAAGGTCATGTTGGTGATGTTCTCCACGTATGACCAAACGAAGTAATCCAACGTATTCAGACCGGAAGAGTAGGGGGACCAGTGAGAGAAGAGTACAAAGTCGTAGCACTACTTCTGAAACCAAGCCTGGCTCTCTTTGAATTTGTGGGCCGGCGCAGAGTCCTGCTGCCACACCCAGGGTATGCCAGCGGCCACCTGACTGCATCAAGGGATCACCACGCTTTTCAGCACATCCAGATACACTTAGCTGTTGACTTTCAAGCCGTCTTTGAAAATGTGAGACGGACTGATGCCATAATCGTGGCCAGAAACTTCGTTGAGCTTTACCCTTCAGCGTTGAACCGTCCGGATTTGCATTTTAGGGTTGCTGGCAATGGTCCGTTTTTCATAACTTGGATTATTAGAGAGCATTAGTTGTACAACGGCGCATCTCCGATCTTGCTCGTTGAACATTGTGTCACTTTTAGACTTGTTAGAAGGCTCTTATTGCTCGTGGGATTTGTACACAACTATCCTACTAGTAGATGGTCTGCAACAAAAAAGAAAACCGGTTTTCATAAAATGGAAGTGGAATCATGTCGTCTTTTCTATAGCAACAATTACCACGCTGTATACTGTTTTTTATTTATTTATTTTTTTATATATATGTATAAAGGCTGTATAGATTAGTTTCCTAGATATAAAACCAATGAAATCAGCGTGATCATCAAAGAGTGCTCAATAGAGGACAGAGCTGGCATATAGTCTGTTTATTATACGAACATTATTGTTTACATATGTGTATACATATTTCAGTGGAACCCTAATTTAAAGAGACGACTTCATCAGACCCAAAAAGGGGCGATATTTTAACGAGGGTCAAGATTACATTTGTTTTTTATAAAATATATTCGGGTAGGGTTTACGCTCTGAAAAAAACTGAGATGTATACTTTGTGAATGTGAGTATACTTCCCACTTTTTTTTCAGAACGTAAACCACACCCGAATATATATTATATAAAAACAACTGTAATCTTGAACCTCATTTCAATATCGCCCCTTTTTTGGGCAGATATAGTGGTCTCTTTGTATTAGGACTCCACTGAAACATGTATGCACATATGTAACAAATCTTGTTTTTATAATAAACAGACTATTAATATATATATATATATATATTATATTATATATATTTTTATTCAGAGATTGAAAATATCCATTTTCAACCCGACAAAACTATAGAGATCTCTACTTACTAACTAATCAATAAAGTGAACCATGAATTATTCTCTGTGAATTATTATCAACCATAAAAACATTGCGCATATACATATATATATATATATATATGTGTGTGTGTGTGTGTGGGTGTGTGTGTGTGTGTGTTTTCACCTCAAATAAACCACAGTGCTACTTTGAAGTAGACATAGATGCAGGTATACTATGTAGGGAGTTCAACAGCAAACTATCTGTTCACATTACACTTGAACTTCTGCATGTCAGTACAGTTGGGGAAGCAGTAACTCGAAAGGGAAATCCAGAGTCTAGCAGTTTTGGGGAAGAGACTAATAGATTAAAAGGCTTTCTTACATCTAGGGCTCTCTACTGTGTATAGGGGTGGGACTTTGCTGCTTGTCGGGTTGACAGGGTTATTTACGTCGATGAGGTACAAGGGCTTGTAGTACGTCGAAACAGCCACCATTTAATGCGTAGTTTATGAAAGACCTCTAGATTACGTCATCTAGACGCAAGCTGCAGCTTTATATGTCCGAAATTGTATTTAAATTATGGATGCCAATAATTAATCTTTAAAATAAACCACATTCGAGTATTTGTAAGATAAAAATAATTTTCTATGATTTATGTTAAAGTTTTCCGCGTTAAAAAAACACCATATATATGTGTGTGTGTGTGTGTGTGTGTGTGTGTGTGTGTGTGTGTGTACGTACTAGCAGGTCGCCTGATGTTGCCCGGTCGTAAAATATGCATAAATATTATATTTCAACAAGCGAGTATATGTATTTTCTAAACAGTCCCTTTCTTATGAGTAAAAAAAAAGATACTCCAGCTGAGATCGAAACTAAAACCTAACGACAGCTAGTCAAGTACGATAACCATTCGGTCAGCGTGACAGGTCATTTAAGAAGTGTTAACCGATTTATACTTAACATAGAGAATCAGTAACGTGAACCATTCAGACATGCACAATCGTGAAACAGTGAGCAAACAGAAAAATCCGACGACTCCACATATCAATTTTTCAATTTAGATCCCAGCACTTAATCCGGATGAAAATCAAATGTTTTCGACATCCGATTAACCTATATACCAAATCTCAAGTCTGTAGATCAAAAATTCGTTGAGTATATAGGTTGAGAAGTGTCTTCACGCATTCTCTCTCCCCCCCATCTCTCTCTCTCTATATATATATATATATATATATATATATAATCGAAGTTAAGCAACGATGAGCCTGGCCAGTATCACATGGGTAACCATTTGGGAATGCTAGGCGCTTTATATACCACGCCGAACGTAGAAATTTCCAGGTTAGTATTTGAGGGCGAGTTTAGTCTACTGGGAGTGATGCACACCCAGTCTTCTTGAAGACATGCATCTAGGAGAAGGAACGCTCTGATATAAAAGCATGAGGTCTCCTGTGTGCTCTGTCTTGTGGCAGCCGTTGCACCGGCTGAGATTAGCAGTTGTACAAAAAGTGTCGTCAGTTCTGCACAAAGCTTTCACCAAGTCATCTGTGTGGATTTCCGAACAACTTAGTTGTTGTGGCGGAACTCATACATTGAAATCGACGGGAGAGTTTATTCGGGGATGCATCGCCCCCAGTGAATTAAACCAAGACCGTCTAAAAAGACAAGATGGCCGGTGGCCAAAAATAATTTAATCTGCTGACGTCATCACGGATAGTCCCTTAGTTGCTTGGCACCGGTAATCACCGGTAGTCACTCGTGGATATCTCCATTCAGCAAAGTAAGTTTTAACGTGCTCCCCCCCCCTGTATTTAACACGATGGAACTATAATTTAATTCAATATTATAACCCTTAGTTTTTTACCATTCAAAAGAAGAAGCTTCAAATAAATTGCTAATATTAAAAAGAAACTAATGAAAATGCGAGACAACATAGACTCTTTAAAATACGTTCTTTTGAAGAGACGATTTTTTTAAGCTGTTGACACACGTTTTAAAAATCTAGCAAAAATTAATTTTCCTGAAATTTTTCAATATTTAAAAATAAATTATGCCGGCTGATAAAATTTTTAAACTTTTTTTAAAGCTAGAAAGATAAAATTTAAAAAGACTTATATATATATATATATATATATATATATATATATATATATATATATATATATATATATATATATATATATATATATATATATGAAACTAAACTAAGAAAAAACGCGCGTTCACTCGTGGTTCATTTCGGGTTTGTATTACTGTACACAAGGTGTTATAAATAAAAAACTAGAAAAAATACTATTAAAACCCCTCCGAATATATGTCAAGCTATGTCACGGTAACATATATTGAGCGAGTTTTTAACAGTATTTTATCCAGTTTTTTATTTATAACACCTTTTCCCAAACTTACCGTGTTAAAGAGGGAGTCAGACGCCATCTTGAATTTTCCAATACATCGGTAAACACTGTATGTTTTTCGAGCTGAATAAACATGTTAAATTGAATAAAAACACGAAAAATATATCCAGTTTGGTAGAAAAGTAACTTATCTTGCCTTTGATAACATTTATTTGTTATATATTTGTTTTTTTGACAACTTTTTCGAATCTATGTGTACAGTAATACAAACCCATGTATTTTAACAAACTGAAAATATGGATATAAAAAAATGATTTTGCATGTTATTTTTTATGTGGTGAAATAATCTTAAATAAGTAACAATATTTTTTCTTTAGGTTAATTATTTTTTTACTGTGCAATATTTCATGAATTTATTAAAAATATTGTTTTTGATTTTGAAAAAATATTGTGGTTCATTTGCATTTAAAAATATTGTGGTTCATTTTGATTAAAAATATTCATTTTCATTAAAAAAATATTCATTTTGATTTTTAAAAAATATTGTTCATTTTGATTAAAAAATATTCATTTTGATTTTAAAAAAATATTGTTCATTTCGATTAAAAACATTCATTTTGATTTTTTAAAAATTCATTTTGATTAAAAAAATTCATTTTGATTAAAAAAAATTCATTTTGATTAAAAAAAAATTCATTTTGATTTAAAAAATATTGTTCATTTTGATTTAAAAAATATTGTTCATTTTGATTTAAAAATATTGTTCATTTTGATTTAAAAAATATTGTTCATTTTGATTTTAAAAATATTGTTCATTTTGATTTAAAAAATAGTTTAATTTTAACATTTGTTTATTGTCTTAACTCATATCAAATGTTTTGCTTGTGTTCTGCTTCAAATATTCATAATCTTACATGCATAATTTTCATTTAATTATATTAAATAAACTTCAAGTTTACTACAAATCAAATCGTGTTCCTTCACTTTTTTTAAATGTAATTTATAAGTAATTAAAGAACGCATTCTAATCTTTAAAATCTATACTACAACGAAATATGCAATTGCTTATAATACTTAAACAAACAACTTGTGTTTTATTATTTTTTATTATTTTTTTATTATTAATATTAGATGAGTTTCAGTATAAATCATCATGTTCTTTATTTCAATCCAATTTTGAAGTTTTGTAACGCTGTCTGTAAAAATTACTGTTCATTATTGACAGTCTAAGAGTTCCACATATCTTGCTTGTTGGGACCTCGGCGATGACGTCATTTTCTTCAGCTGGCCGGCCATCTTTATAACGAAGGCCACGATTAAACGCGTCCCGAAATACCAACGTGGAAATTTCTACGATTCGGCGAGCCCCCTTCCCCTCTTTGGGCTGAGCACTTTGTAAATATATTTTCACCCGACGCGTATTTAAGCTATTAAGCGAAGCCCATTATTGATTTTTTTTGTAAGCAAACTTATGTTTTAAGCGACGGGTGTGGATTAAATACACACCCGAGAAGACATATTTACAGCAATATTCGTGGCCAGGGGTACGAACAGCCGACTGTCAACTCGATGGTTGTAGATTCGATCCACGGCTGGGGAAAGGTGTATGTCTAGCCGTACTGATGAGTTGTGATACAACGAAACAGTAATGTATATGGATGACATATATATATATATATATATATATATATATATATATATATATATATATATATATATATATATATATATATAGATAGATAGATAGATAGATAGATAGATAGATAGATTGCGCACCTCCTGCCACAAAAATTTCACGCGCAGGTACCCCATCGTGGGTATCCATAGTCTGTTAAAGACTGAAGGAGCCATATATATATATATATATATATATATATATATATATATATATATATATATATATATATATACTTGACTTCCCGTGTCCCGTTGGGTCAGTATGTTATATTAGCTATGGAATTCATGTATGAACGTGACACTTGCGACGTAAAGAAAATAGTTTTTTTTTTAGATAACAGAAACATTTCTATGAAAGTATATTAAAATGAAAAATCACGAACGGATCACTACAACATGAAAAAAAACCCTCTATATTCGTGTAAAATTACTTATTTTTCCGAATAATCGATCAAAAATCGAAAATTAAACATGATTTTCCTACGAATCGAACGCCGACGAAAGTCATTTAGCAGCAAAAACGCACATGAACCTACCGATGAGAAATGTAAGAATGAAAAACCTATATTGAATCCTTCAACCAAGTTATAGAAACTTAAAATCTAAAAAAAAATAATTAATAAAACCTGAAGCAAAAAAATAAAACCTAAATAAATAAAATAAAATAAAACTAATATTGAAACAGATTAGTAAATGTGTCAACAAATTCACCTTTCTCACACAACTATTTTGTATCTAGAAATGTAAACAAAAATAAAAAAAGAACGAAGGAAGGAAGGAAAAGGGACGGATAGAGAGTAGTAGTAGTAGTAGTAGTAGTAGTAGTAGTAGTAGTAGTAGTAGTCTTGGCTTAACTACAATTGTTCTTATGTTTGTCAACAGGTTAAAGTTGTTTGGTTGTAAGAAAATATCGACAGTAAAGTTGTAATAAAGAATAGTTGCAAAACACCCCCACTCTTCCCATGTTAAATAATAATTTCGAAATAATAACGTTAATATTTCAGTGCGCAGGTCAAAATCTGCAAAAGAAGCGATTTGTGTTTATTTGTTTACGTTGCTATGGGTTAATATGTTAATGCGAGCATGCGCAACCGTATGTCGTAAACCGGAAAGTGGGTTACATCACTCGTTACAAGGTCATTTGAGTTTTATAATATTATATATATATGTGTGTGTGTGTGTGTGTGTGTGTGTGTGTGTGTGTAATGATTAAACTTTAATTCTGTAGATTAAAATATAGATAAAAATATATTCCTTAAGAATTTATTGTTGTAAACAAGGAATATATGGAGAAGAATTATATCTATTTCCTTAATCCATAGATTTTCAATATTGGCCCACATCATCAGAGAAAATGAAATGCAGTTATCAAAATGTTCATTAGAAACCCATATTTGTGGATATCAGAGTGGAAAAAGGCTTTTTGTGAATGATTTTGCTTTATTTTTTACATATTGAGCTTTACGTTTTTGGCTAGGATCCTCCTGAAAGTATTATCTCACTGTAATATTTAATAGGACAATTCACTTGTATTCTAAATCTCTGATTTAACTCATATATATATATATATATATATATATATATATATATATATATATATATATATATATATATATATATGAGTTTTCCTTGGCCTGACGAAGCGATTCCCTTATTGGGTTTTCGCTGAAACATGTATGCTTATGTGTAGCCATTTTTTGTAAACTAAATTCACTTATTTTGGCTCTGTCTAAACATTTAGAACTCTTTTGGGTGACACACTTATATATTTTGTTTTAAACAAACAAATAATTACTACCAATACAATATATATATATATATATATATATATATATATATATATATATATATGTGCCATGTAAACCAATATTACTATATTCTTAAGATTTTTATTTTATTTTCTCCCCTTTTCTCGTGCCTCGCACTTGTTTAACCCGAAAGATTAGAATAATAGCTACTTTATTTGGAAGACATTCTTAGCGTTTTGTGAAGTCGATTCATTTTGGTACACTTAAAACACTTTCGAACAAAACAAGGAAGTTCGTAAATATTGGAGACAATCAATTGGTCGCCAGGTTAGAAATAGCGACGCGGATGAATAAAGACACGGATGAAAATAGTTTACTTTACATAGAGATGTATTTTCCACCTACTTTTCAATCTCTTTTCATCTCTCTCTCTCTCTCTCTCTCTCGCTTTCTCTTGTTTTCTCTCCTTTTCTCTTTCTCAATTCTCACTCGCTTTCTCTCTCTTTCTCTCTCTTTCTCTCTCTTTCTCTCCTTTTCCCTCTCTCAATTTCCACTCGCTCTCTCTCGAATCTCTCTCGATTCTCTTTCTCCCGATTCTCTCTCTCTCTCTCTCTCTCTCTCTCTCTCTCGAATCTCTCTTCCTCGTTCGTTCGCTCTGAACTCTCTATCTCTCTCCCTCACTCTCGCTCTTTCTAACATTTCCTGTATCGCTCTCTAGCTTTTGCTCTTTCTCTTTCTCTCGACTACCTCCTCTCACTCTCTCTCTTTTCCTCGACTTTTTCTTTTTCGCTTTCTTTCGCTATCTCTCTTTCTCGTTTTTTCGCTCTCGATTCTCTCTCTCTCTTGCTCTTTATTTCTCCCCATCTCTTTCTCGCTTTCTCTCTGTCTCGTTTTCTTACTTTCTCTCTCTTTCTTGCTCTCGACTCTCTCTTTCTCTTTCAATCTCTCTCACTCTTTCTAACTCTCTCTCTCGCTCTGATCTATCGCTTTTGCTCTCAAGTCTCTCTCTCTCTCTCTCTCTCTCTCTCTCTCATTCACCCTTTTTTCTCTCTTTCGCCCTTTCTCTCTTCCCCTTGCTCTCTATCTCTCAATCTTTTTCTAGATTATTTCGGACTTCCATAACTATAAAAATATGATTTTCATATAAATAACTGCTTGTACATCATATAGTGATGACGTTTTGATACATAAATTGTACCGGACGCATTCATCATCTTCGCCTTTTCCGAATTCAAAAATAGATGCGGATAGTATTTATGTCCATGACAAAAGACATTCTAGAATAATTATCCAGCGCAGCCTTAAGGCTCTGTTCGAGATGAAGCTTGGGAATGCCCGACATGGATAAGCTTAGAGAGTGGCTTTTTAGGGTCGAACCATGACAGACGAATCTGCGTGAAGCTCTACGTTTGAAAGTGCCTTTTCCGACTTCATTTTCAGTCTTTTGATTGAGAGCCGTCGTAGACCGAGGGTTGAATCGCTGTTTGTAATGGCGAGTCGCAGCTAGAAAACTATAATGGTTCAGGGATTTTCAAGTTTTAGAAAGGTATATAATAAGAATTCAGTGGGAGCTTTGGACCTGCTTGAGGAAAGGCTGCGATTGACAATGGAGAAGATCTGCTCTAATTCCTCTAATATCAATATATAAAGTAGTATACATAAAACCTAACAGCCAGCCATGGTTCTCCCCAGAATGTGCTGCTGCTATCGCGCACAGAAATCACTTTTTCCATAGCTACCAACGTAATAGATGCACTGCAACTAAAGCTGCTTTCAGGTCTGCCAGCAACCACTGTAAAAGAGTAATAAAAAATGCAAGAGAGCTATATGCCCAGTCTGTTAAATCCAAGGTAGCTGATCAGCGCCTTGGATCCCACCAGTTTTGGCAAATAACAAATAAGATCCTGAACAGAAGTGTGCGTTCTATACCAACCATTATCAATGGACCAGACGTCATCTCGTCAGCGTCAGACAAGGCCAAACTATTTGCAAAGAACTTTGCAGCTAATTCTACCCTATGCGACGAAGGTCATCAACTTCCCATATTTCTTCCTATAACACAGAACAAGCTAGGTAACATACAAATATCCGTGCAGGAGGTCGCCAAGCTAATAAAGAACCTAGATTCCAGTAAAGCAACTGGCCCTGATGGCATCCCAATTATAGTGTTAAAAAAGTTTCAACCAGAACTTGCTCCCATACTTACGAAACTATTTAAGCGCTGCCTTAAGGAGAAGTGCTTTCCGACTCCCTGGAAGACCTCTTCAGTTTGCCCTATATTTAAGAATTTAGGTGATAAGTCATCTCCCTCTCAATACAGACCTATAAGTCTCCTGTGTGTTATGAGTAAGTTGCTGGAATCCATATTAAATAGAGAAATAGTCAACCACCTCAGCAGGAATAACCTTCTTAGTGACACACAATATGGTTTCCGCTCTGCAAGATCTACCGCAGATGTGCTGACGGTTATATCCCACAGGATAAGTGAATCTCTTGACAAAGGCTTCCTTTCTAGGGCAATTGCTCTTGACATATCAAAGGCCTTTGACAAGGTATGGCATAAGGGTCTACTTCACAAGATTTCCAGCTACGGTATAACGGGAAATGTTTTCTCAATCATTAAATCATTTCTCTCCAATAGGCTCATAAGAGTAGTGGTCGATGGACAAAAATCGGAGGCCTGCAATATAAATGCTGGAGTCCCCCAGGGGTCAATCCTGGGCCCAACTCTCTTCCTGATCTACATCAATGACCTCCCTAAACACATACTTAAATCATTCGTTGACATCTATGCTGATGACACAACCATCTACGGCAACACATCAAAGGCTGTAAATGACAAAGTTCTCTCTGATTCTCTCTCCTCTGATCTCGAGCGCGTGGTTCAGTGGGGGAAGATGTGGCTGGTTACCTTTAATGCATCCAAAACCAAACTCCTATCCTTACATCATCAACGCTCTGATCCCCATCTGGCATCAATTGTGATGGATGTCTCTCGTCTGGGTGAGGCTCCGTGTTTTGACAAACTTCTGGGTTTGACCTTTACTCCTGATCTGAAATGGAACACGTACATCAAGTCTGTTGCCAAGTTCGCTGGAAAGATGGTGGGATCCTTCTACCGCTCCAGAAGATATCTCACTACTGATGCAATTCTCTATCTATATAAAAGCCAATTACGTCCAAGGATGGAATACTGTTGCCATATCTGGACAGGAGCTGCTAAAAACAGCCTATCCTGCCTTGACAGAGTACAAAATAGACTTCGTTGCTTAGTGGGGGATGCCCTTTTCTCTACCCTGCAACCTCTCTCCCACAGAAGAGACGTTGCGAGCCTGTCCTTGTTTTATCGTTATTTCCATGGCAGATGCTCGTCTGAACTCCAATCTCTGGTCCCCCCTCGCCAATCTTTCACGAAAAACACCCGTCTAGCTGAATCCACTGTCAAAAATTTCCCCCACTCTATATCTGTGCCTAAATCAAAACGCGGATTCCATGAACAAAGCTTCTTTCTTAGAACTGCACGCCTGTGGAACTCTGTTCCGTCTGCCTGCTTCCCTCCGGACTACAACTTGGATGTCTTCAAGTCCAATGTTAACAAATTCCTAATGAACCGCCCCCTTAAGTAAACACTTCAGCAAATCTCCTCACTAACTTAATGTACTTGCAATAACCCTTATCCCTGAGTGGCTTCCGGGCCTTGATAAGTGGTGATCACTGTGTAAAAAAAAACAACCTCAAATGACCTTGTAACAAGTGATGTAACCCACTTTCCTGTTTACGACATCCGGTTCTGCATGCGCGCATAAATGTTACGTTGCTGCTCTATAATAAAGGGTTGAGTGTTTGTTGCGTCATCTCTAATAATGGATTAGAAGAGATGACGTGTTATATTATATATTTATGTTGTATCATAAAGGGAATCATGTGTGAGTGACATGTATTTTCAGAACTTACCTCTGCTTCTTCGATGTTGAACCATCTGGAAATTTCTCGTTCTGGAGGGAGACTTGATACCTGTTTTTGGATGAAGATTCAATCACTACAAGACAAGGAATTGGTTCTATAGTTTATTTCACTTTTCCCAGATGTCCTGCAGAAGGTGGAAAGTGAAATTGGCCTGTGTGGGTTCTTCTTCTACACACGTCAGCGTTCGTCCCCCCCCAGTGAAGAGGAGGAGACAACGGGAAGCCGTCCGTTGTCTTCTGAGTCCAAATCATATCTCCACGATTCAGCTAACCTGATCACATGACTCACACGCAATCAAATCAGCTGATCTTTTACTTCCGGCCAACGTGTCTACACTATAACTCACCTCTTCCCCCCCTCTCTCTCTCTCTCTTCTCTCCATCCATTCTCTAACATAAACATTAACCCATAACAACGTAAACAGATGAACACAAATCGCTTCTTTTGCAGATTTTGACCTGCGCACTAAAATATTAACGTTATTATTTCGAAATTATTATTTAACATGGAAAGAGTGGGGGTGTTTTGCAACTATTCTTTATTACAACTATACTGTCGCTATTTTCTTACAACTAATCATCTTTAACCCGTTGACAAACATAAGAACAATTGTAGTAAAGCCAAGACTACTACTACTACTACTACTACTACTCTCTATCCGTCCCTTTTCCTTCCTTTCTTCCTTCCTTCCTTCGTTCTTTTTTATTTTTTGTTTAGATTTCTAGATACAAAATAATTATGTGAGAACGGTGAATTTGTTGACACATTAACTAATCTGTTTCAATATTAGTTTTATTTTATTTTATTTATTTAGGTTTTATTTTTTTGCTTCAGGTTTTATTAATTTTTTTTTTTTTTTAGCTTTTAAGTTTCTATAACTTGGTTGAAGAATTCCAATATGGATTGTTCATTCTTATATTTCTCATCAGTAGGTTCATGTGCGTTTTTGCTGCTAAATGACTTCCGTCGGCATTCGATTCGTAGGAAAATCATGTTTAATTTTCGATTTTTTATCGATTATTCGGAAAAATAAGTAACTTTACACGAATAGGGCGGATTTTTTTTTTTCATGTTTGAGTGATCCGTCCATGATTTTTCATTTTAATATACTTTCATACAAATGTTTCTGTTATGTAAAAAAAAAAAAACTATTTTCTTTACGTCACAAGTGTCACACTCATACATGAATTCCATAGCTAATATAACATACTGACCAAACGGGTCACGGGTAGTCTGTCTAATTATTATTTTTGAAAAGTTAATTATTATGTTTGAAAAGTTAATTATTATATTGGAAAAGCAAACCTCTCTTTCTTTCTCTTTCTTTCCCTCTTTCTATCTTCCTCTATCTTTCTCTCATCTCTCTCTCTCTATATATATATATATATTTCAATCTATACATCTCTACCTCTTTCTTTCGCTGTCTTCCTCTCTTTCTTTTTCTTCCTATTTTCTTCTCTCTCTCTCTGTCTGTCTCGTAGTCACTTTCTTTCTTTCTTTCTTTCCTTATCTCTTTCTCTTTCTTTCTCTCTATTTTTCTTCTTCATCTCTTTCTTTTTACTTCCTCTCTTTTTCTATCTCGATCGTTCTCTCATATCGTCATCTGTTTCTCTCTTTTTTGATTTCACAGTTTTCTTATCTCAAATGGGTTCAGATCAGACTCTCTCTCTCTCTCTCTCTCTCTCTATATATATATATATATATATATATATATATATATATATATTACAATAAAAAAAATACGAGCATGAAAAGTAATATGGTTAAGTTTTAGATGTGTAAATTAAAGGTAATTGAGGAGAGAAAAAATGGTTAATCAGATTAATTATGTTTGAAAAGTTAATTATTATGTTTGAAAAGTTAATTATTATGTTTGAAAAGTTAATCATTATGTTTGAAAAGCAAATTTTGTGTTTAATATTATTTTCAATTTGGAAAAAAGTGTTTGTGATTTTTAACGTTTATTGTCAAGATCAAATAAAATGTTGCAAGCCGACGAAGTCGAACTCGTGTGCTATATCATTGTTTCTAAATACATATCTTACATATTTTGGAAATGTGATAATATTGTTGTTTTCACTTTGAAAAAAAGTTCACATGTATTTATGTGGTAGGGGGCACTAGCAGTCGATTCTAGAAACCAAGGGGCCGCCAGTCTGAAAAAGTTTGGGAAACCCTGCTTTAGATTTACACCCCTTACTAAATAGCACACAAAAAATGAGATTCTACTTTTTTCTAGGCGATTATGTGTAAAAAAAATACACAATGAAAGGAAACAAATGTTTACGTTTCTGAATTTTTCAGATGACGATTGGTTGTTTGCATTATTTGTTACATTGGACTACTGTTCTCATCTTGAGTGTCATTTTCAAAATGTTTCGGTCGATGTATTGAATTTAACACAATATGGAAATTGTTAATTATAAATTATAGATAATATATACAGCAATAAGTGAAAGGAACAAACAAACAAAAAAAAGCAGTATATATATACTAACATGGTGTCCAACGTTGCTCGGGTGTTTAGAGGTGTGTGTTGGGCAAAAAAAAAAAAAAGTGGTACTAGGAAGGCAGGATCGGACCCGTACCACGAAGGAGGAAATGAACGTGAAAAAAACCTAACGTCTTTGCTGTTACGACCACCGCCAAACCGGAAGTGGCGTAGGCTAGACACTCAAAAAAAGGGGATGACTTTCGAAAATATCGGTGAAAAAAGTGACCCCTCCCTGTAAAAAAATGCCCAGTTGAGCGTGAAAAAATTAATGTTTTTAGCAAATGTTACGGTATTTGTCGTCTGAAGGGTCGAGCTTCAAAACGATACTGATCTTGTGAAAATCCACTTCCTCTGTCGAAAGTTTTAGGCAGACATGCAAACATACATACATACATACATACATACATACATAAATACATTTATATATTGGTAGCTCATATTTTCGACCCAAACCGATTAAAAAGCTTGCCCTATCTTTGAATACCCTTTATGTAAAATTTCAAATGTTTAGACCAGAAATTGTCTGAGTAATTTGGTAGAGACCGCAGAGGTCCATTTTTTTTTAAACTTTGACCCCTATTATGGTCCCTTAACATTTATTATTTTGGGCTCAAATCAAGTTAAGTTATATCCATGTCCAAAGAACCTATATCTAAAATTTCAAGTGTTTAGACCCAAAATTGCCAGAGAAGCTTGGTAAATTCTCAAAGGTCAAATCGTTGAATTCTTACCCCTTAACAGTCAAATTTCTGGCCGAAAATGGACTACAAAGATTTTCTCAAATATCAGTACCCTGTATATCAAATTTCGAGTCTGTAGACTTAAAATTGACAGAGGTATTGTGTAGGGAAATGTACACAGACAGACAGACACTTTCACTTTTATCTTCTTCTTCTTCTCCTCCTTCTTCTTCTATCTTCTTCTATCATTATCTTCTTCTTCTTCTTTCTTTCTCTTCTCTTTTCTTCTTCTTCTCTTCTTCTACATTAATAAAATGAATTCATTTTTTTTCATCTGAGTTTGACCTTAATAGGATTAAAAATCGAGACATTACATGCAAATCTATTACACACAAACTGCAGCACAATATCTGAGGTGTGTTATAGGCATATTAGCTTTCCATAACGTCGCTGATCGTAGATTCCTATATTTCATCTGGTGAGAGTTCGCTGCAAAAATCGCTTAGGATCAATGGAAGTAGTAAACTCTTCTCTCTATATAAGATTCCTCCTTCCACCGCCACCAATTTACATCGGACTTGACCGTTCACAGTAAAAACTTCCGAGAAACACCGGTTTGTGTTCGTAGTTGCTTAAAAAAGTGGATTGGCATACAGCTATTCTAACGGTTACTTATTCCATTTTCTTTTTTTTTTTTTTTACACTTTTTTATTTATTTATTGTTCTTTTTCTTTAATTACCTAATCCAATGGGTACTTACGCCATCTTTACCTTTTTTAAGTTTTTATTTTATTGTTTTTTTTTTCTCATTATCGTTTACAGCTTACACAGAGAAAATCGCTTTTATTAAAAAAAAATAAACGAAACAAACTAACCATGTATTCCATGTTTTACAACAAACTTTTACAGTCGACAACTACTACTTGACTATCCAACTGTATTTGTGCAACGTTTTTTGGGGCAGACCACCAAAGAGTCTGTGCGTTTCCTTTCTGTCGGAGCGTCTCAGTTCCGACATCCCTTTTGGAGGGTCTATATCAAAACAGTCATACACAGTTTCAATCGCCTCACTGCCGTCCTGCGGTGGTTCTTCTTGATCCTCGTAGAAGCGTTTCTTGATTTGGTTCAGGTGCCTCTTATGTTGGAACTTTGGGCCCTGAATGATGTATGTAACATGGCCGATTCTTCGTAAGATCGTTCCCTGTTCCCAAAAAGAAACGTTATTTCTAAAATTTCTAAAATACACGTTATATCCGCTGTTAAACCGTTTCGTTGGCATTGTAGAGGTTCTGTTGTGTACTATGTGTTTGGGTAGCAGCTTATCAAATACGGATTTTATTTTCCGTCCAACCATGATTTCTGCTGGTTTGTCCGGATTTTTTTTTCTTTTTTTACATTTTCACCCCAAACAAGGCACATTGTCACTTTGGTGTTGGGGGCTACTATCAGGGACAACAACTACTGGGGTACTATGTTGGAATTTGGGCAGCAAGATGTCGGTTCACGTTACACTTGAACTTCTGCATGTCAGTACAGTTGAGGAAGCAGGGACTTTGAATGGAATTCCAGAGTCTAGCGGTTCTGGGGAAGAAACTACTGGAGTAGAAAGATCTTTTACATCTAGGGATCTCTACTGTGTAAAGGTGGGATTTAGCTGCATGTCGGGTTTGTTGAGGGTGTCTACGTCGTGGGGGCACAAATGTCTGCAGTTCGCCAGAACATTCACCATTAAAATACTTGTAGAACAAGCAGAGGGATGCAACATTTCGTCGATGGGACAGAGGCTGAAGCTGAGATGACAGTTCAGGGCCTATAAGATTGGCGATTCTCTTTTGAACCTTCTCTAGGAGCGAGAGACTAGTAGCAGATGCACCAGCCCAAATGTGACAGCAATACTCCATACATGGGCGAATGGTGACCTTATAGAAGTACAGGATACTTTCGGGTGTTAGTAGTTTTCTAGCGCGGTAGAGAGAGCCTACCTTCTTCGCAGCGGCCCTGACAATGCTTTCAATGTAATTGTTCCAACTCATGTTTCCTGTGAACGTTAGGCCAAGCAGTTTGAAAGATGTTCTCTCAGATAAAGAGTCACTGCCCATTGCTATTGGTGGCAGAGAAGGTTTCTTGTAATTATTGAAGGAAACCAGTTTAGTCTTGGCAGCATTGAATGTGACCATCCATTTTTGTCCCCATTCCACTACTGATTGGAGGTCATCCTCTAGTGTTTTGGCCATTTCTTTAGATATATGTTCATTTTTTTCCTATCATGCCTGTTATAGTGTGTGGTGTCATCAGCATATATACCCATCTCAGAGGCAATTTTTTCGAGGAGGTCATTAATGAATATTAGGAACAACAGAGGTCCAAGGATAGACCCCTGAGACACTTATCCGCATTTATATCATATTGTTTAGATGTACGACCGTCGAGGACAAACTAGATTTTTCTCTTATCTAAGAACGATTTAATTATGTTAATATTCTACCAGTGATACCGTATGATCTAATCTTCCTGAGGAGACCCTCATGCCATAACCTGTCAACAGCCTTAGATATACCTAGAGCTTCCGCTCTGCCTTCCCTCGCTTTGTCCAGCGAATGGTATATACGTTCAGAGATTACAGTTAGGATGTCTGCTGTGGAACGGGCTTGTCTAAATCCATATTGTTTGTCAGTCAGAAGTTTAGCATCTGTAAGGTGATGGATTAGAGCACGGCTAATTATCGTCTCAAATATTTTGGCGAAAAGTAGGAGGAGGCTAATGGGGCGATAATTTGATGGGTCAGTTCTTTCGCCAGAATTCTTGAATACTGGTACCACGGAAGCAGTTTTCCAACCGCCCGGAAAGCTCCTGATTCTGCAAACCTTTTCTGTCGGTGTACCGGACGCCTTTTTTAATGCCCTTTTAAGCGTATCGACGAAGCGTTCGGCCTGGCCGTTTTTCTGGCGAGGTACTGGGGTATCGTTATATGCTTGACTTGATACGTCTCGCAGAATTCTCTGAACTCTGTCGAGGTGAACTGTGTAGCGTTGTCGCTAACCAAACAGTCTACACCCCCAAACCGAGCAAACAATTCCAATAAAAAATTTGTCGTTGTTGCCGTGGTCTTTTTTTTTTTTTTTGCATCTTAGTACCTCTGGCCATTTAGAGTAAGAGTCAACTACTATCAGGTAGTAAAAATCCTCCACAGGTCCCGCATAATCGATGTGGATCCTCGACCATGGTTATTCAGCCTTAGGCCAAGGTTTATATGTTATCGGTGGTTCTTTTGCAGCCAAAGCACAGCCTTTGCATCTGTTCACCATGTCGGTAATATCTTGGTCAATAGCTGGCCAATAAACAAAACTTCTCATTAGGCTTTTCTTTATGTTTATTCCTGGATGCGCCATGTGAAAATCCTTGAGAATTCTTTTTTGAAGGGTTTGGGGGATGACAACCCTTTCACTGTATAACAGTATTTCGTCGCAACCAGAAAAAATGTCTGAACTAGTGTCACCCATTTCTAATTTCTGCTTCGTGGTTTGAATGAAATTGTCATTTAGGGATTTCTGACTTAATTTCCTGAAGTGTTACTTGCAGTTGGCAGATAATATTGTTTATCATTGTTTTTACATCACTATTAATACGTAGTGCCGCGATTACTGAATCTTCAAGAGGTTCCATTTTGGCAGGAATCAGTCTTGATAGACCGTCTGCATGGGCTAGTTTTTTGGAGGGGAGAAATTGAATTGTAAAATTATAATTCAGCAGAATAGTTTCCCATCTTAATAGTCGGTTCGCAGTGAATGTTGGAAGTCCTTTTTTTATCCAAAAATGGATATCAACGGCTTATGGTCGGTTTGTAGAAAAAAATGTCTTCCGTACAAGAACCGGTGGACTTTTGAAATTGCAAATATAATTCCTAGGGCTTCGTTCTCGATCTGAGAATAATTCTTTTCCGTTGGCAAGAGAGCCCGTGATGCGAACGCCATATTGACTAGCGTCGCTAGCTACTATTATGTCCAATTGCGGGTTGAAATGTGCTAGGAATAGTTTTGAAGTCAGGATTCTTTTTATTTCTTGGAATGATGTCTGGCAATCTTCTGTTCAACCCCAAGCCTTATCCTTTTTCAGCAGCTCATTAAGGATGAACCCCTGGTAATAATTTGCTACTTTCAATTCGTCCATTTTGCTTTGTCAGCATTAGCAATTTCAAAACGTTCGCTGAATTTTACAAAACCGTTTTATTCTTTCTTATTTCTTCCTCCAGACAATAAAACGAACAGAAAAACATAAATATATAAAAAGTTCATTGTCTAAAGAAAAAAAAAATCAGAGAAAAAACAAAAAAATAACGCCCGATTTTAGCAGCGAAACCCACAAGTGACGAATTTTTTTTTCCAAAAGTATAAAAATTTACCTTTCTAAGTCGCGACAAACCTTTTTCTTTTTGCAAAAGTACAGCGCTATCTTTGAAAGTCGTGACGAACTTTTTTCTTTTCAACTCTTTTTTTTCCGTAAGGATCTGCGTTTTTTTTTTAGTTATCGTGAACCTTTCAGTTGCAAGTGTTATGTTAGACACTTACTTAGGCTTGATAACATTTGAGTCCGACGTCGTTAGTATTTTTAGAATAGTATTCCAACGCGAGTATATTTTTTTGAATGTCGTTACTGGTTTTGATTTTAGTATGCTCCTTGAATCCAATGTCGTCAGTGTTTCGTTTTTTAGAACACTGTTTTTAAACGTGAGTACGTTCTCCGAATCCTATGTCGCCAGTGTTATGGCTTGCAATAAGCCACAAAGAAAACAGAACAACGGAATAGAGTTTAAACAGTGTATTACTGGAACAACAACGTAAAAATGTCACAACTGAAAAGAGTCGTAAACGTCACCGAGCAGGCGAGGGTCGCTCCGGTGTTTAATCCACACCTGGGATCAAAAGGTTTATATAATGGATAGAATAGTCCATTTAGAGGGTGATTCCCCCACAACAATTATCTATATATAAATACTGGTATTTATATTAGATTTAAGTTGACCATTGCGTATATCAGGTAAACACTACATCTTTTTTTATTTCATTATCTATATATCTATAAAAGTGAACAGGTCTCTGTGTATGTGCATGAGTCTGTCTGTCTGTGTACATTTCCCTATGCAATAAATCTGTCAATTTTCAGCCTACAGACGGGAAATTTGATATACAGGGTATTGAGATTTGGAAAAATCTTTTTAATCCGTTTTCGGCCAGAAATTTGCCTGTTAAGGGGTCAAGGTTCAACGATTTGACCTTTGAGAACTCTACCTAACCCCTCCTCAAATTTTTGGTCTAAACACTTGAAATTTTAGATATAGGTTCTTTGGACATGGATCTAACTTAATAACTTGATTTGAGTCCAAAACAATAAATGTTAAGGGGTCATAATAGGGGTCAAATTTTTAAAAATTTACCGCTTTTTTTTTCTTGCTCAACATACACCTCCAAACACCCGGGCAACGCCGGGCTGAAATGCTAGTATATATATATATATATATATATATATATATATATATATATATATATATATATTGCGCGTGTATTGTGTATGTGTTTAGGGAAATTAACTTTAGCGCATATGCCCACTTAAGTTCGCAAGGACCCGTGGCGCAGTGGTTAGAGTGCTTAGAAAAATCAGTTGTAAAAAGTGATATTCTCCTGAAGGTTGAAGGTCAATCGTCAGTGTGGGCGACCGAAAAATACAATTGCGAATTATTTGGGACCTCTATCCACTCATGGATGACGGAACAAGAGCACGCAACTCCCGTGAAGTAAATAAAGGGTTCCGTTCGAAATCCTGTCCAAAATCCCGAGTTCGACAGAAACATTCCCGAGTTCGACAAGATTAATTTGAAGAAGGTCGGAGATTACAACGACTGAAACATTATAAAGATCACACTCAAGATGAGAACAGTAGTCCAAAGAATCCACATAATACGTATAATCAATCCTCATCTAAAAAATTCAGAAACTTCAGAAAATATTATTAATTGTAGGTTATTTAGTATTTTTAACCTTTTAAAATTTGTTTCAGAATGTATTATCTTTGGGTTATTGACTAAGATTTGTCTTAAATTGTAATTTCTCTTCGTTAATTTCCAGCCCCGCGCACTAAGTTATCGTTTATATATTGATATTATACGTGAGAATATCAGCAAAAACTTCCCAAAAGCAGTTTAATGGATTATGTTTCAGCATAAAATAAAAACAAATAATTATAAATGGTAAAATCGAGATTCGTGGTAATTTACGACAATTTTTTTTTATTTGTTATTATAAAACAAAACTGTGAATGAAATATGGTTAACTAACTAAAAGTTGTTGATATGCCCTCAAACATACAAACAGAAACATGCAATGTGATATCGTTCAGGAGTACGTCCTGGGCCAAACTCTCTTCCTGGTCTACATTAATGATCACATCCTTACATCATTCGTAGAAATTTATGCTGACGACACTACAATCTACCGTAACACATCAAAGATCTCTTCTGACCTTGAGCACCTGGTACAATGGGGAAAGAAGTGTCTGGTTACTTTTGATGCATCTAAAACCATTTTATTTTTACATCATCAATGCTCTGATGCCCATCTGGCATGAATTGAAATGGACAGCTCTCGTCTTGGTGAGGCGTCATGTTTTGACAAGCTTCATGGCTTGACCTTTACTCCCAATCTGTATATCAAATCCATTGCAAAGGTCGTTGGAAAAACAGTGGGATCTTTCTACCACTCCAGTAGATATTTCACTCCTTATGCAATTCGCTACCTATATAAAAGTTAGGTACGGCCGATGATGGAGTACTATTGCCACATCTGGGCAGAAGCTGCTGGAAGCAGCTTATCCTGCCTTGACAGAGTTCAAAATAGACTTCGTAACTTAGTGGGGGATGCTCTTTTCTCTTCCCTGCAACCTCTTTCTCACAGAAGAGATGTTACAAGCCTGTCTTTACTTTATCGTTATTTTCATGGCAAGTGCTCATTTGAGTTCCAATCTATGGTTCCATCTCGTCAAACTTTCACGAAAAACACTCGTCTAGCCAAAACCATTATCAATAATTTCCCACACTCTTTATCTGTGCCTAAACCTAAATGTAGATTCCATGAACAAAGCTTCTTTTTTAGAACTGAACGCCTGTGGAACTGTCTTCCGTTTCCCTGCTTTCTAGCTGACTACAGTCTGATTGCCTTCAAGTCCAACGTAAACGCACTTCAATTTCTTGTTCTCTGTCAGTGGAGGAGAAGTACTTCACGACTGAGACAATTTTTATTTTTGTTCCTTTTCTCCACGACCCTGGTGTCTAACTCTGTCCCGTGGGGAGGCATTGTAAATAGGAACCGTTCCGCTTAGTAATCCAATTTACAAAATTCCCACTACTTATGTTTACTAGGCTATAATCACATTAACTAATGTATACCCATTAACCCTTATATTTGAGTGGCCTCCGGGCCTTGAGAAGTGGTGATTCCTGTGTAAAAAATAGTGATTTTCTTTGGCATGCAATAACTTCAAAAAGCCTCATTTGCTGTAAGTCAGAGAAATCAATTCCCCTTCTTCTTCCTTTTCTCTTCTTCTTCTTCTTCTTCTTCTTCTTCTTATTATTATTATTATTATTATTCAGATTTAAATTTAATATTAAACCAGACCACTAATTACGTTCAAGAATATATTTTTTCCATATAGAAAACGCCAATTATTTCTCATATATGAAGTTATGAAAACAGAAAAATTAAAAATGAAGTTTCAATCACTCGCTTAATATTTCTTGGTCGCATATATATATATATATATATATATATATATATATATATATATATATATATATATATATATATATATTGATTCGTACGTTGAGTTATTTGGAAAATTATGTGTGAATTTGACAACATGATGATGATGATGATGATGATGATGACGATGACGATGACGACAATGATGATGATGATGATGATGATGATGATGATGATGATGATGATGATGATGATGATGATGTACTGCATATGTGTGAGTCTAAAACAAACTTTTTATTTAAAAAAAAATCCAAGAGTCTGTAAATAATATCAATTGGACTGTTGTTTTTTGTCGATTCGTACGTTGAGTTATTTGGAAAATTATGTGTGAATTTGTCAACATCATCATCATTATCATTCACTGCATAAGTGTGAGTCTAAAACAAACTTTTTAATTAAAAAAAGAAAAAAAAAGGAAGGAGGAAAAAGATCAGGAAGGAAAAGGGACAAAAACGGTCCAGCCGCTGATCACTTACTATGTATGACTTTGGAATGTTCCTTCATGTGTATTTTACATGTATATGTGTGTGTACGTATGTATAGGCATATGTATGTATGTGCGTATTTGTGTGCCTCTACGTGATTATGGTTGCATGTGTGTGCACATGCATACGTATGTTGGCGTATATTTGTATGTACGCATGTGTTTATTGTCATGTGTATGTGAGGCGGAGATGGCTCCCGTAAGCCGTTGTGAAGGCAACCCCTCTAGGAGAAGCAAATCTTAGATTTAATAAACAAGCAAAAAAAAAAAAACATAAAGCGGGAGACCAGTACCCGCATTAACCTGGTCTGCAGTTTGACTTGTTGCTGACTATCTTGCTCTTGCTTGTTTCTGGATGTCAACATTTTGAACCGAGAGAGAGAGATTTAGCTGTCGTACAAAGCTAAAACTCTGTAACATCAGCTGTGTATAGATACTCCCTCAGCCATGGAAAAGTTGTGACGCGTGTAGATCTGAAATGCTGGAAACATGTAATAACAGATCTGCCATCATTATATGTATGTATAGGTGTATGTATGTTCATATGCAGGTCTATGTATATGTGTGTATATCTATGTGTATATGTACGTATATGTGTATATGTACGTATATATTATGTGTGTGTATGTATATACGTATATATATTGTTTGTATGTATGTGTATATGCATGTGTGTGTATGCATATATGCATGTGTGTATGTGTATATATGCATGTGTGTGTATGTATATATATGCATGTATATGTGTATGTACGTGCATGTTTGTGTATGAGTGCATATTCATGTATGTATACGTAGGTAAGTGTATGTATATATATATGTGCATATGTGTATATATGTGTATATGTATGTATATGTGCGTATCTATTTGTATATGCGTGTGTGTATGTATATGTATGTGTATTATGCATTATGTATGTATATATGTATATATGTGTGTATGTTTACAGATATGTATGTGTGTATGTGTATATATGTATATTTGCATTTATATATATATGTGTTTGTATGCCATTGACCGTCTTGTGTATGTTTATGTATGTATATGTATGTGTTTTATGTATTGTGTATGTATTTATGCATATATGTGTGTTATATGTATGTGTGTATGCGTATGTATGTGTGTATGTGTATATATGTATGTATACTAGTTACCGTCTTCAGTGTCATGTCTGTTTGAGTGTGTGAATTTTTGCCGGCAGGACTAAAGTCATCTGCAGCTCATGAACCTTCAGTGCCTGAGGGAGCGGCACTCGCGTGACAAGACGTTGCAATTATCATCTGGGTGCCTGGTGTTGCCGGGTGTTTGGAGGTTTCTGTTGAGCAAAAAAAAGTGGTAGTAGGTTCGAACCCATTCCGCGAAGGAGGAAAAGAACGTGAAAAAAAAACATGACGTTTTTGCTGTGGCGCCCATTGCTAAAACGGAAGTGACGAGAGTTTAAATTAAGGAAAGACAATCGAAAGAAGAGATGACTTTCGAAACTATCGGCGAAAAAAAGTAGAAAAGTGCCTAGTTTAGGGTGACGAAATTAATTTTTTGGGCCAATTTTTTTATATTTGTCGTCCGAAAGGTCGCGATTCGAAATCATTTCAATCGCGTGAAAATCCGTTGCCTTTGTCGAAAGTTTTAGGCGGACATACAAACATACATAGATACATTTTTTTATTTTACATGGGGGTCACCACTTATCAAGGTCCGAAGGCCACTCAGGTATAAGGCTTATTGCGTGTACAGTAATCAATGAGATAGTACTGTAGCAATCATTAGTATTGGGGTTTCTGATACAGTGTCTTACTTAAGGGGGCGGTTTGTCAGGAGTTTGTTTATGTTGGACTTGAAGACATCCAAGTTGTAGTCAGGTGAGAAACAGGCAAGCGGCAGAGAGTTCCACTGGCGTGCAGTTCTAAGAAAGAAGCTTTGCTCATGGAATCTACGTTTGGATTTAGGCACAGATAAAGAGTGTGGAAAATTATTGACAGTAGTTTCAGCCAGACGGGTGTTTCTCGTGAAAGATTGGCGAGGGGGGGACGAGGGATTGGAGTTCAGACGAGCACCTGCCATGGAAATAACGATAAAACAAAGATTGGCTCGCAGCGTCTCTTCTGTGGGAGAGAGGTTGCCGGGAAGAGAAAAGGGCATCCCCACAAAACCACGAAGTCTATTTTGTACTCTCTCAAGGCAGAGTAGGCTGTTTTTAGCATTTCCTGCCCAGATGTGGCAGCAGTACTCCATCCTTGGACGTACTTGGCTTTTATACAGATAGAGAATTGCATCACTAGTAAGATATCTTCTGGAGCGGTAGAAGGATCCCACCATTTTCCCAGCGTCCCTATTAACAGATTTAATGTACGTGTTCCATTTCAGATCAGGAGTAAAGGTCAAACCCAGAAGCTTGTCAAAACATGGAGCCTCCCCAAGACGAGAGACATTCATTTCAATTGATCAGAGCATTGATGATGTAAAGATAGAAGATTAGTTTTGGATGCATTGAAAGTAACCAGCCACCTCTTCCCCCATTGTACCACGCGCTCAAGATCAGAGGAGAGAGAATCAGAGAGAACTTTGTCATTTACGGGCTTTGATGTGTTGCCATAGATGGTCGTGTCATCAGCATAGATGTCAACGAATGATTTAAGTATGTGTTTTGGGAGATCATTGATGTAGATCAAGAAGAGAGTTGGTCCCAGGATGGACCCCTGGGGGGACTCCAGCATTAATACTGTGGGCCTATGATTTCTGCCCATCCACCACTACTCTTATGAACCTATCAGAGAGAAATGATTTAATGATTGAGAAAACATTTCCAGTAATACCGTAGTTGGAAATCTTGTGAAGTAGACCCTTATGCCATACCTTATCGAAGGCCTTTGATATATCAAGAGCAATTGCCCTGGAAAGGAAACCTTTGTCAAGAGATTCACTAATCCTATATGATATAACTGTTAGCACATCTGCTGGAGATCTTGCAGAGCGGAAACCGTATTGCATGTCACTAAGAAGGTTGTTTCTGTTGAGGTGGTTGACTACTTCTTTATTTAATATGGATTCCAACAACTTACTCATGGCACACAGGAGACTTATTGGTTTGTACTGAGAGGGAGATGACTTTTCACCTGAATTCTTAAATACGGGGCATACTGATGAGGTTTTCCAGGGTGTTGGAAAGCACTTCTCCTTAAGACAACGCTTAAACAGTTTTGTATGGGAGCAAGTTCTGATTGGGGCTTTTTCAGCACTATAACTGGAATGCCGTAAGGGCCAGTTGCTTTACTGGAATCAAGGTTCTTGATTAACTTGGCGACCTCACGCACAGATATTTGTATGTTGCATAGCGTGTTGTCTTTTATAGGAGGAAATACAGGGAGTTGATTGTCATTGTCGCATAGGGTAGAATTAGCTGCAAAGTTCTTGGCAAATAGTCTGGTGTTGTCTGATGCTGACGAGATGACCTCAGTTCCATTGATGATAGTTGGGATAGAACGCACGCTTCTGTTCAAGATCCTATTTGCTATTTGCCAGAACTGGTAGGAACCAAGCCGCTGCTCAGCTACTTTGGATTTAACAGACTGGCCATATAGCTCTCTTGCATGTTGTATTACTCTTTTACAGTGGTTGCTGGCAGTCCTGAAAGCAGCTTTGGTCTCAGTACTTCTATTGCGTTGGTAGCTATGGAAAAAGTGATTTCTGTGCGCGATGGCAGCAGCACATTCAGGGGAGCACCATGGCTGGCTGTTATGTTTTTATTGGAATATTTTGGATTGTATGACTCGGTCTATGCCTACAATTAACCATTCGGTCATGTCTGATACTATAGAGGACACAGCCTTTTTAAACATGGAATGCAGAGGTAGGTCAGATATGAATGTACGGAAGCTATCCCAGTCAGCGATAGAGTATCGATATACAGTACGGCGGAGATGTACGCCTGAAGACTAATTACATTTCATTTTTATCTTAACTGATACAATTTAAACAGACAGGTGGGATTTATATTATAGAAGATGTGTGTGTGTGTGTGTGTGTGTGGATGTGTGTATATATATATATATATATATATATATATATATATATATATATATATACGGAAGGAAAAAGAAATAAATGACAATATAAAGATATATACTAATGCATATAGATCTAGTCGTTGATTCAATAGGGAGATTACATCAATTAGTGGTACAGAATATATATGCTCTTTATAGCTAGGTATTTTATCAGAAGAGAAGAAAAGGTACTAGGCAACATATGAGATATGACGTCTAGCGATAACGACATTAGAAACGAAATAATGGGGTGTCTAATGTAACTGGGGAGAAGTCGGAGAACTGTAGTGATTAAGAGGTAATATCACTATTGAATGAATGATTGAATTAATAAGCATTTGTATATACAATAGAAAAATGCGAGCATTAACAGTAATATGATTAAGCTCAATCATGGAAAAGTAAACGACTAGTTATTAAAACTGGAAAAGAAAAGAAGATATTCTAGTAAAAAATATAATACATTTATAACTTAAAATATTGCAGCATTAAGAATTGATTATATAATGTTATAAATGGAATTTTAAAAATGCTGCAATATTTTAAGTTATAAATTTATTACAATTTTTACTAGAAAATCTTGTCCCTTTCTTTTCCAGTTTTAACAGCTAGTCCTTTACGTTTCCATGTTTAAGCTTAACCATATTACTTTTCATGCTCGTATTTTTCTATTGTAATCCATGATTTTTCTAGACTTCCAGTAAATTCACTTGTTCTTTGTTTAATTTCAGTCTTATTTTTTGTCCCCCTAAACATCACATACACATATGTAATAACAATGTACGGCACTCGTCTACTTTCAATAAAATCCCCCCAATTATCTCCTTTTCATTCTTTCATTCTCTCTGTTTCACTGGTTACTTCTCTTTTCACAAGAGAAGTAAATTGGTAGTAACAGTAGTCGCTGAAGCGACATGGTTGCTATAGAAACCAGTCATAAAAATCTTCGCTCACCTCCTTACGGTTTTTATGATTTTGAACACCTGTAAATTCATAATGACTTTTGTTTTACTAAACTAAAATTGAAAAACATTTTTTCACCATATATCTGAGAAGGTGATCCATAAACTGGAATAATTGTTTTAAATTTGGTCGAAAAATGAGTGAGCGGTGAAGCTTTAAAATAGTTCTACATGACTAAAACTGCCACTTAACAATACATTCAAACACGGTTGAATCATATATATATATATATATATATATATATATATATATATATATATATATATATGCTTCATTTACTCACATAAATTCATATACGAAAGTAAACTTTAAGTATTTACTTCAACAGTGCTCAATACGCAGGTAAAGCTAGTTAGTAAGTTATAAAATATATATGGCGATTAAGCTACACTGAATATTCCGCGTTTCATCCACTCAATCCTGAATCCTAGAGTGGATGAAACGCGGAATATTCAGTGTAGCTTAATCGCCATATATATTTTATAACTTACTATATATATATATATATATATATATATATATATATATATATATATATATATATATATATATGTTTTATTTACAGAAAATTTAGATGAGATAAGTCATCAGTACCGTCGGTTCCAAACCTGATAATAAGGGACCGTTTTAGATATGCATATCAAGCTCTATTATAGAGAAAATTTTCGAAAATAAGAGCGTATTATTTATATTTTATTTACAGAAGGTTTACATGAGAAAGTCATCGGTACCGTCAGTTACAAACCTGAGAATAGCGGACTGTTTTAGCTCTCATCAGCCGATACTCATCTGTTTTATAACCAGAGGTGGAATCATATAGACACTTTACGAGTTCACGTTTAACTCTCGTTTTGTGAATGACCCAAAATCCATGGCCCTGTCGGTGGGGCATTAGAATACGCTGACTGCCCCCCTGCAGAGGGTAAAAGTCCCTCAATGGGGGTCCTGGATATGACCTTAAACTATATCCAGTGGAGAGCACCCAGCTTGTGGGCTTTGGGGAGTGTGGAGCCACCCTTTAATTACCATTGCTCCCAGGTCCGCTCTGACCCAGAGTGGTAGTACCTGTTAGGGTCCCAACTATGGGTTAAATAGAAACCGATGTGAAAAAAAAACAAATATATTCTATTAAAAAAAATTTTCTTCAAAATCTTTGGATTCGGCATTAAATAACCCGAAAAGGGTTGATATGCCGTAAAACAAAAACAACCAACCAACCAAAATCCACATAATATTATTTAAAACAATGTTTAAGTCCGTTTAGTGTTTTGAATGCTAACACCCCCCCCTCCAAAAAAGGAAAAGAAATAAAAAGGAGAACGGAAAAAAGAAAGAGGAAGAAAAAAGGAAGAAAAGAAGGAAAAGTGAAGAAAAGGACAGGAAGAGGGGAAAATGGAAAAAGGAAAAAAGGAAAAAGGGGAAAAGGAGGGAAGAGGAATTTTATATGTTTAAAATTTTTCAGTTATTTATTGTTTATATAACATATATATATATATTGTTTTGTTTTGTTTTGCGTCTTCTCTGAAAATTTATTTTATTTTTCTACCAGCTCAAATCTAAATAAATCGCTCAAACGTAGGTAATCTTGTAGGGTTTTGAAACTCCTTTAAAATTTCACAATAATTATTTCGTTATATTTTTCTTTAATTTCTATTTCTCTTATTATATATTACTAGCATGGGTGCCCGGCGTTGTCCGGGTGTTTTAAGGTGTATGCTGAACCAAAAAAAAAAAAAAAAGGTCATTTTTTTAACTTTGATTCCTATTATGACCCTTTAACATTTACTGTTTTGGGCTCAAATTAAGTTATTAAGTTAGACCTATGTCCAACGAACCTATATCTAAAATTTCAAGTGTCTAGACCCAAAATTGTCGAAGGAGTTTGGTAGAGTTCTCAAAGGTGAAATCGTTGAACTTTGACCCCTTACTCGCCAACTTTCTGGCCAAAAATCGATCACATCGATTTTCCCAAATCTCAGTACTCTATATATCAAATTTAAATTGTCAGAGTTATTGCATAGGGAAATGTACACAGACACACACACACATACATACACACATACACACACACAGACACTTTCACTTTTATAGATATATAGATAGAGAGATCGCATTCATATTCTTAAGTAGTCTGAAGAATCCTATCATATATAAATGTATTTATAAACTTTTATTATAACTCTCTTTATTTATCGGATGGGGCTCTTTTATTAAATTTAAAGTCTAATTCCAATTCAATTTTTAAAAAAATACCTTTAATATTAACTCCAAAATTAATTTAAATTAAAACCTTCTAAATTTAAAACTTAAAATTTATCTCAATATCAAGTTAAATTTCCATTTAATTATATAGAAATGCATTTAAAAAATTCAAATATTTCAAGGTAAATTTGTTTTTTGGGGGGTTGGGATATTTATATAGCCTAAGGGATTTTCTACTCTATAAACTTCTTACTAGTGTATTTCTATTTTTTCGTAATGGTTTTAAATTGAAATAAATTGTAAAATACACTTTATAAAGTAATATTTATTAAATATAAATACAATCTAAATTCAATTTTATAAAATTAAACAATAAAAAGCTTTAAAAGTTAGAATTTAAAATTTAAATACATAAATAGTTTAGATTAAATCACTTTAGAGCCTACTGTTGAACCCATGTTGCATCATCTGCGACCGGCAACGCTTTCACCTGGAGAAACAATCAGCCATGATTCCGGATTCAATTTTCATACATCGTACCTCTCGAAAAGTGGGACAAAGACAGATACAATTAAGTGAATCTGTCTTTCTTTTCTTTTTATTTTGTTACCAACAGTCTGCAGATACGAATATGGAAGAAGCCTTTGTTCGCGATAATGTTAAGCGATGAATTATCAGCAATTGAGTTTTAACCAAACACAAATGTACTTTGTTTGTGCAGAATATAATATGTGACAAATGTATTCAACCAGGGTGTTCAGCTTGCGAGAGAGAGAGACATAGAGAGAGAGAGAGAGAAGGGGGAGAGAGGGGGAGAGAGAGAGAGAGAGTGAGTGAGAGAGAGATTGACCCGTATTTCAAAGTTGACATATTTCCCAGTGCCCAAGGCTTTTATTCAACTCACTGTCAGCTCAACTCCACTCTGCCAAACTGCACCGAACTGACTAAAAATCGCTCGTGCATAAGCTTATATAATGGACTGATGCGTGAGTGAATGGAGCTGCCCAATTCGAACTAGCCAATCGGTGGTCTTACGACATATCCCCTTCTCTTCTGATTGGCTCAGTGCCAACTGTGCACAATCGCTTATTGAGGTAAATTTCTATCGAGTTGTTCTCACGTCGGTCGTCCTCGGGAGATAACCTCATGGTCAGATACTGCTCCCCAAACGTAGTCTAAACAACTTTTAATAATATTCTTGCGAAATCAATTGTTTTCTTTTAGCAAAACAAGGTTATTATTAACATATTATTAATCCCAAATCTGCTAACTAAAGCCACTTTTCCTTCGTTTTTTTTGCATCATCGACCAAACAAAGGCAATTGAGTATTGCCCTGAATTGTTTACATAATAAAAGCTCTAACGTAGCTCTAATATAGCCGTTAATAATGTAAAATTCGACCACATATAGTCACATCTTGTTCCTTATCTTACCGTGTTTCTTTTTTTTTCTATTCCTGATTGATATAATCTTTTTTGTTATAAGTAGGTCACCACTTATCAATGTTCGATGGCCACGCAAGGATAAAGGTTAATGAGTGTACGGTGATGAGAATTGGCCAAAAATTCACTATTTAAGGAAACGGCTCGACAAGAATTTCTTTACATTGAACTTGAATACGAATATGTTGTAGTTAGCGGGAAAGTAGAAATACAGATATATATATTATTTTAATTGGAATTCATTATTGAGATGAGTATTTTTTTATTATTTTATTTATTGCTGACTATTATCCTCATTTTTTTTCTCAAGATAATAAATAAATAAAAGCATTTTTTTTTAAAAGCCCTTCGAGGCCCGTAGCGCAGTGGATAGATACGTTGAATCTCTATGGTTCCAGGTGAGAATTGTCTGAAGATAGCGGTTTCAATTCTACCCAAAGCCGGTCAAAGGCTTTCTTCGTCAAAACGTGGTGAGACGACAACAACTATGGATGGCAGTAATTGATGAGAATGCAGTTAGGAAATTCGGAGTTCCTATCCCATCGTGGTTTCCACCTGACGAATGCCACATGAATAGCTGGTCGAAACGTCATGAAACAACGACTAAGACAGACGAGGATAATAGTCCGCAATAAATAAATTAATAGAAATACAGAGTTCCACATGTGGATATTTCTAGAAAAGTAGCTTTGTTCATAGAACTTGCCTTTAGATTTCGAAACGGATAGATAGAGGGGGGCGTCGTTGATAGTACTTGTAGCTAAGGAAGTGCTTTTTATGAAAGTTTTGCAAGGGGGCATATATTAAAGGTCGGGCGATCACTTGCCATGAAAATAACAATAGAGTAGAGTCAGGCTCGCAACGTCTCTTCTGTGGGAAAGAGATTGCAGGGAATTGAAAAGGCCATAACTTAGCAGATTTCAAAGCTGATTTGGAACTCTGTCAAGGCAGAATATGATATTCGAGCAGCTCCCTAGATGTGGCATTTTTATTCTATTTTACGACAGCTCTGGTTCTGATACGGATAGATACGTTCTGAAGCGGTAGAATGATGCAACTATTTTTTCAGCGACATTGAAAACAGCTTTGATGTAAATCTTCCATTTCAAGTTAGGAGTGAAGGTCAGTCCAAGAAGTTTGTCGAAGAACAAGGGCATCTTTAACAGTAGAGCCATTCATATCAACTAGAAGCTTGTTTTAGGGCGTGTTAAAATTAACTAGTCACCTTTTGGTCCACTGTACCACGTGCTCAAGGTCGGAGGAGAGAGACTCAGAGAGAGCTTGGTTGTTGCTGACCTTTGAAGCGATGTCAACGAATGAACTTAGAATGAGGTTTGCAAGATCATTAGTGAAGATAAAGAAGAAATGTTGATTCAAGATGGATCCGTGAGACATGTCAGCTTTGATACTTTGAGTTTCGAACCTCTGCCCATCGACGACTACTTGTATAAACCTATCGGAGAGACTGAAATAGATGGTCGAGAATACATTACCAGATATTTCGTAGTTGAAATTTTTGTGAAGTAGATCTTTTTGCAAAATTCTATCAAATATGTCAAGAGCTATTGCTCTAGAGAGGAAACCCTCGTCGATAGATCTGCTGATACTAAGTGAGATTATAGGCAGTATATCAGTTGTAGATTTCTCGGGACGGAAGCCATATTGTTTGTCACTGATAACGTTGTTTTTTGTTTTTGTTTTTTGTTTTTTGGTTTTTTTTTTTACTGGGGAATTGACAACGTCTCTGTTTAACACGGATTCGAGCAATTTACTCATGACATACAAACGACTAATTTGTTTGTTATGAGATGCAGAAGACCGAGCCCCAGTATTTTTTAAATATTAAGTAAACTAATTAGGTTTTTTTACATAGGCATCACCACTTATCAAGGCCCAGATGTCACTCAAGGATAAGGGCTAAAGAATGTACAGTAGTCAATTGGACAATATAGTAATCGTTAGTAATGGAACTTCGGTAAATTTGTTGACTTATGTGGAACGGCTCATCAAGACCTTGTTTACGTTGGACTTGAAGGCCACCATATTGTAGTCAACTGGAAAGCAGGAAAACGGAAGACAGTTCCACAGGTGTGCAGAAACTTTGTTCATGGAATCTACGTTTAGGTTTAGGCACAGAGAAAGAGTTGGAGGGAATTATTTTCAACTAGAGGAGTGCTTCTCACGAAAGTTTGGCTAGGGGGGGACCATGGATTGGAGCTCAGACGAGCACTTGCCATGAAAATAATGATAAAGCAGAGAAGATGTTGGGAATATTTGTCTATTAGACATAGATTTAACAGTTTTGCAAGTATGGGAGCCAGTTTCAGTTGCAGCTTCTTTGGTATTACGATCGGAATATTGCCAAGAACTCTTGCTTTGCTGGCATCAAGGTTCTTGATGAATGTAACAACCTCATGCACAGACGGGTAACTGTTGCTCAGATTGTTAGCAGTCTTCGAAGGAAATTCGGAAGGTAGGTGGCCTGATCACATCGGGTTGAGTTTGATGCAAAGTTCTTGGTAAAGTGTTTGGCTTTGTCAGATGCTGACGAAATTATCTCAGACCAGTTGCCGATGTTTGTGACAGTTGTTTACTATTCGTAAAAACTCATGGGATCCAAGCCTTTGTTCTTCTACTTTGGACTTGATGAACTGAGCACATGACTCTTTCACGCTTTTGACGATACTTTGACTTTAGATTCCAAACATCTGTTCCCTTTAAAGCTATTGAGGTAGAGATTTCTATGAGCAATAGCGGCAGGGTATACCCGAGCTAGCACTTCGGTTTCTGTTGGAATTTCTTGTTTTTTTTTTCAGAGGATTCACCACTTATCAAGGCCCGAGAGCCATTCGAGGATAAGGGTTAATGGGTATACATTAGTCAATATGATTATAGCGTAATAATAATAAGTAGTGGGAATTTTGTAAATTGGATTACTTAGGGGACGGTTCATCAAGAACTTGTTTACATTGGACTTGAAGACAAGCAAATTGTAGTCAGCTGGAAAACAAGCAAATGGAAGAGAGTTCCACAGACGTGCAGTTCTAAGAAAGAAGCCTTGTTCGTGGAATCTACGTTTAGGTGTAGAGTGGGGGAATTATTGACAGTGTTTACAGCCAAACGAGTGTTTCTCGTGAATGTTTGGTGATTTTCTAGGATAGATTGGAGCTCAGACAAGCACTTGCAATGAAAATAATGACAAAACAGAGACATGCTCGTAACGTCTCTTCTGTAAGAAAGAGGTTGCAGGGAAGAGAAAAGGGCATCCGCCACTATCTTCACTATTTCTTCTTCTTCTTTCCATTTTTCACATTTTTCTTCTACTTCTTTTTTTTCTTATTCGCCCCTTTCTTATATTTATCTTTTGTCCTCTTGTATCTTCTTTTTTCTTTCTTTTTTTTCCTTTTCTTCTTTTTCTTCTCGTTCATTTTTTCTTTCTATTTCTCCTTCTTATTCATCTTGTGTATTTCTTCTTCATTCTTTTCCTTATTCTTCTTTCTATTATCTCGTTTTCCTCTTCTCCTGTTCTCTTCTTCTTCTTCTTCTTCTTCTTCTTCTTATTATTATTATTATTATTATTATTATTATTATTATTATTATTATTATTATTATTTTATTATGCTCTATTTTTCTGGACCCCAGTCCTCTTTATTTTCTTTTAAATTATCGTTTTCAAAATGAAACCTTTCCATCTTTTTAATCTGGGAGATGTTCACTTAATTGAAATAAAAAAAAATGAAAACCGTATTATTACAAATATGGTTGTGGGATTTCGATGCAGAAAAGGTCGACTTCATGACATTTTGAAATATAAATACAGCGCAATGAACAAAAAAAAATATTCTAGAAAATCATTTAATTGTGCCATTACAAAAGCAACCGGATGTGCGCAGTGCCGTGCGCAAAGCGGAGAGAAGATTATTTATTTTATTTTTTATTTTTATTTTTTTTTTGTCATGGGGGTTTATGTGCTAGTTATTATTAAATAAAAGTAAATAATTGAGAATTACAATTATTCACTTCTCAGATTTCTTCAATCATTATTCTCCGTCACCCTTGACTCTTATTCCATTCTCTGTATCTATCTATCTATCTATCTATCTATCTATCTATCTATCTATCTATCTGTCTCCCTTCATTACTTTTTAAGGATGCATATATAAATACGTGGCTTATTATAAGAATTTACAGTTTCATGTTTCATTCAACCTTGACTCTTATTCCATTCTATCTATCTATCTATCTATCTATCTATCTATCTATCTGTCTGTTTCTCTCTGTCTTCCTTCATTACTTTTTAAGGATGCATATATAAATACGTGGCTTATTATAAGAATTTACAGTTCCATGTTTACTTCAACCTTGACTCTTATTCCATTCTCTGTATCTATCTATCTATCTATCTATATAATTGAATACAAAATACACGAATGTACCCAATAAATCTTGTATAAATATGAATTAAAACATTTGCAAAATTATTAACCCACAATCTTCGGACGAACGAGAGCGATCGTTAATAATTAAAAGATACCTTTAAGATAAGCGCAATTTTAAAGATAATTTCCTCCCCGTATGATTAGCCCTATATATACAGCTGAACGTATGTTTGTGTGTGTGTCTGGTCACGAATAGGCTCCTATATGGTTGACAATTATAGAAAACTGATCACATATAATGATAGAATATGTATCGAGACATAGGAATTGGTATGTTTGATCTGGCATAATGATGATTAATAAAAATTGTGGAGTCTGCGTAGCGCCTGGTCCACAAAGTATGGAAATAAAAAATTTAAAAATTAAAAAAAAAACGTTTACAAGTGCTTTTGATATAGATGTACATAATAATACTTTGATAAGTACGTTTTAACTTAAATAGGGATGGTGTAATAAAATTATGGGGTCTGCGTTCGCGCCTGGCCTCCATAGACTGGAAATAGGCACACACTTTAATAAAGACTTTTCATATCTATCTGCGTAAGTATACTTTGATAATTATGTTTCAGTTTGAAGAAATATGATATAATAAAATTATGGGGTCTGCGTTCGCGCCTGGCCTCCATAGAATGGAAATAGGCACACACTTTAATAAAGACTTATCATATGTATCTGCGTAAGTATACTTTGATAATTATGTTTCAGTTTGAAGAAATATGGTATAATAAAATTATGGGGTGTTCCTTCGTGCCTGACCTCCATAGAATGGAAATATGTCACAAAGTTTAACAAGGTTTTTTAATATAGATGCACAGAATATTGTGATAAGTGTTTCAATATAAACATGTATGGTATAATAAATTATGGGGTTTATCTATTTTATTTTTACTTTCACCATATTTTGCTTTGGTCTTGATACCCCCAAATTCGGAGCTATCTCTTTACAACCCTTCCGTTTCATAACCTATCATACTTTCATAAATCAGAGTACATTTTCTGTAGGCTGTTTTTGAACCCAGTCAACGACGGGTACTTTTGCTAGTATATATATATATATATATATATATATATATATATATATATATATATATATATATATATATATATATACGCGCGCATATATAGTAAGATTAAGATATTAAAATTAAATTAAGATTATAAGGAAAAAATCATGATGCGAGTCAGCTGACAATTTTAAGGTGCTGATTTTCATTCAAGGCTTAGTGTCGATCAAGGACGCTGAACTCAGACGCTGGCCACTAAACAGATTGGAAAAGGAACAAAATATAACCATTCAATAATTGGCTAAGGAATGCCAAAGAATCATCTTGGAGAAGCAAGACTCCAAAAATATAGAAGAGGAAAGTGTAGCACACATTAGAAAGGTACGAAGCAACAAATAATAAAGTAAACGGGCTAAGGATGAACTATGAATGAGATATTGGTTTAGCGTTTAAAAATAAACAAAAATCTACATACGTTTAAAAGCGATAAAAATAGCACATAAAATGATCTAGGACTTCGTAGAGTAACGTATAATGCATATGGTCTGAGGTTCGAATCCTCGTTCTTTATAGACTCCGAAACGGCTGAACAGATTTTCTTTATAATTTACAGAACTTTAGCGTAAGTCTGGGAGTGATGTTAGTTAAGTTTTGTCTTAGAATACCCCTGATGATTATCTATAATCGATAAGCGAAACCGTTATTTTAATTTATCTATCATCGGTAAAGCCATTTTTTCCATGTCGTCGCTTAGCAACAATGATAGAACACCGGGCTGTGAAAATTCTACTGTGGGTAAGTTGATAGCGTGTTTTTCTTTCTTTTTTTTTGCATATAATCTGTAGTTTCAAACGTCACACATAAATTTCTTAATGTTTTCTTTTTCGTTTACTGGAAAGAAGTTTATATAAGATAATTTTATAAAAAAAACAGTAAGTTATCTCGAGTGCAACGGATTTCGATGGCAATAAAAATATAAAAATATCGGAGTGTGAAATATTCGTTGATCATCATTCAATCCCATCATTCAATCGTCGGATTTTTCTGCTAGTATATATATATATATATATATATATATATATATATATATATATATATATATATATATATATATATATATATATATGATACACGAATTACCATTAGCGTATAAAGCGATGCTCTTTGTGTAAACAAATCGAACTTAGGTATTTAGGACGATGTCACAACGTCGTTAATTCACGACTCGCACAGCAGCAGCCGATTAGCGTAATGGTTAGGAGCCTGGACTTTCGTGCAGGCGGTCGGATTTCAATCCTGGCTTGAGGTAGTTTCCTGTCTAGCCGCACTGATGAGCTGCGAAACAGTACCGTATGTGGATGACTATATATATATATATATATATATATATATATATAAATATATATATATATATATATATAGTCATGAAAATAAAAATAAGGGGAAGAAGAATAGGGGAAAAAGGGAAAAAGAAAGGAAGAGAAAAAAGTATCTATGTATAAATATTTTTAACCTTTATTTAATTTTCAATAAATAACAATGTAAATATACAAAGTACTAATCATAGTGGGGGTGATAAGTAGTTAAATGGATTAATCCTAATCTTATAAATACAAGACTGGTAAATTAGAAAATATATCCATTTTGAATTTGGAAGCAGATGAATCTCACAGGTAATATTCATTTTTTTAACATGAATTGGTTTGATAAATAATTAAGAATAGGAAACTAGATCTAATATTTGTAACATGTCTTCTTCCTAAGTATAAGGGAGGTGGTGTTTGATAAACACTGCTGGGGAGCCATAATGTAATATACTGTTTTGTTTTTAAATCCACGGAATAGTATTTCATGGTAAACAACTGATGATCCCTTAAAAAATAAATCATTATTGGTACTATAGTGAACTTGAGAGAGTAAGTTCATGCAGTGATTGCAGGTGATTGAATGACTTACTGAATAAATAGTTTTCTAACGAATGATAAAAAATAATTTTTTATATAGTTTTAAAGATTAAAACTCCCAAGACTATATATATATATATATATATATATATATATATATATGTGTGTGTGTGTGTGTGTGTGTGTGTATATATATATATATATATATGTGTGTGTGTGTATATATATATATATGCAATTTTAACGGTTTTAAAACAAAAACTAGTGCAGACATTTTTTTAAATAAATAAATGAATTTATTTATTTTAAAAAATTTATTTATTTATTTATTTATTTTAATAAATTTATTTATTTATTAAAACAAATTCAATATTTCGAATTATAGCAAATTCTTCATCAGGAAAATCCAGCTGTTTATTATTATTATTATTATTATTATTATTATTATTATTATTATTATTATTATTATTATTATTATTAGGAAGAAAATGAATGGAAGGTTCTTCCAGGATATAGCAGAAGTGGCTGATGAAAGATCATGGCAATGGCTTAGATCTGGGTATCTGGCTAGCTAAGAGTACTGAAGCTTTTGTTCGTGTAGCACAAGAGCAGGCATTAGGAACACGATTGTTCAAAAAAGCGGTTCTAGGAGAGGAAGTTGCTGCAGAATGCCGGAATTGTGATAAGACCTCAGAGTCAATTGCGCACATTGCAGCAGGGTGTAGTGGACTGGCCCAGAGAGAGAGAGTACCGCAAAAGTCACGATCGCATTGGGCTCTGGATATATTGGGAGGTGTGTAAGAGGGTTGGGGTAAAGTGTGCTGGAAAATGGTTTGAGGAGGTGCCTGATGAAGTGAGAACAAGCGAGGATGGCAAGGTTGAGGTATTGTGGGACAAAAGTGTCATAACGACCAAGCAATTGGAACATAATCGTCCGGATTTGGTCGTCATTAACAAGGTCTCAAAAAAGCTGGCAGATTGTAGACTTCTCAGTATCCTGGGACAGGAATGTGAGAGAGAAGGAGAATGAGAAGTTGAGCAATTATGCTCCATTGGCCTTGGAGATACACGGAGTTAAAACACAAGTAATCCCGGTCGTAGTTGGTACACTAGGAGTAGTATTCATTATTTACGAGGAGAGCTCAACAAGGATTTGTTTACGTTGGATTTGAAAACGATCATGTTATATTCGGCTGGAAAATAGCCAAGCGGTATTGTGTTACGCAGACAGGAAGCTATAGGAAAAATAAAAAGATTTGCTCCGTGAATTTCTTTTTTTTTTTTTTTTAAGTAATTGAAATAGCTGGCAGTGGTTGTATAAGGTTGCTACAAAAATAATATCGTTTTTATAAATATAGTTGAACGGCAAAAAGCGACATTATTTCTGCACCAGCGTAATAACTAGACGAGTGTTTGCCGAGTTTGCACGTGGAGGAGGGTGTACTTTGTGGAAATAACACTACACATTGCCAACATTTCTTCGAAGAGAATGTTGCGCAAATCAATTATTTTATATTGATTTCAATAATTAGCCGTGTACTACTGTATATACTAGCCCCACTTTTTGCAACAAAATCTTTCCCGAAAAAAAAAAACAACTTCCACACTCGACGACCGGATCTACATAATCAAGATCTCATCTACATCAAATACAGACACTCATCTATTTTCGATATCTTCCTTTTTTTTATTTTTAGAACGTTTTCCTCTCTGATAATTTCTTCAATTATTTCCTTTGGAATGGACTAAGTGACCCGTTAGCTGTCGTCGCTGAAAATAGAAACGGTCGACTCGCATCTAGGACTGATTCATTTACCTCAAATTAATACAACTGAATTTCAATTTAAAACGCTTTCACTACGATACAAGACTATTACCTATTACTAATATGTAAAAGTTATTTCCTCTTCAAGAGATCTCAATAACGGATTTTCAAACTATATAGTCGACCAGCAAATAAAATCAATGCCCTGAAACTTTAAGAACACAACCACAAATAATAATACCCACCAACAGCAAAATCCCAATACAATTAACGTTTTCTATTACCACTAGATGCAACCACAATTTTAATTAGAAGCAAAGGCCAGAGAAAGTATTATTCATAGATACGTTTTCCCACTGATAAAATCAACCTTAGACTTATTATATATTATAAAAAATTTAAAACCCCAAAACCTAGTTGTAAAAAACAATGACTCCCCCATTCTCAAACCACTCGAACGAACCAACGTCATCTATAAGTTCAAATGCCTGCTGGGAGAATGTAACTCCTATAATAAAAACTAAAAGAGGCAGTAGTTACGTTGGTTATGTCGATTGCACAACAGCTACATTATCCCGTCGCCTTACCATGCATAATGTAGAATCTAGTGCTATATTACAACATTTACAGAAAAAAATGTAATTGCCCCCCCTCCCGAAGTAAGGGAAATTTTAGTTAGCAACACACAAATAATACACCATGAAACCAACGATAAAAGATTAAAAATTTTGGAAGCGGTGTATAAAAGAACTTAAAAACTTGTCCTAAATATGGTTACTTATCAATCCAGCCTAAACATTTGAAAATGCCTATTGTAACCTCTCTCCCATCTATGACCCTGCCCTCACCTCAAAACTAGACATTCCTTCCCTCTTCAGTGTGAACAAACGGCTTCACCCCCACTAACCGTTTTCCGATTACTACTGCTAATATCATTTGCCCTGTCAGCACAACTAAATCTTACACACTCCTGACGATGTCTTGACGAAATACGAAAAGCAACAAAATCGCGACATCCTTCGAAGAGACAAATCTAACTATGGGACATTTATTAATACCTTTGATTTATACACACAAAAAAAAACATCATCAGAAAAAATGAAAAAAATAAAAAAGTATAACTAAACAAAAGCTCTCTGTTGTCTTGTTTGTTTAAATGAAAAAATGCTGCCTACATTTTTTTACATGGATTTCACCACTTATCAAGGCCAAATAGCCACTCAGGGATAAGGGTTATTGTGTGTACAGTAATTAAAGGGATAGTGTAGCAATAGTATTGGAGAATTGGTAAGGTGTCATTACTTAGGGGGGCGATTCATCAGAAATTTGTTTGTGTTGGACTTGAAGACATCCAAGTTGAAGTCGGGAGGGAAACAGGCAAGCGAAACAGAGTTCCACGGGCGTGCAGTTCTAAGAAAGAAGTTTTGTTCATGGCATCTACGTTTTGATTTAGGCACAGATAGGGAGTGGGGAAAATTATTGACGGTGGTTTAAGCTACACGATATATATATATATTAGTGATGGGACGATTCTAATATTTTCCGATTCCGCACTACATTCTTGATTCCAATACAATTACTGATTCCGACTCCGATTCTTTATAAATCTGTAAATATTTAACAATAAAGTTGTTATTCATTTCCGTTTTACCGTAAAAACACGTTAAATATGCAGATATTTTCTCAAACGTAAAAATACAATTGTGGAAGAAGACGATTTATTAATTTAAGTTTTACTGGTAGTGTAAAATCAATAAATGTCCAATTGTTGGTCTCCCGACCAAAAGCAGGGTGGACGTGTAAATTCACCCTTGTCCGTTCGTCCGTTCGTCCGTTCGTCTGTACGCACTTTTCTCAATAACTACGCCTTGGAATTTTTTGTAAATTTTGCACGAACATTAAACATGATATGAGTAAATAAGTAACAGAACGGGTTTTCCAGGAAAACCCCGGTTGCCCCACTAGGGGTACCTTCAGGGTTTAAATAATTAAAATTGACACTTTAGTGCTTATTAAAAAAAACATTGATGCCTTAATTTTTTTTAAAACTTTTTGAAAAGTTGTAACCAACTGATTTCTATATAATTTTGTTTGTCTATACTTCGCGATAACTCTTGGGTGTGCCCAAAGGCTCTTTTAGGGCTAATAAAAAAATTATTTTGGGGACTATTTTACCAGATTTGTCCAAAATTTTCTGTTTATTTAGCAGTTTTGCATGGCGCTGAAATTTAAATATGTTAAGGCCTTGGGGATTTGGGTGGGTGGGGGGTGGCTAAATGAAGGGGGGGGGACAAATGATGGACTTCGTCATTTCTTTTTTTTTTTTTTTGCATGATGCAGAACTCAAATTTACATATGTTAAGGCCTAAAAACGGCACCGTTTGTTCATTTTCAACAGGATTTAACATCCCCTGGGGGCTTTCGAGGCTAAATAAAAGAGGGAGGATAAATGAGGTAAAATTCTGAACTTAGTCATTTTTTATTTGCCTCGTTCACTGTGCACTCACGGGGAACCAGGCATTGCTTAACTTGCTTTATCATTACTATCAGCAACGGAAATGTTTTTTCTGTAAGCAAAATAACATTAAAAAACAATTAGAAGAATCGTTTTTGACATCGGAAAATAGGCACAATTGTTTCCGATTCCGATAACGATTCCGATACCTCCAAAAGTTATCATTTTTCCGATTCCCTATTCTGATTTCGATTAATCGTCTCAACATTAATATATATATATATATATATATATATATATATATATATATATATATATATATATATATATATAGTGTTATAATGGAAAAATTCCAGAGGAAATCCGGGTATGAGAGCTCAATGTGGTAAACAGAGCAATAAGATAAAAAATATAACACGGAAATTATGTCGACAATTATGTAATTTCCGTGTTATATTTTTTATTTTTTATTTTATTTTTATTATATATATATATATATATATATATATATATATATATATATATATATATATATATTCGTAGTCATCGACATACAGTCCTGTTTCGTTGTATCACAACTCATCAGTGCCGCTAGACTAGCATCTTTCCCAGGCCAAGGATTGAACCTAGAACCGTCGTGTTGACAGTCGACAGTTCTCCCGCTCGATGTTTAAATGAAAAAATGCTGCCTAAATATACACGATATATATATATATATATATATATATATATATATATATATATATATATATATATATATATATATATATAAAGGGGAAAAGATCTTTTAGTTCTTTCTGCGCCAGCAACCTAACAAGGAGGAAATGTCTACTTATAGAAAGGTTAAATTGTTGTTGTATTTTTTATTTAATGTATTTATTTCAGCATCATTGTATCTGTACGTAATTCCTTAAGTTCAAACATCATTCAGAAACCTCGAAAAATGTAAAAGTGGAAACAAAAATACATGCGGGGGATTAGCTAGTTTCTTTTTCTTTTTTTAGTATATAGTTCTTAGAACTCATGGATATTGTACGACTTACGAGTTTAAATGTGAACGAAGCCATTTCAGGGTTAGTTCTTTCTGCGCTAGCAACCTAACAAGGAGGAAATATCTACGTATAGAAAGGTTTCATTGTTTTTATTACTATTAATCATATCTGAAACGTAATTTCTGTGTATAACATCTCAAATCTACGCATTATCATGGGAGGGGAGACTATTTTCAAACATCTTTCTAAATTTGAAATGGAGCAACGAACTTATATTAAGTAGATCTTAATAAGTCCCTCGTATCTAATATTTTTACTCATTTTTTATTTTATTTTATTTTAATTTTTCTAAGACTTTATTTCTGACCTTTTTATTTTTAACCATTCCTTTTTTTTAATGGAGAGTAGATAATGCACTGTGGATGTGTTATCAGTAGCTCCAGTAACTCTCGCTTCTATGTCTATCCTTGTGGTCATGTCACTAGTAAGGGTGCTGGAGGTAAACATTTCATCTGGGATGACGTTATCCGCCTGATAGTCAGGGACCCGAACCTTGGATTAACCACTAAGGAGGCTGTCCTATCAAGAGGTGCAAAGTACTGGTGCTGCTGTATTGCCATTTGGTGAATGGATTCTGGACCATGCAGTAGTTTCTGGTGGGGCCTCTCGGTACCATACTAGTGGGTAATGGTTACGGCTTTACCTTATCATGTGCTACAAAAAAAAATCTTGTCTTTCTCTCTCTTACTTTCCCTCTCTGTCCTACTCTTGTTCCACAAACCCCAAAAACTCAACATTAAATATCTCGATACCATATTAGTGGGTAATTGTTATGGCTTTACTTTATTATTTTCTACAAAAAAATATTGTCTTTTCTCTTACTTTCCCTCTCTAACCTCCTTTAACCAAGTCTGTCAACCTGTTCCACAAATCCCAAAACCACAACATGAATTATCTCCAGAAAAAAAAACGCGAATAAACCTAGAACCCAATCCTCCAACGTAGATCCCTACTACCATGTCTCCTCCAACATCAGGGGTCTACGTTCCAACCTTCCAGAGGTTGAAACCCAATTGCAGGAGACGAAACCGTATTGTTCCTAAGCGAAACTGGCATAGGGCCGGCCACTTTCCTAGATGAGTTCATAATAAAAGGATACTCTAACTTAACATCTAAATCTGACCTCCAAGATCGCCATGGGCATGGAATATATACCTACATTTAAGATGGCTTTCGGTGTAATAGGGATATCCCCAGAGAAGACCCTAATTTATCTTATATGTGCTTTCGGGTTGCACTTGCTTACACCACTGCATTTATATTTGCCCTCTATCGCCCCCAAAACAGTGCAGTTACTATCTTTAAGAGCATATATAAGAAAATTGACCGCATCCTGTCTGCTCGTCCTTTTGCTAGCATTCACATCTGTTGTGACAATGTGGAATGGCTGACCCACTCTAACAAGAAAGATGATGAAGGGGGTTCTGTCATGACTTCTCCATTGCCTATGACCTCACAGATCGTTCACGAACCCACTCGTGTGCCCTATACTACCGGTCAGTACGCAAGCCTTCTAGACCTTTTTCTGACAACTTCCTCTGGACTATGTTCATGTTCCGTTGTATCTCCTCTGAGATCTTCCGACCACTCGGTTGTATCAGTTAAAATAAAAACGAAATTCACTTCTCCACCATACAGTATATCGATACTCTATGGCTGACTGGTATAGCTTCCATACATTTATATCTGATCTACCTCTGCATTCCATGTTTAAAAAGAATGTGTCCTCTATAGTATCAGATCTGGCTGAATGGTTATTTATAGGTATAGACCGATGCATACCATCCAAAAATTCCAACAAAAACCTAACAGCCATGGTTCTCCCAGAATGTTGCCATCACGCACAGAAATCACTTGTTCCATAGCTACCAACGTAATAGATGTACTGAGATTAAAGCTGCTTTCATGACTGCGAGCAACCACTGTAAAAGAGTAATAAAACATGCAAGAGAGCTATATGCTAAGTTGGTTAAATGCAAAGTAGCTGAGCAGCGGCTTGATTCCCACCAGTTTTGGCAAATAACAAATAGGATCCTGAACAGAAGCGTGTGTTCTATGCCAACCATCATCAATGGAACTGAGGTCATCTCGTCAGTCTCAGACAAAGCCAAACTCTTTGCCAAGAACTTTGCAGCTAATTCTACCCTATGCGATCAAGACCATTAACTCCCTGTATTTCCTTCTATAACAGACAACACGCTATGCAACATACAAATATCTGTGCGTGATGTCACCAAGCTAATCAAGAACGTTGATTCCAGTAAAGCAACTGGCCCTTACGGCATTCCAGTTATAGTGCTGAAAAAGCTTCAACCAGAACTTGCCCCCATATTTACAAAACTGTTTAAGCGTTGTCTTAAGGAGAATTGCTTCCAAACACCCTGGAAAACCCAATCAGTATGCCCTGTACTTAAGAATTCAGTTCGATACAAAACACCTGATGAAGGCCGGAGGGCAAAACAGCCGAAACGTTCTGACTATAACAACCAAGATGAGGAAGTCAGTCCGACAATCTCAATAAACAAAAAGGTACATTCCACAAATATTATTGAAAAATTTGTATTTTTATTAAATTAAGCTTTTTACGTATGATGAAAATTATAAGATCAAGGGTATAAATTGTTAGATTTATGGTAATTCTGGTTTTTGTTCAGTTAGTGATTAGCAATCATTGTGTAATGGTGTTACCATGCATAAAGCAAGAAAACTAACCGAAGTTGAGCGCTCTCGAATTCTAGGATTCTATAAGCAAGGTTTGTTACAGCGAGCGATAGCAGCTAAGGTAAATCGCAGTAAAATTATTATTTGCAACTTTCTAAAGAACACTGAGAATTATGGAAAAGCAAAATCCTTTGTTAGACCCCCAAAACTTCTCCTGCATTGAGTAGGAGAATCATATGCGTTGTTATGAATGACAGAGGACTTTCGTTTAGTCAAATTAAGGCGGTTACAGATGCTGATTGCAGTCCAATAATTGGAGTCCAATAACCATCAGACGACCCTTACAACAAAAAAGCATGGTAAAAAAAAAGTGTAAACAAATTCCTCGATTGCTTCCGCGTCACAAAGTGGACCACTTAAGATTTGGTTGTGAATACCAAACCTGGGACGTTGAGAAGTGGAAGAAAGTCCTGTTTTCTGGTGAGAAAAAATTCAATTTAGATGGTCCTGATGGCTTCTAGCGATATTGGCATGAACATTTTTTCCACACGTCATAGTGATGGAGGGTCCGTATGCACCACCTGGCGCTCCATCTCCCTCTTACAGAGGGAGGATGGAGCGCCAGGTGGTGCAGGGTCATCAGACAGCACCTGGTTATGTTCGCATGCTACAAAAAGCATCTTTGATGATGGAGGGTCATCGTTTGTGTGGGGATGGATTGTTATTCCAACAGGATACTGCTGCAAGACGAACCTTGAGCTTTCTACAAGAAAATGGAGTCCATCTCTTGGGACATCCTGCATGCTCACCGGACCCACTTGAAAATGTTTGAGGATGGATGACAAGAGAGGTGTATCGAAATGGCAAACAATATTCAACACAAAATGAACTTCGTGAAGCCATCTTCAGAAACTGGAGCAGGATCCCCCGCATCTTAATGAAACCCCTTATTTCTAGCATGCCCCAAAGAATTTTTGACGTCATCAAAAGCAGTGGATCTAGAACTCATTATTAAATGTTTTCATACACTTTTTATAGACTTTTGTTGGTTGGTTGGTTGGTGGTTTTGTTTTACGGCATATCAACCCTTTTCAGGTTATTTAATGCCGAATACAGTGATTTTGAAGAACGATTTTTTAATATAGTATATTTGTTTTTTAAGTCGTAAAACACATTTATTTAACACATAGTTGGGACCCTAACAGGTACTACCACTCCGGGTCAGAGTTGACCTGAGAGCAATGGCAATTTAAGGGTGGCTCCACACTCCCTAATGCCTGCAAGCTGGGGCCTCGCCATCGGATATAGTTTAAGGTCACATCCAGGACCGACACTTTTTGTAACATTTAATAGAATTTTTTAAAATAAATCTTTGGATTGTAGCTTTTTGTTTCCATAACCTTTTAAATTGTAGTATTGGTAACCTTAAGTTGGAATCTATACCTAAAAATAGGGGTTTTTTAAAGATGTTTAAGGGGTCTTATATTTTCAGATCAGCCATGTATATAGTGATGCATATAGATTCATTGATTAATTTGAAAGAAGGAAATACAATACAGCGTGTAGGGGTTAAGGGTTAGGGTTAGGGTTAGGGGTAGGGGTTAAGGAGCTCTTTATGCTACTCTAGCACATTTAAAGTACCATAATTATCGAATAATCTCCTGGAAAACCCTCTTTGCGCGCCTTAATCTATACCTCCTATACAAGGTATAAAAAGCTCTGATAATTCCCAACACAATGTATTGTATTCCCTTCTTTTCGATTGATCAATAAATCTATATGCATCAGTATATATTTTTTATTATCAATATATTCCTCTTGTATCTAAGCTTCACCTGCATGCCGAGCTTTTTATTATATCGAAAAGTTTTCTTTGATCCCCATAACATATATATATATATATATATATATATATATATATATATATATATATATATATATATATATATATTTGTTATTGTTGTTTTTCAAGCGATGCATACGGTTAATATTGGCTCCGCCTCGAAGCTCATTTTTTATTTACTTAGAAAGTCGCCCTTTAATTTGCTTGGACGTATATAACATTTTTATTTATTTTATTATTTTTAAAACATTTATATATATATATATATATATATATATATATATATATATATATATATATATATATACTAGCCTTGGTGTTTGGTGTTGACCGGGTGTTTTGAGGAGTGTGTTGAGCAAATAAAAAAAAGGCTCGAATCCATAACACGAAGGTGGAAAAGGAAGTAGAGGTGTGTGTAGACGTTCCAAACTCGAATCCAGTTCGTTCCACAAAATCATCTTTCACTTAGGATGTTGGCAACCTTCATGTGGTCTCACCATATTTTCTTTTTGATTATGGCAACCTTCTGTCTAATAATACAATGGCATTCTGCATCTAGTTTGGTGCACTGCAGCATCTGCTGTGGCTATAAAGTCGAAGCTTAAATTGGCTATCCGTATGCAGGACTGGACAAATAGACCTAGGGTTTCCCAGTTACCAGGGTTCCTCTCCCGGCGTTGCAGATAAGGTCAGATGAAAAGGCAAGCTAATACGGTCGGAGCCAGTGCAGCTACAAGAGTTACCGGAAAGATGTTGCAGTGCTTCCTCATATGCTTATCGGAACTTCAAATCGGACTTTTTTTGTGTCTGGATTTACTCCCTTAGCCTTTGCCTTTCTCAAAGCATCCATAATGCAGTGATGCTATTTACCTATAGCTGATGAAAGTACCCGATGTTTTCCTAAGGAGAATTTTAATTTAAAAAAATATCGGCGAAACCAATGCCAACAAAACCATTTAACATTCATACGATATGATGGTGATGAGTTAAGCAGCTGATCAACGACAACTAGACGATCACGAACATACATCAAACGACAACGATAAAATGGTTATAAAAGACCCCATCTAAAGATACCGCGCACGTATTATAAAAATACTATCACTTGATTGCTTACGAGTTAGAACATACATGTGCGATGTGACATAGATGAAAATATAGCATGTGGGATTCCTCATTGATGAAAATGTAACATACTTAAACACATTCTCATATATAAACTCCTTCCCTTACATTCATCCTATCTGTCTTATATGTATTCGTCTCTCTTTTCTTACTAATATGATATATTGTAACATATTAGTTGCACTACGTCAATATTGATTAAGCTTATCATCATCAGGACGGGCGCCTTGCCCGGACCAATGTGACTCTTCCTCCCCAGAGTTTCCTGTCTTCCATCATCTGCCTCAGATATCCAGTATTAAATTCGTCTTGGCAAAATCCCCCCACGAAGCAGCAACTTTATGGCAACCTACCTGCCATATCGAACACCATCAGAAAGAGTCGCCTACGATTTGCCGGTCACTGTCTGAGGAACAAACATGAATTGGTGAGTGATATATTGCTATGGACTCCACGACACGGATGCGCAACCAAAGGACGACCTAGATCCACATACATTCAGCAAATAGCACACGACGCAATCTGTGAACCTGAGGATTTATTAAGTTAGTTAGTATGAATTTTGACAACGGTCACACTGAGTGCATGCAAACAAAATAGTTCCCAGTGTTGAATGAAAAACGGGTAACGTAAAGTTGGGGCAAGGAGGCGACAAGTAAATCAGTAGATCCGTCTTTGATTCAACCTCAGGAACGATCTGTTGTATAAATCTGTGTTATGGTACGTGCACTCAGTGTGACTATTTTCAAGATTCACATTAGCTTAATTATCGACGTAGGGTCCATACCCATTATTGCCACCCTTTTGTAGAAATAATCTTGAAATTTGTCATTGCTTACGTATATGTTTACTATGTTTCTAACAACCCGCGAACTTTATGTAAATGTAAAAATTGGCGACCTAAACGGGATGTGATTAAAAGTGTGTTTGTTTATGAAAATAGTTTTATGTTGTTTTTTAAATATCGGTAAATGACGAATCATTTTATGTTAAATTTGTTTAGTATTACGCGTGCAATCTGAAGCAAAACAACTGCTAGAATAATCGATATTTTAACAAAATTAAGTATTCTGGGACCGGAAGTGTTATTACTCATGAAGCCATAAAGGCCATGTTTTTTTTTCTATCGCTCAAGACAGAAAAAAAATAAACTAAAACGTGTATTGTCGATGCGCCTTTTTCCTTATTACTATTTTGTACTCCATTTATTTAATCGCTTAAATGTTTTTAAGGTTATAATCTTATATTACATAGCGCACTGAAGAACTGTGATACCGCGACAAAATCTGCCTGTGAATGCCCATATATATATATATATATATATATATATATATATATATATATATATATATAAGAGGTGGGTGTAGTTTGCTTGAAGCATTGTATAGTATGTAGTTAAATGGAATTGTAGAAGGCGGTACAATGCAGAAGTAACGGAAAGATACAAGCTGAAGCAGGTGAGAAATTTATTAATACAACTTATAAATACATGTATACATATTCATATTTCATATACGCAGTATATTTATATTTGCACAGTGGTTACCTGGGAAAGTAGGTCTGGTAGTATGTTCGTGTAATATAATATTTCGAGAAAGATCTCTTCGTCAGATATTTACTTGAATTTGACAAACGTGTTGTTGTAAGCAGTAACTATATATATATATATATATATATATATATATATATATATATATATATATATATACATCGGACGATTCCAATATTTATCATCCCATCACTATTAAAAATATTTTTAGTAGTGATGGGACGATTCCAATATTTTTCCTGATTCCGATACAATTACCGATTCTATGCTAAATTCCCGATTTCGATATAATTACCGATTCCAATTCTTTATAAATCTCTAATTATTTAACTATATGATTGTTATCTCCCCTGATTTTTGTAAAAACACATGTTAAATATGCAGATATTTTCCTAAACGTCAAAATACACTTGTGGAGGATGATCTATCAAATTTAGCTTTGCTGGTATTTTAAAATCAATAAACATATATTATTTGTATCATTATTACCAGCAATGGAAGATTTTGCTTTAAACAAAATCAAATAAAAAAGACAATTAAAAGAATCGTTTTGGCATCGGAAAATAGGCATAAATTTTTCCGATTCCGATACCGATTCCCAGACCCCCAAATCTTCCGATTTTCCGATTCCCGATTGCGATTCCGATGTATCGTCCCAACACTAATTTTTAGTCATTAATGTAGGAAGTAATCATTATCGCGTATGTACAAATTTTATTCGATTTTTTTTTTTGTTGTTTTAATGTTGAAGCCGTCGATCTTTACATTTACCGAACTGTTTTCTTTACAAAAAGCGCATTGCTTTACATGAGTGAAAAACCATTTTTTCCGATTTTCTAGAACCAAAATCATTGGATTTATTTGAAGCAACATTAGAATAACAATTCTAGCGAATAAGGTTCAGTACCATTATATTTTGATTTTAATCTTCATCAGGATGTGATACTATCGACGTCCCTTCCCGAATGTGAGAAATATAAAAAGAGAGAAAAAATATAACAAAAAGAGGAAATAAGTTTATCAGCAGAACAATAGAGAGAAAGTTGTTCATCAACGCACACAAAAGGGAACTAAAAATATGATTGTTAATTAAGTTGTGGCAAACAAAAGACCAAACATAAATGTAGATATATTTAGAGTTAGTTTACGGGCAACTAACGTGTGGCAGTGTATTTTGCGACAGTTTACGACAGTTAGGGACAGGCTTTGGTTTGCGACGGTTGACGACAGTTTTTGAGTTGAGGACAGTTGCGAGTTTTAGGGGCTTTTTTTACTTAAGAGTCACCACTCATCAAAGTCCGAACGCCACTCGGGATAAGGGTTAATGAATGTAACGTGGTGATGTAGTAATTTCCAATGATATAAATTGAGTAGAATTTGATTATTAATAGGTGTGAAGCTATCCTGATCGCAGGTCATTCAAATGTGCCCCGTGCTCGTTCTTTGCAAGGTATCTCAGTGTATCAGGACCCGTCAATCGATTTAGTTGGTTTAATTTCACGATCGGGTTGATATGGCGCTGATTCCTCGGTCTGTCGTGCTGAAAGGGAATCAATCTCATGCACAAAAGAAAAACAAACTCAATTATCTATTTTACTGGTTAATTCAAGGTAAGATATACAATATATATATATATATATATATATATATATATATATATATATATATATATATATATATATTGACAGACTCCACTGAGCCCAAAAAATAACAATAGATTAATTTCTCTCTCGGTTTGGCGGTGGAATGATGAGAGAAGAGAGGGGGCTGACGACTATTCGATTGTGCTTGATTCTCTCAAAGCCTCAGCTCGATTCTGCCAGTTTCGCTGCGAGGACCCGTTCATATCTTGAGGTGAGATGTGGGGCGGAACTGTTTCCTGGACCAATCGCAATTAGTTACGTCACCTTAGGGGAGGTCCCATATTCCCTGATTGCACCTGTGGATTGCAGGCGCCGTTCTCACGACCGAAAGGTTAAACCAATGACTTTATCAGTCGGGTAACTGCACTCAAAGGCCAAACAACCCTGTCATCACCCGTTGGCATCGAAACAAAATTATGTTTTCGTTACGTCTCTCAAAGTGACATTATAAACAATGAAATTTATAAATCCAATCTTTCTCTCAGCAGGGTTGGTTGCCGTCTCCCGGGCACACAACGATACTTTAAGAATAAAACAATCATATCTGCCCGGCATTCTCCAGTGTTTCGGGAGTCTCATCCCCCCCCCCAGTTAGGAACCCAATCGCTTCCTGGGACGGTTACGTCACATGGGAATGGCTCAACAAGAACGCAGGTTGTGGCTCGGAGCAAGTCGAGATAAATTGACTGCAATTGATGGCAAAGACGCCTCTATGTAGATATTTACGTTAATATCCAGAGGAATGATGGTGTCATACGCACACTCAGACTGTAACTGGTATTTGCAGAAAGTGTCTTGTGTTTTTTATTTTGCTTTTTTTTATACTAGAGTACACAAAAAAGCTGAATACGGTTTGCTAATCAAGTTGTGGCAAACAAGAGACCTGATATTTAGGTAGATATATTTAGAAATAGTTTACGGGCAGCTTTACGTGTGCCAGTGAATTTTTCGTTAGTTTACAACAGTTAGGGACAGTTTATGCAGTGTAGAGTTTACGACATTTGATGACAGTTTTTGATCCGCCAAAGTAAGAGACGACGACATGGGCAGAAGAGGAGAGGAAGTAGAAGAAGACCACGGAAACAGCGTTACGGTGAGCGGTGAATTATTAAGCGAGCAGACGAGCAAGTTGTTGCAAAAGGGTGCAAAACTATTCTGTTCGCGGAATTAATTTACCTGTCCTGGAACGGGTATTTTTCTAGCTATCCGTAGAAAAAAAAAGTATGATTTTATATTTCAAGTGTTTATCAAACAAATATAAAAAAAAGAAATTGGATTGTTATTTGCGTTTTGAAATTGTGAAAATGTCGTTGATAAGAAATTCGTTATCATTGAATCTCTTCAAATATCAGATTTTGTGTTTTGCGTCTATTCATATGTTTTATTCCATGTTGCGTATGCGTTAATAATGGGGAAAATATATAGCTCATCTAATAAAGACGTTGTGAAGCGTTTTCTTTGTTGTGTGTAGGTGTGGTGATAACTGTCGGAAGCTATGAAATGTCACGTTTCAATTATCGCAGGTCTATTGTTTTAACTTTGTACTAATGGTTCACTATATATGAAGCCCAAAAGTCGAGGTGAAGGGTTTGGTCGATTTTCAGTTAGAGAGTTGAAAAGAAAAAAAGATTATTTAAGGATTCAGGTTGGTTGGTTGTTTTTGTTTTACGGCATATCAACCCTTTTCGGGTTATTTAATGCCGAATCAAGAGATTTTGAAGAAAACTTTTTTTCATAGAATATATTTGTTGTTTTCAAGTTAGTTTCTATTTAACCCATAATTGGGACTCTAACAGGTACTACCACTTCGGGTTAGAGTGGACCTGGGAGCAATATCAATAAAAGAGTGGCTCCATACTCCCAAAAGCAAGCTGGGGGCTCACCACTGGATATAGTTTGAGGTCATATTTAAGGATTCAATACTATAGTTATTTGTAAATATTAGACAATTTGTTAGTGCATCTACATTTAAAAGTATATGTAAACTCTGCTAAATTGAAAACACACAAAATGATACCCCCCCACCGATAGAGGCGATTAGACGGTGTTGGAATCAGAATCTGGAATTTGGAGCAAAATCGGTAATTCTATCGGATTAAGGAATTTAGAACCGAATCAGTAATTGCATCCAAATAAAGAATTGCAAAATGATCCACTAATTGCATCGGAATAGTGAATTTCGAACAGAATCGGTAATGTTATCGAAATCGGGAATTTTGATCAGAATCGGTAATTGTATCGCAATCGAGAATTTAGAACACATTCGTTCATTATATCGGAATCCAGAATTAAGAACAAAATCGATTATTATATCGGAATTGGAAATTTCGAACAGAATCGGTAAATCCATCGGAATTGGAAATCTAAAACAGAATTCGTAATTTTCTTGGCATCAGGAACTTACAACAAAACTAGTAATTGTATCTGAATAGGCAAGTTATTACAGAATCAGTAATTATACCTGAACCAGAAATTTAGAACAGAATCGTTAATTGTAAGAGAAGAAGAAATTAAAAACGGAATCGATAATTGTATCGGAATCAGAAATTAAAAACAAAATCCGTTATTGTATTGGAAGCAGAAATTTAGAAAGAAATCTGTAATTCTTTCGAGATACGGAATTTAGAACAAAATTGCTAAGTGTATCAGTATCTAGATTTTAGAAAAAAAATCCGTAATTATCTTAGAATCGGGAATTTAGAAAAAAAAATCGGTCATTGTATCGTATTTTTAAAATAGAATCGGTAATTCGGCCGGAAACAGGAATTTAGAACAGCATCAGTGATTGTATCGGAATTGGGATTTACGAACGGAATCTTAAATTCAGTCGGATTAGGAAATTTAGAACAGAATTGGAAATATTATCGGGATCAAGAATTTGGAACAGAATCAGCCATCAGATCGAAATCAGATATTACGAACAAATATCAGTAATTAAATCAGAATTAGGAATTCATGACAGAATCGGAAACGGTATCAGAATCGAGAGATTCAAACGTAATCCGTAATTGTATTGAAATTATGAATTTTTAACAAAATTTAGCAGGTAATTCTATACAGATCTAAAATTTTTAAATTGAACCGTTAATTGTATATGAAAGCAAAATTTAGAAAAAAATCAATAAATTTATCGGAATCGGGAATTTAGGAGAGAATCGCCAATTGAATTGGAATAATAAATTTTGGATCAAAACGATAATTGTATCTGAACAAAATATTTAAAAACGCATCGTTAATTTTATTGGAATCAAGAATTCAAAATAGAATCGGTTTTTCCATCAGAATCAGGAATATATAACAGAATCGGCAATCGTATTGTAATCAAGAATTTAGGACAGAATTTATAATTGTATCGGAATCAGATATTTAAATGAGAATCGGTAACTTTATCAGAATAAAAAGTTAACACCCAAGTCGCTAATTGGATCGGAATAAGAAATTTAGTATAAACTCGGTAATTTTTTAGAAATCAGGGATTTAGAACTGAATAAGAAATTTAGAATAGAATCTGTAATTTTATCGAAATTAAGTATTTTGAAAAAAAAATCAGTAATTGTACCAGTATCAAGAATTTAGAACTAAATCGATAATTCTGTAATGCTGTGACCCTTTGGCCTGTTATCATAGGGTAGTGTCTCTGTTAACTGTGGCAAGCAGAGTCAAGAGTCAAAACATTATTATTATTATTATTATTATTATTATTATTATTATTATTATTATTATTATTATATTAAATTCATTCGAGCGACGGCGGGTCGTTGAATCAATTATTATGATAAGAAAAATAAACAATTAAATTGGGAAAAAATGTTTGACATATATCGCAAAAGGAATGTGAAAATAGAAAATAGATGTAAACATGATTTGTGGTTTGCATAAACAAATAACTAGATTGGGGTTACATCAGCTGTTGGTGTGAGACACGTAAGGAGAAACGTAATGAGATGTAGATTTAGGGAGATTTTAGGCAGTGGTGAGCTGGACATCAGAGAGAACAGACGTCTCAGGAAGGGGAGTTGATCTCCATGACGCAGGGAGCGACGTCATTTCAGACATCCAAGATGTAAAAATGTGTAATCTCTGAAGATGCCGGATCATGAAAATAAATGTTCGTAAATAATTCAGTATTGTGTTATTTATATCTGTTAAAAAGAACTGTCTACATCAATCGTTTCCTCTTAGAACTATTGTATACATGTAAAAATATACACAATAGACGATCAACTGAATGATACGACGTATATATACATGCACGCCTTTACATGTACATGAATAAACGGATAAAGTATAAAACCCACTATTCAACATTTACGTCGTTATGGAACACATTCACACACACATTACAGATCCGTTTCTAGAGCCCCAGAATCTAACACATTACAGACCCCTTTCTAGAGCTCCATACGGTAATTTAGAACAGAATCAGTACTGATCTGCGAATAAGAAATTTTGTACAAAAGCACTCGTTGTATCAGAATCAGGTTTTTTCTTTAGAACAAAATTAGTAAGTCTAGTAGATCAGAAATTTAGAACAGAATCGGTTATTGTATCGAAATCGGGAAAATATTGGAATTATACAATCACTTGTAATTACAAATTTGTTGTTGTCGTTTTTTTTTTCTCTAAATAATTTTTTTCTTTAAATAAATCGATAATTGATAAAATGCCGGCTTGCTAACATGAAATCAATCCACCGTACTCAATCCTCTGAGATCGATATTAACATTTAATCTTGGAAAAGAACAATGTCGGAATTGCCGACCGTCTGACAATGTTTCATGCGTTTGTGTGTATGTTTAGGGGGAAAAGACTTGAATATTCTGTATGAGCAGGTGATTTAAAAAAATCTTCCATTAGATAACAATATATATATATATAAATATATATATATATATACATATATATATATATATATATATATATATATTACATGGAGATCACCACTTATCAAGGCCCGAAGGCCACTTAGGGATAAGGATTATTGCGTGTACAGTAATCAATGAGATAGTATTGTAGTAATCATTAGTATTGGAGTTTTTGATATAGTGTCTTACTTAAGGGAGCGGTTTGTCAGGAGTTTGTTTATGTTGAACTTGAAGACGTCCAAGTTGTAGTCAGGTGGGAAACAGGCAAGCGGCAGATAGTTCCACTGGCGTGCAGTTCTAAGAAGCTTTGCTCATGGAATCTACGTTTGGATTTAGGCACCAATAAAGAGCGGGGAAAATTATTGACAGTAGTTTCAGCCAGACGGGTGTTTCTCGTGAAAGATTGGCGAGGGGGGACGAGGGATGTATGCATATATATATATATATATATATATATATATATATATATATATATATATATATATATATATATATATATATACGTATATATATATATATATATATATATATATATATATGCAGCATTTTTTTTTATCTATGGCATATTTTAATAAATAAAACAGACGTTTTTCGTCTATTAATTCTATTTTCGATCCTTTCCAACTTCCAAGTCCTCACTTCCAACCATGAGTAGCCACTTATTTTTTTTTTTTACGGAACGCATATTTATTTATTATTTTTATTCTAAAATATTATTACTTATGTATATATATATATATATATATATATATATATATATATATATATTATTTTTCGGCCATTTTTGGCGGCGCCTAATATATATATATATATATATATATATATATATATATATATGAAGTAGCGGAAGGAAGCTTACAAAATGAAATATATTTGGAAAAACAGCTATATATATATATATATATATATATATATATATATATATATAGGTCTGTATCCCTGAGTGGTGTTCGTTAAAGTAATATTAATATATATATATATATATATATGTGTGTGTGTGTGTGTGTGTGTGTGTGTGTGTGTGTGTGTGTGTGTGTGTGTGTGTGTGTGTGCAGAAATAGATCGTACGCAATATGGAAGCCGCGAAAATATGTAAAAAAGGAACGGAACACAAATTTTAAATAGTAAAAAATAATTATGACAGCCCCTTTAAGAAATTCGTTTCTTATCGTTGAGCACTTTCAGTTGAATTAAAGTCGGTCAATTGAGCTCTTATGCATAGATCATCGTATTTCGATTAGATCACTGTCTGACTGACGTAAAGAATATTTTTTAAAAATTAAAATGTTTAAATTCGACGCTATTTCACGCCGTTAATGGTAGCCGAATGGATATGTTCTTTGCTAATCGAACCAGAGATGTCTCCTGTTGCCGAGTTTGAATCGTTCGACTGGTGTTAATCGTGACACCCTGCACCGACGATTCCCGAAAGGATGAAACATTAGTGTCTGTAGGTATTTAATTATTATAGTAAAAAAATAATTATATATATATATATATATGTATATATATATATATATATATATATACCTATTTTTCCAAATGTCTTTCATTTTGTAAGTCGCCTTGTCATTTGGGAGGTCGGTTTTCTATCCTAGCTTGAAGCAGTTGCCTGTCTAGCCGCATTGATGAGCCGTGAAACAGCAAAACAGCACTGTATGTGGATGACTATATATATATATATATATATATATTGTATATATATGTATATATATGTATATATATATGTGAATATATGTTATGAATATATATATATGTATATATAAGTATATATGTTATGAATATGTATATATATATATATATATATATATATATATATATATATATATATATATATATATATATATATATATATATGTTCAGGGTCTCCTAGACAGCATTAGCGAACCAATGGTAAAAAGTGTAAAAAAAATCTAACAATTTTAAAATGTTGACGTCAAGTAAAGTGGACATTAAATTAGTGAATTCACAAGTTTTCACACTTGTTGGCGACATTTTTTCTTTGGTTTCAGTTTATGTGTCTGTACGGGGAAATAATATAAGGCTAATGATAGAAATTATTTTTACTAACGGGTGTCTTTCATCTCGTTTGACAATTTAGTTTTCATGTTTTTCAGCTCCCGACAAGACAGTGTAAATTTTCCAAAAATATAAATGTAAGTAAATACATTTAAAACTATTTTAAAGACAGTCAAAATGTCTTTCCTGAATTGAAAATTAATTTAATTCAAGTCTGATGTAAATAAATTCATATTGAATAGCCCACATATATAGTATGGCTCTACCCAATTTCCACCATCTACCTAACACTTGACTTTATCCCTGAGTGGTGGTCGTTAAAGTAATATTAATATATATATATATATATATATATATATATATATATATATATATATATATATATGCGCGCGTGTGTGTGTGTGTGTGTGTGTGTGTGTGTGTGTGTGTGTGTGCAGACATAGATCGTACGCAATATGGAAGCCGCGAAAATATGTAAAAAAGGAACGGAACACAAATTTTAGCGAAACAAAATTAGCCAGTCGATTGTCCCACCTCGTACTTTTTTCAAACTACTTTTTTCTTAACTAAAATAAAATAACTAAAAAAAAAAGACATTAAAATTGCTTTGTTTGCTGTTCGAGAGGATTACATTTTTTTTTAGTCATTTAATTTTATTGCTTTTGTTTTATTTTTCATTTCATGGTTTTGTTTTAGTAAGTAATTATACAGAGAAAGGACGACGAACTTCAATTTTTACGGCATCTTTTGTTTATTAGTATGTTATGTCAAACTACAGTCTAGTTGAATAATTTTTTTTTTAGTTATTTATTTCATTATTAACATATTCATAACAAGTACAGATTAGTTAAGAATTAAAACAGGCTTATTATTAGTTGTTATCCGCAATCGAGTAGTTTTTTTCTTGCTAGGCGGTACAGTCGATTTGCTAATTTTGTTTCTCAAAGATTTGCGTTCCGTTCTATTTTCTACATTGGTTCACAGCCGCCATCTTCCGTACGACTTAACATTGCCACAAACAAAATGCCGGCAAAAAGAATATCCGCACTTGTAATTTTTTCAAAAGCTGCAAATTTAAGCTAAATTTAATGTAACTGTTTAAACAACCTATACCTCATTTGATTCGCCTTTTATTCCTGTATAACGTTACCTGTTCGTATATGATTTTTAATTGAAGTATTCTAGCGTTCACGTCAATTTAAAAAAGTAACTTCAAATTTAGAAGGCAAAAAGAAGTCCGCAACAAAGAATTCGCTTAAAACCAGCTTAAATTATCGCCGCTTAATCAGTTTAAAATATGCACCAACATGCAACAATCATCTCTCACTGTAATTGTTGTTGTTCCAGGTTATACAACTTAACATTTAGTCCATATGCCATGACTTCCCCTTAGTGATCGTCAGGAACTCATTAATCTCCACCTTTCTGGTGTATCAATCGAGAAATCGACCGCAGATTTAAATATGATGAGAAAATGGTACGAAAGACTGTACAAAAGCACCAAAACACCGGCAATGTTCGTGATGCCCCTAAATCTGGTCGTATTAGAGTTACTTCTAACAGGGAAGACAATGCTATCAAGATCTGCAGCCTAAGAGATTTGAAACGGCTCCCCAAATCCAACAACAGTGCAATCTTTTAAAAAGTGCTCTCTTTCTAGTGCCAAGAACATATTAAAGGAATTTTATTTGCGAGGATATATTGCAAGACGCGAGCCAATGATTTCTGTAAAAAACAGAAAGCGCCGTCTGGACTACGTCAGATGCAATGAAGATCATGACTCTTCATTTTGGTCAAAAGTGCCTTTTAGCAACGAAAGCAAGTTCAATAGGCTAGGCAGTGATGGAAGGCAGTACGTCCTTCGGATGAAAGACGAAGCATTTAATCCTAGGTGCTCAGTTTCAACACTGCAAGGTGGTGGAGGTTCAGTTTTGGTGTGGGGCATTATTAGTACCAATGGTTCAGGGACTATAGTTCGCTTGTAAGGTCGAATTAATTCGATCAAGTACGTTTATATGTTGACTGAGCATTTTCTACCCTACTTTGGGAGGAATTTGGATGATAATCCCATCTTCATGCAGGATAATGCTTCTATTCGCACAGTTAGCAATGTCAAGAGGTTCCCGGAAGAGCATGATATTCCGTGTTTGGCTACGCAATGATAAAATTTCAAATTTGAAAAAACTTTGGGCAAATATTAAAGAAAAGTGGGATGTCCTTTCCTCGGAGTATTGCTGCCGTCTAATTCAAGGAATTCCCAAGAGATTGCAGGCTGTCAAATTGCAGAAGGGCTATGCTACTAAATATTAACCAATTCATTATGTTCCTATTGTAGTTGTGTTTTATTTATGTCTTAAAGTTGCATTTAAATAACAATTTTCCATTGTCCGGACTTTCTTTTGCCTCCTCAATTTGAAGTTATTTTTTAAATTAACGTGAACACTGGAGTATTTCAATAAAAAGTCAAATATGAATAGATAAAATAGTAGAAGAATAATGGCCAATGAAATGAGGTATCGTTTGTTTAAACGGTTACATTAAATTTAGCTTAAATTTGCAGTTTTTGAAAAGATTACAAGTGCGGAATTTCTTTTTGCCGCCCATACACACACACACACACACACACACACATATATATATATATATATATATATATATATATATATATATATATATATATATATATATATATATAGGTTCTTGTAATCATAAACGTTGGTTTAAATTTAATAAATATAAACGTTGGTTTAAATTTAATAAATATAAACCACCTTAAATCATTAAAAGTTACTCATTAGTAAAAATAGATCATAATTTTTTTTTTTTAATAAATTAAGTTAGACCAATTACCTCCCTTAGACCCGTAAATCAAATAATAAATAAAGTCAATAACACATGACAATTATCTCCCCTTAAAAACTTGCAAAATAAATATTCTCTCTCTCTCTATATATATATATATATGTGTGTGTGTGTGTGTGTGTGTGTGTGTGTGTGTGTGTATATATATATATATATGCCAATGTTGAGAAGAGTTAAAAATGGAGCGGAACGCAATTAACGAGTTGTCTGTATAGCCTAGCCACAAAAAAAAAACAACTCGATTGCTGATAACACAAGCGTGTTTTAATGTTTAACTACTCTGTCCTTGTCATATATTAATAATGAAATGAAATAACCTATATATATATATATATATATATATATATATATATATATATATACGAACGCTTAATCTTTTCTATATATATATACGAATGCTTATATCTTTTCTGCATTTATGTCTTATTTGTTGACGTGTAGGAATACAAAATGCCGTTCGAAAAAACAAAACAAAAAAGTTTTTTGTTCCAATAGCACAAAATTTTCGATCAATTCTTCGATCTTCTTCATTGCAGGAGAAGATCTGATATAGCCAATGAAGGTTATATATATATATATATATATGACAATCCCAATATTGAATAAAATGTTCTATTTTAAGTTAATATTGTTGTAACTTTAAAAACAATTGTTAAATACTGCCGAGTTTCCTAGGTGCACAGTAGTGTCAGGTTTTCTGAAAAGCATGCATTTAATTTATTTTCACAACCGAAACCTGGATAATCATGAAACGACTGAACCGTCCAAGCGGCTATTAGCAACGTCAAGCTAAAAAAAATAAAAGAGGCAGCGCTAAACAACATTAAAGGATCTTTGTTGAAGTGGATACAAAAACCAGAAACTGTCAAAGTTTCTGATTTTATTGAAGCTGAAATTAGATGCAATGAAAAACAGATCGAAGGCCATTTTTCAAGTGAAAGCAATCGAGAAACAGCGACACAGAACAAACTTATATTGAAGATAAATTGCAACTCGATAAGAAGAAGAGTTTGATGCTCAGCCGCCAGCACCGCCAGTAATTCTTTTTTTTTTATTTATTCAATTTTCAATTTTCACCCCAAACAAGGCACAGTGCCACTTTGAAGCAGGGGGCTACTATTAGGGACTTAATTAGCGGGGTCATTTTGAAGGGAGATGAGTAGAAAGAACTTCTGCATATTATTGCAGTTGGGAAAGCAGAATCTCGGAAGGGAGTTCCAAAAAACCCGCAGTTCTGAGGAAGAAACTATTGGAGTAAAAGGCTTTCTTGCACCTAGGGATCTCTACTGTAAAGGGATGAGACTTAGTAGCTTGTCGGGTTTGTCGGGCGTAGTTACGTCGGAGAGGTACAAGTGTTTGCAGTTCGTCAGAGCATTCACCATTAAAGTATTTGCAGAACAGGCAGAGGGATGCAACATCTTGTCGTCAACATTCAACGTTGTGTCATCGTGGCAAATTCCAGTGTCTGATAGTGTAAGAATTGATATCATCAAATGGGGGAGTGAGCCATTCCAGAATAAGCAGGGACCTTTCAAGTCGGTTTAAAGACCAGATTTAAGGGTTAAAGGTGAATTTCGGCAACTTTCTACAACCTGGTTTTATCCCTCATTGTCCAATGGCGACAGGGTGCTACGATCGTGGATGGCTTAGTCGCTGTGTGATGGAAAGTTGTACTGCTTTTACTGTCGGGTGTTTGCCAAAGATGACAAGGCTCCAGGAACATCTATTTTCGTCACTGGTTTTGAAGCGTGATGGAGGCTAAATCCGTAAATTATTACCCATGAACAGTCAAAGGACCATCTGTCGTGCTGGGAAAATTGGAAAACGTTGACTTCACGACTCCAGCTGTAAAACCTATCGATGAAGCGCACATTTTCCTTATGGAAAAAGAGGAAAGGAAGTTCAGAGACATTCTGCACAGAGTTTTAGACGTGATACTTTTTCTTGCACGATAGAACCTGGCATTTAGAGGACATCGCGAGAATACGTCCTCATTAAACACAGGTAACTTCTTGGAACTTGTCGAATTGTTATCTTACTATGATGTAGGAGCATCTGTTCAGCCCCCCTTCCCTCATCAAAGCGCGGACAGTCAGGCAATATGTTCGTGCATGTCACCTGAAACATAGAACGAGTTTTTTTCTCTTTCGGCAAAACATGTTATTGGAAAACTCGTTGCTGCCATCAAGAATGCAAAGTACTTTTGTATACGTTTTGATATCACACCAGACGTTTCGCATGCAGATCAAATGTCAAGAGTAATTAGATATGTACATATCAGCGATGGTGCAGTTGAAGTGCGCGAGTCATTCCTGGAATTGTTACATTTGAAAAGTAAAACAGCATTGACTTACGAAATCTTTGAGAAATTAGAAAATGAAGGACTAGATATTAACTTCTGTCGCGGTCAAGGATACGATAATGCTGCAAGCATGGCCAGAATCCATGGTGGTGTGCTAAAAAAGATCAAGGACATTAACCCAAGGGTCGTTTTTGTTCCTTGTTCTAATTAATCTTTGAACTTTTGTGGGAAACATTTGTTTTCTAACAATTCCTCTTGTGTAACATGTTTTGAAAGTCTTCAGGCGTTGTACACTTTTTTCGCTTTGTCAACCCGTCGCTGGGATGTGTCAATAAAGTATACAGGTCTTGCAGTGAAGAGATTATCCTCAACTCTCTGAAGTGAACATGCAGAAGTTTAACCAGTTTGTGGAAGCTATTGAATCTCTGTGCGATGTCAAAGAACTGTCGAGACAAAAGGCGCTGCGCACAATCTGTTAGCAGCTATATGCGACTTTTTTTTCATTACTTTCTTGTTCTTCTGGAGTGACGTTCTACAAGAAGTAAACGTAGCTCAGAAATGCATACAAATACCAGGTATATCCCTGGACGTGGTTGCTACCATACTAAGAGCTCTCAGGGTCTTTTTGGAAGAGCAGCGTATGAATGTTGTTGATAATGCCGTCCAGCAAGCACTTGCAAAATCTAAAGAACTTGATATCTCTACAGAGGGAGAATTAGAAGAAAGAACAGAATGCCAGAAGAGGAGTCAAAAGATTCTGGATTGTCATTTCAGCAGGAGACTGACACAGCAGTGGTAGAGTGTCTAGACCGTTTCCATATCGAGTTGGATACGAGAGTACAGGCAGTAAATAACATTTTGTTTTAGTTTTTTTGCCGTTCAGTCAGATCATATTTTTTGTGCCGGCGAAGAAGAAATACAGTTGTCTGTTGCTAAGCTCACAACTATGTTGACGAGCTGAAGAAGACATTCGTTTAGAAATTCCACATTTAAGGCGACATCTACAATGTACTGCTATTCGTACAGTTTATCATCAAGTGGAACTTTGTTAAGTCATTACCATATCTTACGCTGGTTCTAAAATTCCTTCTGACAAAATGTGCTTCTGTGGCGTCGTGTGATAGAAGTTTCTCAAAAAAGAAACGTATACAAAATTACCTCCTGGGCCAGTCGAAACTGTTGGATCTGGCTGTTCTATTGAAAACGAACTTATAAGATTTTGACACTGTTAGTGACCAGTTTGCCACTAGGAAAATAAGAACACTTAATTAAGGACTATACTATCGAAGGTACATCCTTTTATGAATTGCCGTATTCTAAAAGTGAATATTTGCTTTTCCAAATCAAAGTACAATCGTTTTATGTTAATGTTTTGATATTTAATAAAATATTTATTAGGATTTCTTTTGTCCCCGCTTGGTAACACTATTCTATTTTTTTGTTTGTTTTTGTTTTATATAAATACAACTACAAATATATAAATACAACTACAAATATATAAATGAAATTACAAATATATAAATACAACAAAAATATATAAATACAACTACAAATATATAAATACAACTACAAATATATAAATACAACTACTAATATATGAATACAACTACAAATATATAAATATAACTACAAATATATAATATAACTACAAATATATAAATACAACTAAATTATATAAATACAACTACAAATATATAAATACAACTACAAATATATAAATACAACTACAATATATAAATACAACTACAAATATATAAATACAACTACAAATATATAAATACAACTACAAATATATAAATACAACTACAAATATATAAATACAACTACAAATATATAAATATAACTACAAATATATAAATACAACTACAAATATATAAATACAACTACAAATACATAAATACAACTAAAAATATGTAAATACAACTTCAAATATATAAATACAACTACAAATATATAAATACAAATAAATATATAAATACAACTACAAATATATACATACAACTACAAATATACAAATATAACTACAAATATATAAATACAACTACAAATACATAAATACAACTACAAATATATAAATATAACTACAAATATATAAATACAACTACAAATATATAAATACAACTACAAATATATAAATACAACTACAAATATATAAATATAAGTACAAATATATAATATAACTACAAATATATAATATAACTAAAATATATTAATACAACTACAAATATATAAATACAACTACAAATATATAAATACAGCTAAAATATTTAAATACAACTAAAATATATAAATACAACTACAAATATATAAATACAACTACAAATATATAATATAACTTAAATATATAAATACAACTAAAACATATAAATACAACTAAAATATATAAATACAACTAAAATATATGAATACAACTACAAATATATACATTCAACTAAAATATATAAATAAAACTACAAATATATAAATACAACAACAAATATATAAATACAACTACAAATATATAAATACAACTAAAATATATAAATACAACTAAAATATATAAATACAACTTAAATAAATAAATACAACTAAAATATATAATTGCAACTACAAATATATAAATACAACTAAAATATATAAATACAACTACAAATATATAAATATAATTACAAATATATAAATACAACTACAAATATATAAATACAACTTAAATATATGAATACAACTAAAATATATAAATACAACTACAAATATATAAATACAACTACAAATATATAAATACAACTACAAATATATACATACAACTACAATATATAAATACAACTTAAATATACAAATACAACTACAAATATATAAATACAACTACAAATATATAAATACAAATAAAATATATAAATACAACTAAAATATATAAATACAACTACAAATATATAAATACAACTACAAATATATAAATACAACTACAAATATATAAATACAACTACAAATATATGAATACAACTACAAATATATAAATACAACTACAAATATATAAATACAACTACAAATATATAAATACAACTAAATATATAAATACAACTACAAATATATAAATACAACTACAAATATATAAATACAACTACAAATATATAAATACAACTACAAATATATAAATACAACTACAAATATATAAATATAACTGCAAATATATAAATACAACTACAAATATATAAATACAACTTAAATATATAAATACAACTACAAATATATAAATACAGCTACAAATATATAAATACAACTACAAATATATAAATACAACTACAAATATATACATACAACTAAAATATATAAATACAACTACTAATATATAAATACAACTAAAATATATAAATACAACTAAAAATATATAAATACAACTACAAATATATAAATACAACTACAAATATATAAATACAACTACAAATATATAAATGCAACTAAAATATATAAATACAACTACAAATATATAAATACAACTAAAATATATAAATAAAACTACAAATATATAAATACAACTACAAATATATACATACAACTAAAAATATATAAATACAACTACAAATATATAAATACAACTAAAATATATAAATACAACTACAAATATATAAATACAACTAAAATATATAAATACAACTACAAATATATAAATACAACTACAAATATATAAATACAACTAAAATATATAAATACAACTACAAATATATAAATACAACTACAAATATATAAATATAACTACAAATATATAAATACAACTACAAATATATAAATACAACTAAAAATATATACATACAACTAAAATATATAAATACAACTAAAATATATAAATACAACTACAAATATATAAATACAACTAAAATATATAAATACAACTACAAATGTATAAATACAACTACAAATATATAAATACAACTACAAATATATAAATACAACTAAAATATATAAATACAACTAAAATATATGAACACAACTACAAATATATAAATACAACTAAAATATATAAATACAACTACAAATATATAAATACAACAACAAATATATAAATACAACTAAAATATATAAATACAACTACAAATATATAAATACAACTACAAATATATAAATACAACTAAAATATATAAATACAACTACAAATATATAAGTACAACTACAAATATATAAATACAACTACAAATATATAAATACAACTACAAATATATAAGTACAACTACAAATATATAAATACAACTACAAATATATAAATACAACCAAAATATATAAATACAACTAAAATATATAAATACAACTTTAATATATAAATACAACTACAAATATATAAATACAACTACAAATATATAAATACAACTAAAATATATAAATACAACTAAAAATATATAAATACAACTACAAATATATAAATACAACCAAAATATATTAATACAAATAAAATATATAAATACAACTACAAATATATAAATATAACTACAAATATATAAATACAACTACAAATATATAAATACAACTAAAATATATAAATACAACTAAAAGATATAAATACAACTAAAAATATATAAATACAACTAAAATATATAAATACAACTAAAATATATTAATACAACTAAAATATATAAATACAACCACAAATATATAAATATAACTACAAATATATAAATACAACTACAAATATATAAATACAACTACAAATATATAAATACAACTACAAATATATAAATACAACTAAAATATATAAATACAACTACAAATATATAAATACAACTACAAATATATAAATACAACTACATATATTTAAATACAACTAAAAATATGTAAATACAACTTCAAATATATAAATACAACTACAAATATTTAAATACAACTAAAATATATAAATACAACAACAAATATATAAATACAACTACAAATATACAAATATAACTACAAATATATAAATACAACTACAAATACATAAATACAACTACAAATATATAAATATAACTACAAATATATAAATACAACTACAAATATATAAATACAACTACAAATATATAAATACCACTACAAATATATAAATATAAGTACAAATATATAATATAACTACAAATATATAATATAACTAAAATATATTAATACAACTACAAATATATAAATAAAACTACAAATATATAAATGCAGCTAAAATATTTAAATACAACTAAAATATATAAATACAACTACAAATATATAAATACAACTACAAATATATAATATAACTTAAATATATTAATACAACTAAAATATATAAATACAACTAAAATATATAAATACAACTAAAATATATAAATACAACTACAAATATATAATATACAACTACAAATATATAAATACAACTACAAATATATAAATACAACTAAAATATATGAATACAACTAAAAATATATAAATGCAACTAAAATATATAAATACAACTACAAATATATAAATACAACTAAAATATATAAATACAACTAAAATATATAAATACAACTATAAATATATACATACAACTAAAATATATAAATAAAACTACAAATATATAAATACAACAACAAATATATAAATACAACTAAAATATATAAATACAAATAAAATATATAAATACAACTAAAATATATAAATACAACTTTAATATATAAATACAACTAAAATATATAATTGCAGCTATAAATATATAAATACAACTAAAATATATAAATACAACTACAAATATATAAATATAACTACAAATATATAAATACAACTACAAATATAAATACAACTTTAATATATGAATACAACTAAAATATATAAATAAAACTAAAAATATATAAATACAACTACAAATATATAAATACAACTACAAATATATACATACAACTAAAATATATAAATACAACTTAAATATATAAATACAACTAAAATATATAAATACAACTACAAATATATAAATACAACTACAAATATATAAATACAACTTAAATATATGAATACAACTAAAATATATAAATACAACTACAAATATATAAATACAACTACAAATATATAAATACAACTACAAATATATACATACAACTAAAATATATAAATACAACTTAAATATATAAATACAACTAAAATATATAAATACAACTACAAATATATAAATACAACTACAAATATATAAATACAACTACAAATATATAAATACAACTTTAAATATATAAATACAACTAAAATATATAAATACAACTACAAATATATAAATACAACTAAAATATATAAATAAAACTAAAAATATATAAATACAACTACAAATATATAAATACAACTACAAATATATAAATACAACTAAAAATATATAAATACAACTAAAATATATAAATACAACTAAAATATATAAATTCAACTTAAATATATCAATACAACTAAAACATATAAATACAACTACAAATATATAAATACAACTACAAATATATAAATACAACTACAAATATATACATACAACTAAAATATATAAATACAACTTAAATATATAAATACAACTAAAATATATAAATACAACTACAAATATATAAATACAACTACAAATATATAAATACAACTACAAATATATAAATACAACTACAAATATATAAATACAACTTTAAATATATAAATACAACTAAAATATATAAATACAACTACAAATATATAAATACAACTAAAATATATAAATAAAACTAAAAATATATAAATACAACTACAAATATATAAATACAACTACAAATATATGAATACAACTAAAAATATATAAATACAACTAAAATATATAAATACAACTAAAATATATAAATACAACTACAAATATATAAATACAACTAAAATATATAAATACAACTACAAATATATAAATACAACTACAAATATATAAATACAACTACAAATATATAAATATTACTACAAATATATAAATACAACTACAAATATATAGATACAACTAAAAATATATAAATACAACTAAAATATATAAATACAACTAAAATATATAAATACAACTACAAATATATAAATACAACTAAAATATATAAATACAACTACAATGTATAAATACAACTAAAATATATAAATACAACCCCAAATATATAAATACAACTAAAATATATAAATACAACTAAAATATATGAATACAACTACAAATATATAAATACAACCAAAATATATAAATACAACTAAAATATATAAATACAACTTTAATATATAAATACAACTACAAATATATAAATACAACTACAAATATATAAATACAACTAAAATATATAAATACAACTACAAATATATAAATACAACTACAAATATATAAATACAACCAAAATATATAAATACAACTACAAATATATAAATACTACAAATATATAAATATAACTACAAATATATAAATACAACTACAAATATATAAATACAACTAAAATATATAAATACAACTAAAATATATAAATACAACTAAAAATATATAAATACAACTACAAATATATAAATACAACTACAAATATATAATATAACTTAAATATATTGTAGTTGTATTTATATATTTGTAGTTGTATTTATATATTTTAGTTGTATTTATATATTAGGAATGTGTTTATGTTGCATTTGAAGACATCCAAGTTGTAGTCAGGTGGGAAACAGGCGAACGGAAGAGAGTTCCACAATCGTGCACTTCTAAGAAAGAAGCTCTACTCATGGAATCTACGTTTGGATTCAGGCATAGATAAAGAGTGGGGAAAATTATTGACAGTAGTTTCAGCTAAATTAGGGTCTCTCTGGAGATATCCCTACCACATTGAAAGCCATCCTTGATGTAGGCACTTATTCCCTGTCCATGGCAGTCTTGGGGGTCAGATTTAGATGTTAAGTTAGAGTATCTTTTAATTATGAATTCGTCTAGAGAAGTGGTTGGCCCTATGCCAGTTTCACTTAGAAAGAATATGTCCGGTTTCGTCTCCTGTAATTGTGTTTCAACCGCTGGTAAGTTGGAACGTAGACCCCTGATGTTGGAGAACGAGACCTGGTAGTAGGGGTCTACGTTGGAGGATGGGGTTCTAAGTTTATTCGTGTTTCTTTTTTTGGAGATTTGTCATGATTGTTGAGGTTTTGAGGTTTGTGGAGCAGGTCGGTAGACTTGGTTGGAGCAGGACAGAGATGGAAAATAAGAGAGAAAAAGACAATAATTTTTTTTGTAGCACATGATAAGGTAAAGCCGTAACAATTACCCACTAGTATGGCATCGAGAGGCCCTACTAGAAACGACTGTATGGTCCAGAATCCATTCACCAAACGGCAATACAGCAGCCCCGGTACTTTGCACCTGCTAATAGGACAGCCCCCTTAGTGGTTAATCCAAGATTCGGGTCCCTGATTATCAGCCGGGTAACGTCAGCCCTGATAAAACGTTTACCTCCAGCACCCTTACTAGTGACATGACCACAAGGACAGACATAGAAACAGAATTTTTCCGACATCTCAGGCTTCTCTTTACAAAGTACTACCGACCTGGAAAGCAGCTTTTTGTCCACCCTTTGTCAGAAAAATCATTCATTGGAAATGAGGACTGAAGGACAAAAAAGGAGAAGCGAGAGTTACTGGAGCTGCCGATAACACATCCACATGCATTAGATTTTGTTTGCTTGTTTTATTTTTATTTTTAAAATACAGATGGTAGGGTGGTTGGAAAATGTTCTTTTGCTTCAAGGGCAGACGATAACCGCGAAGGTAGAGAAGAGTGAGTAGAGAAAGTGGAAGGAAGCTGAGGGTAATATTGAGCTTCATGATTCATTAAGCACGCGAAAAGGATCTTTGAATTTCTGTCCCCATATGAATCTGTCAGGTAGCTTTCTAATAGTTCCCTATTGGTCCCACATTTGATTTTGTTTCTTTGCTTTGCTTCCCTCCACATTCTTTCAACATGGTTCGTTGTCGTGTGTGAAGTAAGGTCAACAAAGTTTATAGATTCATTAACTTAATATTATAATATTATAAGAACTGGAAACTTTGGTAAAAAAGTACTTTATTAAAGTGTCAATTGTGAAAAACAGATAATTGAATAAAAAAAATTAATTGAACATTTTAGCGTCTGCTAATTTGAATTCGATTGGCTAAGTGGCTCGACATATTCCAGTTCTTCTGGATATCTGCCAGTAAACACCCGTGAAGGTTCGGAAAAATCGCGGTAACAAAACTGCATAAATATTGTTTTTCTTTCTAGTGTAGATTTAAATATAAAATGAAAAGATCATTAACTCACAGTTTCTTTTTCTTCTATTCTTTTTTTATTTCTTCTTTTCTTCGTAATTTTGTTTTTATCATCACTTGATTCCCTTCTATTTTATTCGCTTCGTTTTTGTGAGTTGGTAAGGCAGATCGGGTGTTATGTGTCTTTTTGTTTACAAACTATCTTTTCCGATTTTATTTACTAATTGATTTTTCCTTTTTTTTTTCTTTTTTGGCGTTTCTATTCGACTGCTTTTCTAACGCCCCCTTTTCTTCTTCATAACAACAATTAATTTATTTATTAATTCATTTACTAAGTAACTCTTCATAATATCCACTCGCGTTGTTTTACAATTTGTCATTGTTCTGAGAGAGACAACTTTTTTTTACTTTTACTAAGAGATTCGTTCATTTTTTTATCTTATAATTTAGAACTCTAATAATTCTGTCAGTAAGTTTTCACGAGCGGTTTACAAAAACATACTTTTATGTTTTTCGTTTGTTTGGGGGGGGGGGGAGAGTATTCAATTATAGAACTTGCGAAGCATTTTAATATGTGCTTCTGTAGTTTAATCAATTGTATTCTGTAAGTAAAGCGCCGATATTAACCGTTTAATATTTCACAAAAATTCTGTTTACATGGGGGGGGCCCTTAGCATAGACGTTTACTCTAGCTACGCCACTGGGGATTACAAGAATAGTTAATTAGTGATTTTGATTTCTCTTTATATATATATATATATATATATATATATATATATATATATATATATATATATATATATATATACTAGCGGAGGGGGAGCTCGACTTTGGCAGGGCGTAAAATATGTTTAAATATAATATTGTAATTTGTTCAGATTTCGTATATATTATTATAGAGTCGTGATTTAAAAGTAAAAAAATAATGTATTTGGGTGCCATCAGCAAAAATCGAAACCGAAACTGTAGCATCCAAAATTGATGACGTTCTCGCTGTTCCAACGTGACAAGTATATAACCTGACTAAATATTAAAAATTAAAAATAAACTAAGATGAATAGACAACATGTATTGAGGATGTTTTTACATTTTTACCAATTTTTGACCCTTTAAAAACTAAAATTCCAAATAATTTGAGGCCTCTAGCGCCGCTCTGCGACTTTTAGTTTAGGGGAGGGGGTAGAGTGTTAGTTTGGTGAAGGAGGGAGATAAAACTTTAAAATATGGAGAAAGGTGGACAGAGACACAGACCGACCAACAGACCGACCGACTGACCGACCGACCGACAGACAGATAGACACAGTTACTATGTCGTCCCGATTTCGATTCTTGTTAGCTTCAGCTACTCTGATGAGTCGTAGACGACGAAACATGTGTCATTGGATAATTATATTTTAAAAACAATATACATGCCGCTCCCCATTTAGGGGTACCAAATTGGCGAAAGGGAAAAGTATACCCAACTCGCATTTAGGTAAAATGCACTTTATTAAAAATAATTGAATTCATTCAAAACGTATCGTAAAAACAAAAACAAATAAATACATGTACGTAAATAGCAATATGTTCAAAATAGTCATGCGAGATGGTCCAGTGGTAAGAGTTTAGGCTTCTTACCATTGGGTTCACAGTTCGAATCCCGCTAGATTGAGCCACTCTGATGAGTCGTAGACGACAAAACACGTGTCAGTTGATAATTATATAAAAAAAAACAATATATATATATATATATATATATATATATATATATATATATATATATTCGAGTTAAGAATTTATTGTTTGACAAAAGGAATATATAGAAGGGGTTATATTAATTTCCTTAATCATTCGGAATATCAATAAGGAGCAACCACGCATTTTTGTTACAGGGGATTACTGCCTTCTCCCCTGGACCAATATTATGCCTACTTGAAAATAAAACCCCGGGGGACATTATACTCCTTCCGATAATGGACTGTCCAGGTTGTATGAAATTCCCTTTTCCAATAATTATTTTCATATAACTATCATTCACCACTCAAAAAAATATTTTCAATATTTGTGCTGAAAAGCAAAATACGTGCCTTTTCACAGCTGAACATTTTGCTAACCGCATTTCATTTCCTTTAATGATATGAGCCATTATTGAAAATCCGTGGATTAAGGAAATTAATATAACCCCTTCTATATATTCATTTTGTCAAACAATAAGTTCTTAACTCGAATATATGTGTCTATATTTTGATTTTCAGAATTTAAATGTATTACCTCTAGTAATATCTATCAGGATTTTTCATCGGATTTTAATCTGTGTCTTATCTCGCTTATATATATATATATATATATATATATATATATATATATATATATATATATAGTCACTTCTAGGAGTTTATGAAAATAAATGGCTTCCTTGGGAATAAAGTTATTCTTTTTGACTGTGGTAGAACAATGTTTCATAATCGGGCAGGTGCCCTATTGGAATGTATCCGTGTCCCCGCAAGAGACATGAAAGCCAATTAGTCAATCAGATTCGACAATGCTATAAACCACTTAAAATTGATAATAGGATTAATGGCCGACCGTTTTAAATCTGTGGAGGATGAAAAGGCCGCGGAAATCCGCAGGAATTTTATACGAGCACGGTTTGATAAATGACAGGCAGTTGCGTCATCTTAAAGAAAACAGTCAGTTGGCGCGCCTGCGGTGCGCAGTTTTCTATTTGTCTTCTCCGCCACACCTCCTGAAGGAACTTAAGAAGAAACGTTATCCTCCACAGTTATATTACGCGATCAAATCACGTGCAAAATTCAAATCACGTGCAAAATCCATATCATGTACAAAATTCAAATCACGTGCCAAATTACGTCGCGTCTCAGTATTGTTGTTCATAAAATAAGGAGCAGAACATGCGATATCAAATTAATATCGTGGCCAAGTTTGCTAAAGGCGCGGTTATACGAGGTGCCTTAAATAAGTCTCTAGACTTTTTTTTTCGTATGTACACTTTTATTGATAATACACACATGAAACTCTAGTCCCGTTCGAAGTAATCTCCTCCGGCTGCAATGCACTTGTTGTACCGTTCAAACAACTTCTGGAACGTACTCTTTTGCAGTTGTGTCAGTGACCCTCTTTTATCTCTTTAATTGTCTCATAACGACATCCTCTAAGGTTTTCCTTGCGCTTAGCAAAAGTCACAGGGAGCAAGATCTGGACAATAGGGAGAGTGAGGAACTGTTTTGATGACCATCTTAGTCAAATAGGCTGATCTACTCTAAGCATCCTTGGAACGAATTTTGTGCAAATCTTCCGCATCTTCAGTTTCTCGCGAATAATTGTGTGTACAGTTCCCACACTGACATCAAACTGTGCACTTATTGTCTCTATTGACACATGGCGGTCCTTATGCATCTTTATTTGTCCTTATGCATTCTTTGTTTGGCTAATTAACTCTGGTGTTCTGACTTTCTTACTCCTCCCATTCTCCCTGCCTTCCTTGAATCTCTTATGTCACTAAAAAAAACTGATGCAAGATGGACCAAAAACAGTCTGAAGCATTCCATACGTTACTGTGGCATTTTCCAAGTTTAAAACAGAATTTTATTGCACATCGTTCTTCTAAAGCGTCCTTACGTTCAGAATGTATTTATGAAATTCGCCAGCTGTGACAATCAGGCTTTAGTAGGATGTATTCGAATTCCTGGTATAGCTGTTCTATTTGAACCTGAAATCATGAAATTAGTCAGTCATCTCATAAGATGTATCGCAATAACATGCTGAATTTGTTTACAAACCATCTTTTCCGATTTTATTTACTAACTGATTTTCCTTTTTTTTCTTTTTTGGCGTTTCTATTCGACTGCGTTTCTAACGCCCGTTTTCTTCTTCATAACAAGAATTAATTTATTTATTAATCCATTTTCTAAAAAACTCGTCATAATATCCACTGGCGTTGTTTTACAATTTGTCGAAAATTCAAAATATTTGTACAAAATAGTCTGAAAACTTATTGAAAGCATCTCGTATCTGTAATTTTTTACTAAGGAATTGCTGCTTTTCAAGACCCAAAAGCTGTAGCAAAGCCAATATTTAGTGAATTTGTCAGATTGACATTGATACAACACTAATAATTGATAACGATTTTATAATTTAAGAAAACATCTCAACAAGAATTTGTAAACGTTAGACTTGAAAATGTTCAAGTTGTGGTCAGCTGAACAGCTACAACGCGGTATTGTGATCTACAGACCGGAGGTTCTAGGTAAGAAACATTGCTCATGGATGTTCCGTTTAGTTTTAGGTATACAGAAGGAGAATATGTAATTATTTTCAGTGGTTGCTACTGGACGAGTTATTGCTGTGAATGTTTTGCAAATTGAAAAATTAGATAGCAATTAAGTCGAGCACTTACCACGAAACTGACAACAAAGCAAAGAAATGCTAGTAACGTCTCCTCTGTAAGAAAGGAACCTCATATAAGAGAAGAGGACATCCACCACTAGCTTTCGAAGTGTGTTCTGTACTCTTGTAACATAGTGTGGATGTACACGAAATAACGGTACCATTAAAAAAGACTATAAAAATGAGAAAGAGAACGATCGTGTTGAAGATGTGGAGCACGTTCGAGATGTCGTTAGTGGCGTGGGTGACGTTCGTTTGAACGTTCAAGATCACATGAATGACGTCACGGTTTTTACAATGAGGAAATAAATGCTGCTTTTACAAAGTAAAGGCGAGTTTGGAGTTCTTTTCTCTTCTTTGTCTTCTTTGCGACTGAAAACTACAACGTGTTGGCTCGCGGACAGCGTTACTCTTTGTCAAGGAGAGGAAAAGAACTATGAGCGGCATCTTCACAGATGTGGAAACATTACTTCATCTTAGGATGTATTTGATTCCCATAGAGCTTGTGGGAGAAATGGTAAATCTTCTGGAGCAGTAGAAAGGTCCAATCATTTTTCCAGCGAATATGCCAAGGGATTTGATAGAATTCTTCCATTTTTAGTTTGGAGTGAAGGCCAATCCGAAGAGCTTATTACGACAAGGACTTTTTCAAATAAAGAGCCATTCATTTCAGTTGAGACAATTGTCTGAATACTAATGGCGAAAGTAGAGAAGCTTGATTCTATAAGAAGCTTGAACAAATTTCGTCTGACATGTGGATAAGCGAAATCAATTTCTCCATCGACGATAATACTGTTACGTTTCCATTTACGGTAATAAGTGTTAAACAATATACACCCGTGTCGGTCGCTTATGTTCGAATTGTCTGTAGATAAAATCACTCAGATGCTGATGCTAATTAAAAAAAAAGTTTATCAACCAGAAAGTTACAGAAAGAAAAAACTCACGATCGTTAATATACACTTGTGCCCGATATTATTCATACCCCTCGGATCTTTGAGATTTCTATAAGAATATTGCTCAAACCAGAAGGTAGACAATATTAAAGGGATTTCAGACAATAAATCAAGCATAGGCATTTAATTTAAACTCAACAAATAAATAAATTATGCAAGTTTGAAACATTATACAAAGAAAAACAATAATGGCACTAGTTCAAAATTATTCATACCTCTCTTACTAATAGTCAATAGCATGCCCTTTATTCTTAATAACTGCCTGTAACCGTTTGGGATATTTATCAACAAGGTTTTTACAAGCATCACCACTGATTTTTGACCATTCTTCAATGCAGTAGTTCTCCAAATCCCTCAAATTTCTAGGTTTCCGCTTTTTAACCTCAGTTTTCAATATGTGCCAGAGGTTTTCGATAGGGTTCAGGTCGGGACTCTGGCAAGGCCATTCCAAAACATTAATTTGATTATCCTCAAACCATTTCTTGACTATTTTGGCAGTATGTTTTGGATCATTATCCTGTTGAAGGACCCAGTTTAGTCCTAAATGGAGATTCTCCGCATCTTGTCTAATGTTTTTCTGGAGTATCTCCAAATATTGCTCCTTCTTCATGGTTCCATCTATCTTGACCAAACTACCTGGACCACTAGCCGAAAAGGAGCCCCAAAACATTAGGCTACCACCACCATGTTTCATCGTGGGTATGGTGTTCTTTGGGTTGTAAGCTTCTCCTTTCTTCCTCCAAACGTAAGAAGCATCCATATGGCCAAACAATTCAATTTTTGTTTCGTCAGTCCACAAAATACTTGAGAAAACGGACTCTGGAGAATTCACATGGGTCCTAGCAAACTTTAGACGTGCTGCAAGGTGTTTTCCGGTGTGCAATGGAGTCCTTCTTGGTCTTCTTCCTTTCAGACCATTTTCATGCAGAGTCCTTTGCAATGTTTGCCTTGATATTTTTATGCCAGAAGACTCCAGATTTTCTAAAATGTCCTTAGTAGTGGTGGTTGGATTTGCATTAACACTTCTTACAATATTCCTGGTGGCTCTAGCAGACAGTTTCCTTTTCCTTCCTCTACCAATCAAGTTGTTTGTTGTGTGGTGGCTCTGGAATTTTTTGATGATGCTCTGTACTGTTGCTGTAGGGACCTCAAATTTCTTGGAAATTGACTTGTAACCTAAACCATCCTTATGTGAATTCGCAATTTTAGTCCTAAGATCATTACTAAGCTCTTTTTCTTCCCCATTCTAATAATTTTTATTCTTTTATTGGTTTTCAGTTGATATCATTTTAATTTCTGAAAAATGCAAAAAACGAAATCAAATTAATCAAAGGTTGTATAAAAGCATTCAAAATAAGAATCAAACAGGAAACAAACAGTCAGAAATTCGATTAATACTGAAAAAATAAGGGGGTCTGATTATTTTTGAACATTGCAGATTTTATAAATAGCTGTATATTTCTTTTATTACAAGTATCCCGAGATTTTAAAATGACGAAAATGATCAGAAGAGGTTTATTAAGAATATGTATCAATATGGACGTAAACAATAAATTCTTACAAAGTTACACATAATAAACTCAATTTTCAAGGTGGGGTATGAATAATATCGGGCACAAGTGTATATTAGTGGTCTAGCAATGCCACAAAAGAAAACAACAAAGCAAAAAAAAAAAAAAAAACTCAGAAAAATTCACCTCAACGCAGCAAAACTAACGCTAGTTTGCCAGGACGCCATATATACAAATGTAAGCAAGTTTGGGAATAATTATTGGTTTGAAAATATGGGTTCTGTTTTACGAATTGTCATAAAACATTAGCCATTGAATAATATTATAATCTTCAAAAAGCCTTTACATTCCCATGTAGTTTCAGCCCATGGAGCCAAAGGTATGAGCATTTCAATATTCAATTTAGCTACCAGTATATGAATGGCTATGATCGCCTTGATTGTATAAACGAAAAATTATTTCGTGTTAAAATGAATACAAGAAACTTTTATGTTTGAATACAAATTGTTTATTTACACTTTCCACTTCAAAATAATAGTGATAACTATCATCATCGCGCGGTGGAGGTTAGGGACGAGGATGGGTCGCAGAACTCTGTGTAAACCTGTATTTTCGCTTTATGTCTCCCCGCCTCTGTTTTCTCGCTGCTCTTTCATTTATATTACTTTGACCTGTTAACTTTTTTCTCCCCAGCTTTGTTTATTGCTTTGCAATTCTCTGGGTCAGAGTTCCTGTTGATTGACCTGTTTACCTTATTTTCGCCAGCTTTTGTTCAGTATACTTTTTGTTGGTTTTGGGCTAACCCATTTAATACCGGTTAGCTTTTCTGGCCGATTGACGTTATGGATATAGGTCGTTTTAATTCCCGGGATTTCCCATTGTGTTCTTTTTATTGCCCGGATACAGCTCCGTAACACTATTATAGGTCACCTATCCTGGGATTGACTTATTGTGTTCTTTGATCGCCCGTACACCTCTCCCTAACACACACACACACACTCACACACACACACACACACACACACACACACACACACATATATATATATATATATATATATATATATATATATATATATATATATATATATATAAAAACATTGTTAAACACGACAGAGCTTTTGTTTAGTTATACATTTTGTATTTTTTCAATTTTCTGACGATGTTTTCTGTGTATAGATCAAAGGTATCAATAAATGTCCCATACTTAAAAGGTAAATACACATATATATATATATATATATATATATGTGTGTGTGTGTGTGTTTGTGTGTGCGTGTGTGTGCGTGTGTGTTGTTGTTGCCTACATAGCCCCCGAAGCTAAGCAACGATGAGGCTGGCTAGTACCAGATAGATTACTATTTTTGGGATGCTGGGCGCCGTAGGTGTTGGAGACAACTCCTGCATATAGTATTTCCATCATAAGCGATATATATATATATATATATATATATATATATATATATATATATATATATACATATATATATATACATATATATATATATGTATATATATATGTATATATATGTATGTATATATATGTATGTATATGTATGTATATATATATGTATGTACATATATGTATATATATATGTATATATATACGTATGTATGTATATATATATATTTGTATATATATATATATGTATATATATGCACATATATATATATATATATATATATATATATATATATATATCGCTTATGATTGGAAGTTACAGGACTATATGAACTTATTTTGTCTTGTAAAGGCTACCTTAGTTTCTCCAAAACTATCATTAGAGTTTGGATTTATTGATTTGACCACGCGAAATCTATAGAGTGAGATAAATGATTAAATTATTTAAAATTAAGGTACTTATCTAATAATATTTTGCATATTCTTATGACAAATCATCCTAAATGTTATTTAGATATAAAAAAAAATTAATTAGTTCAAAAGCTTTTTTAAAATATCCAAATGTTTTATCCATCGATCACAAAAATGGTGGTGACTGGTGTTTTGTTTTTGGGGGGGGGGTTAAAATTTTAAATTCTATCAAAAATAGTAGGAAAAGTTTTATATTTTCCCTCTTTTCATGGGATAAAATTCAGGAAAAAAAATTGCGCAAAATAATGGATTTTAATAGATTTTAATTCGTTAAAAAAGCAACCTGGTTTTTCTACCATTTTTTTTTTTTGCCTATAAAAATGCAAAAAGAAAATATAAATGCTATTCAGAAAGTCTACTTCCTTATTGTTTCACGTAGCAACAAAAGATACAGCGGCAATGCGCGAACATTACTTTAAAGCTGATAAATTCTTTAAGTACAAATGCGGAGGCTTTAGCGAAATTGAAACAAAGGAAATACATCATTATTCGAATTTAGTAAAACAAAGTTCCAAGTTATAAATAACTTCAAACCTTCTGACCTCAAACAAGTAAATAAATGACTTGCAGCTCTTAAGCTATGGAGATATTTTTCCTCCTTTTTCTTCGTTGCGGATGCGATTATATATAGCCACTCAAAACAAAGAGTCTACTTTCACGCGATGTGCGCATGCATGTGTCTACGTGAAATATTAATCTATTTCAAAAATGTTGTTTTCAAAAACATAAAATGACATGGAAATATATTGTTCATAGGATACAACCAAAAAATAAATAAAATAACAACAACAACAACAGCAACAGAATCTCTCGCCTTCTTCTTTGTTGTAGTTGTATAACCAAACTCAAATGTTTAAGCACAATGAACGTTGGACGTATGATGTTGTCTCTGGTCTAAGAAGTCATTTTGGATGACGATGGCCTCTTTAAGTATTGCTAAGAACCACAAAAACATTTCATATTACAACAGAAAAATGCGAGCATGAAAAGTAATATGGTTAAACTTAAACATGGAAAAGTAAAAGACTAGTTGTTAAAACTGAAAAGGAAAAGGACAATACATTCTAGTAAAAAATATAATAAATTTATAACTTAAAATATTGCAGCACTAAGAATTGGTTATATAATGTTATAAATTGAATTTTAAAAAATCAATGCTGCAATATATATGGCACTCGTCTGCTTTCAATAAAATATCCCCAATTATCTCCCTCTCATGCTTTAATTCTCTCTGTTTCACTTGCTACTTCTCATTCCACATGAATTAGTAGCAACAGTAGTCGCCGAAGCGTTTCGTTGAAACTCCGCACATTAAGGAAATTTCAATAGATCTTATTTGTTAATAACAGTTGTCGAACTATAAATTCTTGTAAACTAACATTTACAGCCTTAAACTGTGTTCTTCTATGACAAGCTCTATTTCTTATTTTGGTTGTATTGAGCTTTTTTATTTGGTTGGGATTACTATATAAATATTTATATTTACTTCGAGTTTACTGACGCTTTGGGTTTATAAAATTAATCTTTATTGTTTGATTTTATATATATATATATATATATATATATTACATGGAGGTCACCGGTTATCAAGGCCCGGAAGCCACTTGGGGATAAGGGTTATTGCGTGTACAGTAATCAATGGGATAGTATCGTAGTAATCATTAGTATTGGAGATTTGATAGAGTGTCTTACTTAAGGGAGCAGTTTGTCAGTAATTTGTTTATATTGGACTTGAATACATCCAAGTTGTAGTCAAGTGGAAACAGGCAAACGGAAGAGAGTTCTACACTCGTGCACTTCTAAGAAAGAAGCTCTGCTCATGGAATCTACGTTTTGATTTAGGCGCAGATAAAGAGTGGTGAAAATTAATGACAGTAGTATCAGCTAGAGGGTGTTTTTCGTGAAAGATTAGCGAGGGGTGGTCAGAGATTGAAACGCAGACGAGCACTTGCCATAGAAATAGCGATAAAACAAAGACAGGCTCACAACGTCTCTTCTGTGGGAGAGAGGCTGCAGGGAAGAGAAAAGGGCATCCCCCACTAAGTCACGAAGTTTATTTTGAACTCTTTCAAAGCAGGATAGGCTGTTTTTAACTGCTTCTGTCTAGATGTGGCAGCAGTACTCCATCCTTGGACGTACTTGGCTTTTATACAGATAGATAATTGCATCAGTAGTGAGATATCTTCTAGAGTGGTAGAAGGATCCCACTATTTTCTAGAATCCTTGGCAACTGACCTGATGTACGTGGTCCATTTCAGATCAGGAGTAAAGGTCAAACCCAGAAGCTTGTCAAAACATGGAGCCTCCCCAAGACGAGAGCCATCAATTGATGCCAGATGGGGATCAGAGCGTTGATGATGTAAAGATAAAAGCTTGGTTTTGGATGCATTAAAAGTAACCAGCCACCTCTTCTCCCACTGTACCACGCGCTCAAGATGAGAGGAGAGAGAATCAGAGAGAACTTTGTCATTTACGGGCTTTGATGTGTTGCCATAGATGGTCGTGTCATCAGCATATATGTTACGAAGGATTTAAGTATGTGTTTTGGGAGATCATTGATGTAGATTAGAAAGAGAGTTGGGCCCAGTATGGACCCCTGAGGGACTCCAGCATTAATACTGTGGGCCTCTGATTTCTGCCCATACACCACTACTCTTATGAACCTATCGGAGAGAAATGAAATAATAATTGAGAAAACATTTCCAGTAATACTGTAGCTGGAAATCTTGTGAAGTAGGCCCTTATGCCATACCTTATTGAAGGCCTTCGATATGTCAAGAGCAATTGCCCTGGAAAGGAAGCCTTTGTTAAGAGATTCACTAATCCTATCAGATAAACCGTTAGCACATCTGCTGTAGATCTTGCGGAAAGGAAACCATATTGCATGTCACTAAGAAGGTTTTTTTTCTGCTGAGGTGGTTGACTACTTCTATATTTAATATGGATTCCAACAACTTACTCATGACACACGTCAGAGCCAGTTGCTTTACTGGAATCAAAGTTCTTGATTAGCTTGGTGACATCACGCACATATATTTGTATATTGCATAGCGTGCTGTCTGTTATAGGAGGAAATACTGGGAGTCGATGGCCTTCGTCGCATAGGGTAGAATTAGCTGCAAAGTTCTTGGCAAATAGTTTTGCCTTGTCTGATGCTGACGAGATCACCTCAGATCTATTGATGATAGTTGGAATAGAACACACGCTTCTGTTCAGGATCCTGTTTGCTATTTGCCAAAACTGGTGGGAACCAAGCCGCTACGCAGATTCTTTGGATTTAACGGACTGAGCATATAGCTCTCTTGCATTTTTTATTACTCTTTTACAGTGGTTGCTCGCAGTCTTGAAAGCAGCTTTAGTCTCAGTACATCTATTACATTGGGAGATATGGAAAAAGTGATTTCTGTGCGCGATGGCTGCAGCACATTCAGGGGAGCACCATGGCTGGCTATTAGGTTTTTGTTGGAATATTTTGAATGGTATGAATCGGTCTATGCCTACAATTAATCATTTGGTCAGGTCTGATACTATAGAGGACACATCCTTTTTAAACATGGAATGCAGAGGTAGACCAGATATGAATGTACGGAAGCTATCCCAGTCAGCCATAGAGTATCGATATACAGTACGGTGGAGAGGTACGTCTGAGGACTTATTACATTTCATTTTTATCTTAACTGATACAATCGAGTGGTCCGAGGATCCCAGAAAAGATAGAACAGAACATGAATATAGTTCAGAGGAAGTTATGAGAAAAAGGTCTAGAATGCTTGCATACTGACCGGTAGTATCGGGCACACGGGTGGGGTCGTGAACAATCTGAGTGAGGTCAAAGGCAATTGCAAAATCATGACATCTCAAATGCATTGGTGATGTTAAACTGTATTAGGCGTAAACTTTAATTAAAATCGCTTGTTCGTTTTTCATCGGATTGTTTCGATTATCGATACTTATCGGAGACATTCAAATACAAAACCCATCTAAGAACAATTTCAGTCACATAAGGTATATTTGTGTGAAATTTCCAAAAAAAATATCGGCCCAGCTGTTTAGGAGTCCATACGGAATGAACTTACACACACACACACACACACACACACACACACACACACACATATATATATATATATATATATATATATATATATATATTCATCACGAGGGAATCTTGAAATAAAGACGAAACATTTCTTAATGCTCTTCTATCCACCGTAACACAACATATGCAACATGGCGGCACTCGTGTTGAAGAAAGCGCCCTAAAACATGCGCGAGTATAAAAACGGGAGATCAAATATTCTAACTTTATAGCATAAGTGGTCAAATGAAAGGTGAAAGCCTTGGTATCGTCTAACTTTAAATAGTGCATCAATTAAATTTCATCAATTAAATTTCATCAATTAACAAGAAACATAATTGTCATGGATTTCATGCGGAGCACCTGAAAAAAAGTAGCAGGGAAATGGTGTACGAACTTATAAAGCAACAGGCATCATTTCGGCCGGCACTGGTTTAATAGATGAATGTTCTAAAATTTCATTGCATCTAATCATTAATGGATCCGATTATCATCATAAATAAGTAGTGTCCTGCCTGTTACAGGAATTGACTGCTATGGCTCTCCATCTCTCTCTCTCTCTCTCTCTCTCTCTCTCTCTCTCGGCTTTCATGAATTCATTGTTGCTCATCATTTTTGATGTTGTCTATGTATTCAGACTGTCAACGTATGTTTCTCGCTGTTGTCTTCTGCTTCTTCTACCCATGATCTTTCCCGTCAAGTTAATCCGTTCTATTCCGCTTTTTCTGTAGACATGGTCCATGAATCTCATTTGTCTTTTTTGTACTGTTCTTATTAGAGACCTTTTTGTGTTTGCTAGTCTCTTCCTCCTGGTGTTCGTGATTTACCTGCACCCATAACCATATATTAGAACAGACCATGCATACGCTCGGAGTATTCTGAAATTGGTGTCTATTTTAATCTTTCTGTTAGTCATGGATAGGGCTAGGACAACAACATATTCTTTTCATTGTTTTGACTCTCGAGTGTGTATCCGTTGATATCTTATATGCTTCTATGAGTGATGTGGTTCTCGGTTGATTAACTGAATCTAACTGGTCGGATATATACTCAAAACAATGATAAGAATATTCGTTTGTCATAGCCCTAGTTATGATATGTACCATTTAAGAAGATGAATTTAAGATGTTTGTTTGATTCTTAATACAGCAGAGAGCTTGAATTCCCAGCGGAAATGGCTTGATTGCCTATTAGAGAAAACTTGAATGCCTATTAGATACTATTATTGAGTGTCTAAGATCTCTCTGTATAGGAGTTTGTCAGGACAATCTTGCACGAGGATACTGCAATCTTGCACTGTTCTGTTGGCTTCCTTCCTGACCGACTACAATATCGTTGCATTCAAGTCCGATGTAGACAAGTTCGGAAAAGTCTGACGATGTTTACTCTACACAGGTCTGAATGCTTCTTTCTTAGAACTGTCTGCCTATGGAACACTGTTCTGCTGGTTTCCTTCTTGACCGACTACAATATTGTTGCCTTCAAGTCCAATGAAAACAAGTTCGGAAAAGGCTGAACGATTCTGCCCACTACCAATCCCCCTAGCGACCTGCTTTTATGGTTCCCGGGCGCACCTCAAAATCACGTGTCAGACGCGATTTTTCGAGGACTGTGCGAGACCACGGTCGCCATCTTGAATCTTGTCGTTTTTTTTCTCAGCCCGCACGACAGACAGCCACGAGCATGTTTTTGCGGTAGGCCTTTTCTATTTTCCCCACAATGACTAATTCATACTAGCTTTTTACGAGGAACGGTAGGCATTCTCTAAGTGATGTAACTTCAAGTAACAGCACGAAACTGGATACTTCACCAGATTAGACGAATTCTTGTCCTGGAATCCAGTAAGACTAAGAGACCACAAGAGAGATATACTATATTATATTTAAATAGTCAGTTGAGGAGAAAGGACAATTATGTTTTCACCTTCTTTACTAACTCAGTGTTTAAGATGTAAAGGAGAACTTTAATGGAACAGTCGAATATTTATGTGTCTTATATAGAAATCAAGTGTTAGCCCGGGAATGGAGTCCCGTTTTTCTGCGAATTTTGACTGAAGTAAAATTAAAAAAAAAGGACAGACAACTGTCTTCGATTAAACGGCGGGATATTCAGATCAGCATATGATTCTACGGGGTTGCCCACTTAAAAGTAGCCCAGAATAAAATGTAGTAGAGATGAGGAACATTCTTTTATTGTTTAAATTATCTGTAAGTTTGTTTTAATTATTTCTAGTGTTATAAAAGATGCTGGAAGTGCTTCCTGTTGATTTCTGTACATTTCTGGGCACATTTAACGTTTGCAGATATTGCCTGTACACTTGTGAGCAAAAAAAAATGGCCAAACAAATTTTATACATTTTATTGCACTAAAAGCTATATTGAACAAAGATCAATTGAACAAGGAAACTTAAATGAGACAAATAACACAGAACAAGACATTACTTTAATATATGCATAGGATGAAATTGCATTCCCTTTTGATTTCTTTAAAAGATCAATTCTATTAGACATACTCTCAACCAAGAGTGGAACACTGTGAAGAGGAGATGCTATTCCATTCGCTTTGCACAGCTTCCCACAGTTTGTCATTGTTCTCAAAAGTTCTTCCAGCCAATGCACGAGATATTATGCCCAAATATTTTCGATTGGATTTAAATCGGGACTTTGACCTGGCCAAAATATCACATCAATTGAATTATCATAAAACCATTTTTTGTTACTTTAGCAGTGTGTGCAGATGCATTATCTTGTTGAAAAATAATGTTCTGGGATATTCTCAGCTTCTGGATACTTGGTAACAGTCCTGTTTCTAATATTCGAATGTAGTCCTTTGCATTGATTGACTTCTCACATCTAAGAAGTTCCCCAACTCCTGCTACAGTAAAAGTTCCCCATACCATTATCCCTCCATTCCAGTGATTAACTGTACAGATATGCAACTTGGCGAGAATCAATCTCCAATTCTTCGATTGTACCGTTCGGAAGCATCGGGAGCATCACTAACAAGACAAAATCTTGATTCATCTAACCAGAAAACATTCCTGAACTAGTCTGTATCTTTCTAGCCATAAACCGAGAAAACCCTCTTTCTATCATTGATGTTCTTCTTAGATAAAAATGGCTTTTTTGCATGCCTTTTAGAGGGAAAACACATTTTTTTCATTCGTCTAGATATTGTATGTCTAGAAAGAGAATTTCCAGCCCCTGTTTTTAATTTTTTGCTATAGTCAACATAAGATTTCTTTCGATCCTTCAAAACAGTAAATTTAAGCCTGTGGTCGTCCTTCAAAGTGAATGCTCTAGAGCGACTAGATCCAGATTTCCTTTTTACCAAGCGTTCGACTTCGAACCTTTGACCAATTCGCTTCACTACAGAAAGAGATTTTTCCAAATTTTATTTTCTTAAAATATCAAAAATCTTCTTGTAAGTTATTTTGAACTGCCTTAATCCTGCAATTCGGTTTTTTTATATCCTCGCCAAGATGTGGTCTTACCATTTTTAAGATTAATTTTTCCACTTATTATTATATGCTATAATAATAATGATCTGCAAATTCAAATTTCCAGTGAAAATTAACAAAAATTCATGGAAAAATATTGAAAAATCGATTTCTCCCGTCTTTCACGCTTGGCCCATTTGGGGGCGGGGGGGGGGCTCATGATTGTAGATTTCTGGTGATTCTATTGAAAGCGTTGGTAATGTTCTCCTTTAGTTGATCTAGATTGTGAGGATTATTTGCATAAACTTTTTGGTTTAAATTCCCCCTAAGATAAAATCACACGAGAACAAGTCTGGGGAACATGGTGGCCATAACATTTTGCTTATTGTTCTCTTTTCCGTAAACATGTAATGCACTCGTGTCAGTGATCTGTGAGGTGTGTGGGATGTAGCTCCATTTCGTAGAAATAAAGAATTGCATTTTGTCTTGTGGTGTCAGTTTGTTGTTAAGAGAAAGATTAGAGAGGGCGGGCTATTTTTAAGCGGGCCACCCTGTAGATGTAAACAGTTCTTTTTCGTCGGGAGCAAAGTGTAGTATCTGTCGTGATATTGTTCTTCATCTGTTCTGTTCTCGGTTAGTGAAGGAGAAATAATTCCAGACTGAAGTAGTTTTCAGAACTCTACTTTCCGGGAAGCTTGATTTACCCCATATTTTCTATGGAAATTGCTCCAGAAAAGATGTGAAGCCGCTTAATGTAACGGTTAAAAAGAATGAAAAAAATATTGCAAAGATATGAGTTGCCTATTGACCTTAGTCTTGAAAAGACCAAGGTTATAGGTAGGCGGAAACAGTCAGCAGGAAGAGAGTTCCACAAGCTTAAAGTTATTGGAAAACAGCCACGGGAATAGGCAGCTACATCATGTCTTAGACAGCGGTTGCAGAGAAAAAGAAAGGGTGAGACTAACCATTCTGTCTAAATTTACTCTCGTGGGGAGGGAAGTGAATAAGAACTTTGCTATTACTTTTTATTTTGCCTATTTCGATGGACTATTAGCCCAACTAACTCTGGCGGGCGAATAGACTCTCCTATAGAGATACATGGACGTAACTACAAAAGCGTGACAAGAGATTTAAGAGATATGGGCTACTTTTAAGTGGGCTGCTTAATCTGCAAAAAAATATGATTAGAGAAAAATTAGAGGGATCGTGTTACTTTTAAATAGGCCACGCTGTAACGTCATCACATATGGTACGTAACAACTATAATGAGCGTCTGCCATGTCTAATATAATGATAGAGACAAAAGCATTGTTGTCTGCAATACAGAACACAATTTCTTACCTTTGATCTTTTAATTCACAAATGTGACTGCGGTGATGATGTTTTACTTATTTTCATAATCATTGGAATAAATATTGCGTACACCATGATAACAGTTGCACTAAATTTTCAATGTTGCCATTCCTGATGAGCGGAATCTTTGAATACACGCTGTTTCTCTTATTAAAAGGCGAAGGGTGTTTTCAAAATTACTTCAATAAGAAAACACCATTCTAGATAACATTAAAACTGACGCGTTGAATATCCATCAATAATCATGATTACACGCATATGCAGGATGACCTACAAAATATGCAATGCATACAATCTCTTTCTTTACTATTATACTAGCATTTCGGCCCGGCGTTGCCCGGGCATTTAGAGATGTATGTTAAGCAAAAAAAAAAAAAAACGGTCATTTTTTTAACTTTGACTCCTATTATGACCCCTTAACATTTTAATGTTTTGGGTACAAATCAAGTTATTAAGTTAGATCCATCTCGAAGGAACCTATATCTAAAATTTCAAGTGTTTTGACCCAAAATTGGAGCAGGATTTTGGTAGAGTTCTCAAAGGTCAAATCGTTGAACTTTGACCTCTTAAAAGCCAAATTTTGGTCCGAAAGCGGATTACAAAGATTTCCCCTAAATCTCAGTACCTTGCATATCACATTTCGCATCTGTAGACTGAAAATTGACAGAGTTATTGCGTCGGAAAATGTACATAAACACACAGACAGACACACAGACACGCAGACAGACACACAGGCACGTTCACTTTTATATATATATATATATATATATATATATATATATATATATATATATATATATATATATATATATGGAGAGAGAGAGAGAGAGAGAGAGATATAGATATAGATATATATAGTTGAACGTCTAAAAACGACATTATTTTTGCACCAGCCTCATATAAAAAGAAACTTTGTGTCTATCTCTGTGTGCAAGAGAGTTCGTTTTCTATGGACTCCGAAACGGCTGGGCTGATCTTTACGAACTTTCACACAAACATGCTTCATCTATCTAGCAGTGTTCTTAGATAGGCTTTGTATTGGAGTCTCTCAGATAAATAGCAATAATCGATAAACGCCGATCAAAAGAAGGAACAAGCTATTTGAACCAAAGTTAACACCTTATACAACCTAAAACCACAAGTGCATTTGAGAAGTTTTATTATTACACAAATAGAAACGCTGAATGTTTCATTTTAAACTTCAAGCCATTACCACGGCACAAGTAAAAAACCAGGTATATAAAATCAACTGTAGGTGATTTGATATAACAAGGATATGATCGAAATGAATATTTCTGTTTAGAGCGCCGCTGAACCATGATACTTGGCTTTTACATTTTAAAATTAAATTCAAGCCATCTATATATATAAAAGCGAAAATGTATGTATGTTTGTATGTGTGTTCGATTTTTCTGTATGTCTACAAAAGGCTTTTTTCAGAGAAGCGGTTGGTCGCCTAACAACTTTTTAAAACTTTTTATATCACATATAAATCGTAATATCTCAGAGTTAACAATGAAGCTCGCCTATCCATTCAATTTGCTCGACTTTGGGAAGATAAATATTCAACATTTGTCGCACGCCGCATGTGGGTTAGTCTTTTTCCTATAAATTCTCTGGAAGCGTTCCCGCAGTAAATGAAATACTATCCCGCAGTCAAACTTGACCTCATTAAGTCATTAAAACGGGCACCTGCCAAATCCAAGTAATTAAATAAATTCAAAAACGTGCTTCCGTTAGCATCTCGCGGTGGAGCAATGGTTAACGTCGCACTTTTTTTTTCACACTTTAATTTACAACTTTGTCTCAAGGGTTCGGGTTCGATCCTCATACTTACCTACCAAAACATTTTTAACCCCCACCCCACCCTACCCCGGTGTTTCCACACACACCTCCAAACACCCGGGCAACGCCGGGTACCCCTCGCTACTTATATATAAAAAATAATTTTATAAACTCAACAGTAGATTCTCTACAGTGCAAGGTAGACTACAATATATTGTGGACTAAGTCACTGCGGGGAAGCATCTGAAGCTTCTACCCGGTACAGTGCGACGGCTTCCCAAATAGAGCAGGTGATCGATCGACTTAATTGAAAAATGAACGATTTCACCGATTTCGATGGTAATAAAAATATGGGAGTGTGCAACATTTGTTGATCATCATACAATCCCGGACAACGTGGGGTCTCCCTGCTAGTCGTTAATGAAATCCACACTTGCTTCTGAAATCCAACCATTTTTGCTACAAATAAACTTCAAACTGTTTGTCTATTATGTTCCAGTCACTGGTGTTGAAACAGTCTTTGTTTTACGGCGTGCGATCTGGATACAATATGTAGAATTTTACTGACACATTACTCTGTTTGCATTCCCCTAATTTGGTGTTGTGATATCCTCTTCAGTTCATGATAGTCTAAGGATTATTTTCAATTGTCCCATTATTCGTCCAATCTTCCGAACAATACGAGATATGAAATAATTTTTAGTCAGAATTCATAATCGCATTTACCATTGTCTATTTTTCGTCTTATTGATTGACGTAAGCTCAAATGAATATAATCATTTCCAGTTACTCTAAATTGCATTTTTTGTATTATTCGGTCGATATAACCTCCGACCTTCCTCATGTGTATCTTGATATATTTGATTAAGAAAGTATTTTAACTAATATACACATTTTTAACTAAAAAAATATAAGGTAAACCAAACATAACAATAGAATTATTTTATTCATCTATGATATAAAGGGAAAAAATCTGTTTAAATGTATGCATGCATGCATGTATGTATGTATGTATGTATGTATGTATGCATGTATGTATGTATGTATGTATGTCTCGCAAAAACTTTCGACAGAGGCGGTGGATTTTCACGAGATCCATATCATTTTGAAGCCCGACTCTCTGGACAACATATATCGAAAAATTGGCTAAAAACATTAATTCCTTCACCCTCTACTTGGCACTTTTCTCCAGGGAGGGGTAAGAAAAAATCGTCCTTTTTATGACAATTTAGCCATACACGCATGCGCAAAAAAATGTTATTCGTTGAATTAGTTTAAATATAATTTAAAAAAAACGCTTTCATAGCCCAGTCGGCATAGTAACAGCGTCGTTATATTAAGATTGCACGTTCGAGCCGCGATGTCAGAGGTATATATATATTTTTCGATGTTTAAAGTTTTGATATTGATATTGTTACTTATGCCATTTTTTCGTTTTTTTCATGGCGTTCTCTGTTTTTTTTTGTTTGTTTTTTGTTTTTCAGATTTTTTAAAAGAAGTTTTAACATCGTTCGCTTATTCTTTGTTTTGCATCACGCTCGTTTTTTGTGTTTGTTTTGTTTTTTGTTTCTTTTTACACAGGAATCACCACTTATCGAGGCCCGGAGGCCACTCGAGGATAAGGGTTAATGGGTATACATTAGTCAATGTGAATATAGCGTACTAAACATAAGTAGTTGGAATTTTGTAAATTGGATCACTTAGGGGGACGTTTCATCAAGAACTTGTTTATATTGGACTTGAAAACAATCAGATTGTAGTAAGCTGGAAAGCAGGCAACCGGAAGAGAGTTCCAAAGGCGTGTAGTTCTAAGAAAGAAGCTTTGTTAATGGAATGTTCGTTTTGATTTAGGCACAGATAAAGAGTGGGGAAAATTAATGACAGTGGTTTCAGCTACACAGGTGCTTTTCGTGAAAGATTGGCGAGGGCGGAGCAGAGATTGGAGCTCGGACGAGCACTTGCCATGGAAATAACGATAAAACAAAAACAGGCTCGCAACGTCTCTACTGTGGGAGAGATGTTGTAGGGAAGAGAAAAGGGCAACCCCCACTAGGCCACGAAGTCTATTGTATACTCTGTCAAGGCAGAATAGGCTGTTTTTAGCAGCTCCAGCCCAGATGTGGCAGCAGTACTCCATCCTTGGACGTATATAGCTTTTATACAGATAAAGAATTGCATCAGCAGTGAGATATCTTCTGAAGCGATAGAAGGATCCCACCATTTTCCCAGCAAACAGGGTTATTACGTTCGCTTATTCTTTATTTTCTATTTTGTTTTTATTTACTCCCCCACACGCACACACACCCATTTCACTACACTCGGGCAACGCCAGGTACAGCTGCTATTATTTTAAATAAATTCCATCCTTTCCATAGGTATACGTCATATATGCTTAAGTACTCTCAAATTCTGTGCAAATCCACGAGTTCGACAGAAAGATCCCTGAGTTTAACAAGATACGCATGAAAGAAGTTTGGAGGTTATAAATTTAATACAAATAACAAATAACCATTTCCAGTTACTCTGCATTATTTTTATTATATTTATAATGTGGTTAAAAGTAAAGAACCTTACCTCATGCATCGTGCGGCTCGTGTTAGGAAAGAAAAAAAAAAGAGAAAATAAAAATGGCCGCCCCTTAGTATTCATGGACTGAAAATCACATGATGTGACGAGAGGGGGGAGGAGTATGCAAATGAGATGTGGTTGGGTCTCTCTATAAAAGAGCCGTCTTCTTTATTTGGGGCGTCAGTGTGGAAAGTGCAGAGTAGAAGAGAACAGTTGGATTTGAGTTTGAGACTTTTGATCTGAGGTTGAGTTCAAATTTAACGTCATATAACTCGCTCGCTCTTTTTCTCGATTGGCCATCACGTAGTAAGCGCGCATAGTTTGATGTCTCCAATGTTAGAGAATGAGGGACACTCTCTTCCTCACTCGCAAAGAATAAAGTAAGGGTAGCATAGAAGAATAGAAATATCATTTGTATTTTAATAACTTTTTGAAATGTATAATATTGTAAAACAAACAGTTATGTTCTCTTTTCTACAAATCTGTGTTGCGTGTCATTTATCAACCCCAAGCAGACATCACAGCCAGCACAACCCCAGGAAACGATGATTAGAGATGGACAACAGCCAAGAAGAAGAAAAAGTCCACACCAACAGTTGAGGTGTGTCCTACCGTTTATTTATTTATTTTTTTTTTTTTAATACCGTTTGTTCACAACGGATGAAACTGATGCCGTTCACACAACGAACCAAGAAACTCTCAGTCGTATCATAATTGGTGCTGGACGGTAGAATGTCGCTTGTTAGTATCGGTGGAGTTGAAAACGTCCCTACGACAACCATGTAGCTCCTTACCGACAAACGAATTGCTTACACGTGTAGTTAGTAGAGACATTGTGTAGGTGTAGGTTGCCAGCATCCTAAGTGAAGGTGTTTCTGTAGAACAAACTAAAGGGTGAACCGATAAAGTTGTCGCCATAGAAAATGCGGCATGATTCCATTCCCGTTTGATGAAAAGTGGCTTTTTTTCTTGTTTTTTGTTGTTGTTGTTGTTGTTGTTGTTGAAGACCATCTACGAGTTGGCCAGTTATGTACAGATCCTATAAGCGATAGGAGCTTCCTATCATGTCTGAAAGTGACACAATGTTTAAATGTCAAAACGTGGGAGCTGACTATTTTCAACGCCTTCTTTTAAGATCTATGCACTCGAAGCAAGTTTAGTTGTCGCGATGTTTGATAGAGTGTGTTTAAATAGCTTTAAAAGGGTATTTTCCACATGAAGTAAAATTAGGAAGCGGAGTACTACAAATAAGTAGAACTAAAGAGACGTGTGCAGGAAGTTACGTAATGGAGAGGAAGTCAATAGTGACACATAACCATTAAAAGGGAACATTCTTCTTTATGCATGTATAAGTAGTGCGTATCTGCATGAAATAATCATCCAAGATTTTTTCTGAACTAAAAACGGACTGACCAAATCAACCAATGAATACATTTTCGTCTATATCGTGCTTTGCGGTTAGAGTTGATCTGACGCAAATAAAAAAAAAGACACGAGAGGTTGAATCAGCTTCATCTGAAAAAAAAGGAAACATCATGTGAATATTAAATATACAAGCGGTCCTTAGTCGCTTGTATATCCCCTTTAGAGGAGACTAGCAGGGCTACCCGGCGTTGCTCGGGACCGTATAAACAATGAAAAAACAAAAGCAGATATTGAACATATGTTTGATTCTTAGGGGAGAGGAATCTTTCATCTCTATGTATTATTTGTTTTATCTACCCTAGGACTGATATTGTTCATGTTTTATCCCTAGCATAGGTAATTTACAGCATGTATATGAAATTGTTTTACCTTAGGGAGAAGAGAACAGGTAATATACAACATAATGTGTCTATATTACATCCCTGGCAACGCCTAGAAACCAGCTAGAACATGTATTTCAGTCAATCTTTATTATATCCTGGGCTATGCCGGGAAACCAGCTAATCTCTTTTTAGTGACTTGACCACCAAAATACCTCCCTAAGTGTGTCCTTTCTTTTGAACTTATTAGATATAGGTATCTAGAAATGTGTGTGAAATTTTGTTGAATGCATTGTTCACTATGATTTTCTTATTGTTCTACACAATATCAACTGTAGCGAAATAACACAGTAAACTTAGTGTAGTGTTAGAATAAAGAGCAAAGGAAAAAATTAGAATCATATTTTGTAATTGCAAATCTAAATTTGCTAGCATGTACCAGTATTGGCCAGGTTGTGGAAATTTGGAACTTATAACATATGTAGTGGCCTTTTCCTAGATACCTATTGCTACAAATTATACTTTCATTTTGTTAGAAAAATCTCTCTTCAGATGCCCTGCATCATTCAAAATAAAAACAAATATTTTTATAATTGTTTCAGTATATTGCTACACAATGTGAAAGTTTTTAACGTTTGTAAAAAAAATCATGAATGTGCTTATATTGCAAAAAAGAAAATATCAGTGCACAGTATTGAAAGTGTTTGAGATTCAAAAGTCTGTAACATTTCTACTAACTTCATAAGATGTCATGTGAGAAACTGAATTGAATATCAAGACATTATCTGAAGCGTTTTTATTTTGGTGTAACATATGTGTTTACAGTGAACCTTAACTTTTAATAAACAGATTGGTATGCAATGACATAGGCTAAGAATCTTTAAAATATATATAAATTGGAAAAATGTGTGAACAAATGAAAAAAAAATGATCCGCTCCACTTGATGACATCAAGCACAGTAATATTTTAGTGAAGAAAATATGAAATTGATGTTCAGTGATTAGTTTGGATGAATGAGAAAATGTAATTGTTTGATGCATAAAAATAACTCAGTTGCTGTATTTGATATTAAGCAGCAAAATATAGTGATTTGAATATTTGGGAAAACATCAAACCAGATTATGTAAAAAGAAAAAAAAAAGATGAAATTAGAAAATATATATTTTATGTTTATGAGTTCTGCCAATCAAAATTTTGTGGCAGAAATTGGGTGATTACCATGCAATTTTATTTTGGTAAAATTCTTAAATTATTAGAATGTTTATTATAATTTCTAATTAGTGACTTGTTATAATCAAAATCCGCCCTAAAGAGTGTCCTTTCTTTTATTAGGTATCAGAGTAGGTATCAAGATTTCTACTTCTATACAAATGTGATATTTCAGATCTGTACATAAAAAATTTGTTGAATATATAGGTTGAGAATTGTTCTGTGTCGCTCTCTCTCACACACACACGCATTCTCACTTTTATAGATATAATAGATAGATTACTCTAGATATATTTCCATATGTCTGAATACCCTATATACAAATTTTCAAATCTGTAGATAAAAAATTTGTTGAGTATATAGGTTGAAAATTGTTCTCTCTCTCTCTCTCTCTCTCACACACACATTCTCAATTTTAGAGATATAATAGATAGATTATGCTAGATATATTTCCATATGTCTGAATACCCTATATACAAATTTTCTAATCTGTAGATCAAATATTTGTTGAATATATAGGTTGAAAATTGTTCTTACTCTCTCTCTCTCTCTCTCTCTCTCTGGCTACCTCACACACACATTCTAACTTTTATAGATATAATAGATAGATTATGCTAGATATATTTCCATATGTGTGAATACCCTATATACAAATTTTCTAATTTGTAGATAAAAAATTTGTAGAGTGCATAGGTTGAGAATTGTTCTCTCTATCTCTCACACACACACATTCTAACTTTTAAAGATATAATAGATTATGCTAGATATATTTCGATATTTCTGAATACCCTATATATAAAAATTTGTTGAATGTATAGGTTGAGAACTGTTCTCTCTCTCTCTCTCTCTCTCTCTCTCGCTCACACACACACACATTCTCACTTTTATAGATATAATAGAAAGATTATCCTAGATATATTTCTATTTGTATGAATACTCTATATACAAATTTTAAAATCTGTAGATAAAGAATTTGTTGAGTATATGGGTTGAGAATTGTTCTCTCTCTCTCTCTCTCTCTCTCACACACACACACATTCTCACTTTTATAGATATAATAGATTATGCTAGATATATTTCCATATGTCTGAATACCCTATATACAAATTTTCAAATCTGTAGATAAAAAATTTGTTGAGTATATAGGTTGAGAATTGTTCTCTCTCTCTCTATCACACACATTCTCACTTTTATAGATATAATAGACAGATTATGCCAGATATATTGAAATATGTCTGAATGCCCAATATACAAATTTTGAAATCTGTAGATAAAAAATTTGTTGTATACATAGGTTGACAATTGTCCTCTCTCTCACACACACACACATTCTCACTTTTATACATATAATAGATAGATTATGCTAGATATATTTCTATATGTCTGAACACCCTATATACAAATGTTCAAATCTGTGGATAAAAAATTTGTTGAATGTATAGGTTGAGAATTTTTATCTCTCTCTTTTTCTCTCTCTCTCTCTCGCTATCTCACACACACGCATTCTCACTTTTATAGATAAAATAGATAGATTATGCTAGATATATTTCCATATGTCTGAATACCCTATATACAAAGTTTCAAATCTGTAGATAAAAAATTTGTTGAATATATAGGTTTAGAATTGTTCTCTCTCTCTCTCTCACACACACATTCTAACTTTTGTAGTTATAATAGATAGATTATGCTAGATATATTTCCATATGTCTGAATACCCTATATACAAATTTTCTAAACTGTAGGTAAAAAATTTGTTGAGTATGTAGGTTAAGAATTGTTCTCTCTCTCTCTCACACACACACACACACACAAGTTCTCACTTTTATAGATATAATAGATAGATTATGCTAGATATATTTCTATATGTCTGCCTACCCTATATACAAATTTCCAAATCTGTGCCCAAAAATGTGTGGAATATATAGGTTGAGAATTGTTCTCTCTCTCTCTCTCACACATATTCTCACTTTTATAGGTTATATAGGTTGAGAATTTTTTGCTCTTTCCATCACTCACATTCACACTTTTATAGATATAATACATAGATTATGCCAGATATATTTACATATGTCTGAATACCCAATATACACATTTTCAAATCTGTAGATAAAAAATTAGTTGAATATATAGGTTGAGAATTGTTCTCTCTCTCTCTCTTTCTCTCTCTCTCACACACACATTCTCACTTTTATAGATATAATAGATAGATTATGCTAGATATATTTCCATACGTCTGAATACCCTATATCCAAATTTTCTAATATGTAGATAAAAAATTTGTTGAATATATAGGGTGAGAATTTTCCTTCCTCTCTTTCTCTCTCTCTCTTTCTCACACACACACAAGCTGAAAATTGTTCTCTCTCTCTCTCTGACTCTCTCTCTCTCTATCACACACACACACATGGTCATTTTATAGATATAATAGATAGGTTATGCTAGATATATTTCTATATGTCTGAATACCCTATATACAAATTTTTAAATCTGTAGATAAAAAATTTGTTGAGTATATAGGTTGAGAATTGTTCTTTCTCTCTCTCTCACACACACATTCTCACTTTTATAGATATAATAGATTATGCTAGATATATTTCCAAATGTCTGAATACCCTATATACAAATTTTCAAATCTGTAAAGATAGAATTTGTTGAATATATAGGTTGAGAATTGTTCTCTCTCTCTCTCTTTCACACACATTCTCACTTTTATAGATATAATAGATAGATTATGCTAGATATATTTCCTTATGTCTGAATACCCTATATACAAATTATCAAATCTGTAGATACAAAATTTGTTGAGTATATAGGTTGAGAATTGTTCTCTCTCTCTCTCTCTCACTCACTCACTCACTCACTCACTCACACACACACACACACATTCTACCTTTTATAGATATAATAGATTATGCTAGATATATTTCCATATGTCTGAATACCCTGTATACAAATTTTCAGATCTGTACATAAAAATTAGTTGAATATATAGGTTGAGAATTGTTCTCTCTCTCTCTCTTCTCTCTCTCTCTTTCACACACATTCTCACTTTTCTAGATATAATAGATAGATTATGCTAGATATATTTCCATATGTCTGAATACCCTATATACAAATTTTCTAATCGGTAGATAAAAAATATGTTGAATATATAGGGTGAGAATTGTACTTACTCTCTCTCTCTCTCTCTCTCTCTCTCTCTCTCTCACGCACACATTCTCACTTTTATGGATATAATAGATAGATTATGCTGGATATATTTCCATATGTCTGAATACCCTATATACAAATGGTCAAATCTGTAGATAACAAATTTATTGAATAGATAGGTTGAGAATTGTTCTCTCTCTCTCTCTCGCAACCTTACACACACAACCACACGCAAACATTCTGACTTTTATAGATATAATAGATCGATTATGCTAGATATATTTCCATATGTCTGAATACCCAATATACAAATTTTCAAATCTGTAGGTAAAAAATTTGTTGAATATATAGGTTGAGAATTGTTCTCTCTCTCTCACACACTCACATTCTCACTTTTATAGATATAATGTATAGATTATGCTAGATATATTTCTATATGTCTGAATACCCTATATACAAAGTTTAAAATCCGTAGATAAAAATACGTTGAGTATATAGGTTGAGAATTGTTCTCTCTCTCTCTTACGCACACACACACACACACATTTTCACTTTTATAGATATAATAGATAGATTATGCTAGATATATTTCCATATGTCTGAATACCCTATATACAAATTTTCTAATCTGTAGATAAAAAATGTATTGAATATATAGGTTGAGAATTGTTGTCTCTCTCTCTCTCTCTCTCTCTCTCTCTCTCTCTCTCTCTCTCTCTCTCTCTCTCTCTCTCTCTCTGGCTACCTCACACACACACACATTTTCACTTTTATAGATATAATAGATAGATTATGCTAGATATATTTCCATATGTCTGAATACCCTATATACAAACTTTCAAATCTGTAGATAAAAAATTTGTTGAGTATATAGGTTGAGAATTGTTCTCTCTCTCTCACACGAAACTGTGCGCTCGGCTTCTTCCCCCCCTTCCCACCCCAAATGCTTTGGAAACTGTGCACTGTTTTTGTTGGTTTTCAAGCTGCCTCTTCCCCCCCCCCCCCACACACACAGTTTAACAGTAGTAGGAGGTCAAGAGAAAGAGGGTGAGAGAGAGAGAAGAGTAAGTTGGTGAGAGAGAGAGAAAAGAGAAAGAGGGTGTTGGTTTTATATTTTTATTATCGTCTAATATTTTGAAAGCTGAATTTCTAATAAAATGTGCATCTATAGGAGATAATGCCTGGGAATGTGTTCCCCCCCCCCACACAGTTTAACAGTGGTGTGACGTCAAGAGAAAGAGGGTGAGAGAGAGGGAAGAGTAAGTGGGTGAGAGAGAGAAAGAGAGAGAAAAAAAAGAAAGACGGTGTTGGTTTTGTGAAAAAAGTTGTTATTTACAATTGTTCGCATTCTTGGCCTTTTGGTCAAGATCAAAGTGTAGTATCTGTTCTTCAGATGCTGCACTTCTATTTCTTGTTCTCTTTCGGTGGAGGAGAAATCCTCCACGACTGAGACAATTTTTATTTTTGTACCTTTTCTCCACGTTAAAAAACGACCCTGGTGTCTAACTCTGTCCCGTGGGGAGGCATAGTAAATAGGTACAATTGTTCGCCATTAGTGGATGTTGACGTCACGTCACGTGACATGACTAAGCGTTTTTTTTTTTTAGTATGAATAACATTTTTTGTTTTAATTATAAAGTCTACACTTAATTTTATAGAAAATGCTGTATATATAATAGAAAAAAAAAATTACTGGTTTTGTTGGATTCAAGTGGACCCCCCCCCCTCCAGTTTAAGAGATAGCAGGTCACGTGGTAATATACAAAATGGCTAGCGTAAATATAAAGATCGGTTTTTTTATCGACGAATATTTTGAAAGCTGAATTTTTTTTTATTCCTGTACATTTTTTCCTGATATTTTTCGTTAAAACTCTTGTATAAATACTATTTTTAACCAGTTAAATACGTTGGAGACATTGTCATGGAGTTTAATAATATCTAGAACAAAGCAGAAGAGAAATTACAAAAGTATCGGTAAAACAAAGTGTTTGTTTACATTTGTTCGCCATTACTGGATGTTGACGTCACGTCACGTGACATGACTAAGCGTTTTTGGATTATGTAATATTAAAATGACAGGTTTTTTGGGGGGCCCCTCTAGGAGAGAAATGATCAGTTCACCCCCTTTTAATGGTCCGTTTGGTGTGGAATTTCGATATTTGTCATGCGGGTGATCAAGGTTCAATATGATACATAATTTGTCAACTTTGGTTGTGTCTGTCAAAAGTTTGAGCTGACGTCACGTCACGTGACACGTATTGAATAACGTTAAAATGACAGGTTTTTTGGGGGGCCCCCCTAGGAGAAAAACGATCAGTTGACCCCTTTCTACTGGTCCGTTTGACGTGAAATTTCGATATTTGTCATCCGGGTGATCAAGGTGCAATATGATACCAAATTTGTCAACTCTGGTTCCGTCTTTCAAAAGTTTTAGCGTTACAAACAAACATACATACATACATACATACACACCGATTTTTGCCTTTTATATATATAGATGACGACGTTAGGTTTTTACATTTTCTGCAGTGGGCTGTCGATCTCCTCTTACATGCAGCGCCTGGTATTCCCAAATAGTCCCCCATCTGATACTTATTAGGTTCAGCCTTGTTTACCTTCGTTGATCTAACAGGAACTGGTGTGTGATCGTGATTATTAAAGTCACGCTACTAAACTGAGCTATCTGACAGATCATGGCGGTTTAGTCGTGATTGAATTGCGAACTGATTCCTACGAACGCTAAAATGCACATGGCTAGAATTGTTTACACTCTTTGCTTCTCTGCTTCATTCGAGATCGCCTTCCTCTTAACATCCAAAACTAACAACTTTTAACATGAATGCATTAAAGCATAGTGTTACAATATTTTGGGCCATAATAGGGTATTATCCCGCATAGTCGGGAGATTCTATTTATTAACGATGCTGCTGGAAACTGACGAATCGAATTCATTTCCGTTCTGCTACCAACCAACCAGAAACCAGAATTGCTCCATACATATTAAACCTTTCTGTGGCAATTTCGCATATGCTTTTTCCGTCTCAATATCGGAAGAATATTTTGCTCTGTGGACTCCAACTCTTCCTCTTCACCTCCAAAACTAACAACTTTTAACATGAATGTATTAAAGCATAGTTTTTTTTCAGCCAATTAAAATCTTTCTAAGCTCCAAAAAATAACACCTATACGCGAACGTAATAAACCAGTGCGAAGTTGAAAACTTCTTGGGAAAACCGAGGAGGCAAACAGCAAAACGATTCAGACTTTGTGAGTCGCACCGGAGCGAAGAGACCCGAAGGTCTACTCGACACTCGGCCTTTGACCAGGATGGCAAGGCGAAAGGACTCAGTGACTTATATACCAGCTTCATCTTACACACTACAAGAATAAGGGTAACGCACACAAATACACAAATTCCACGTTACCAAAAATCTAAAATACGCACATATTCATACATTTTGATTTGTAACTTGTATTCATTTAATCTTTTCACCTAAACACGTGCTGTACTATGAGCATTTTCATTAATGAAAATAACGTTTATATTATTTTACTTGTTTAAAAATTTTTAGCAAATTTCGTTTTGCTCAATTTATCTTTCATAAAATTCTGTTTAGGTTTAAATTAGCACTTGCTACCTGGTGACCCTTATATTATTTTATTTTATTTCATTTATTATGCACTCGTGTTGCATAAATATCGTTTCATTTTCGTCTGTCGCTAAAACAATAACTTTTTACCCCAATATCTATTTAATGTCGGTGTGGTTCTTGACTATACACAAAGACGCTCTACCAAGGTAAGGGACTACACTATAATACCTATGAGGGTAGAGTATTCATTTAGTAGCGACTGACTAATGGCGTTATTAGGAAGCTGATCGTTATAAGATATTACATATGATCCGTGGTTTAATTAACACAGATTTCCCCGTTCCTCGCCCTTCCCCACCCCACAATGTAATTATTCGTTTTCAACTTGCCAACTTTGAATGCTTCAAAAGTTACCATGGATGAAAATATGCCGGGAATATTCCCTATTGATTGAAATTCAATCTTAACTTCCTCAAGAAAGAGGCTTATTCTTCTGGAAACACGCTTATGGATATGGATTGAAGAATTCGCATCTAAAGTCACCGCCTCTTTCTATTCGTATCCCAAGTTGGTTTCGGTTAATGCATATGTCTCATAATCAACGAAAAATTTTCTAGAAGAGACACGTAGCTAAAGACAAATAAATTTGTTTCAGAATTTTTTAGATGAGGATTGATAATTCGAATTATTTAAATTATTCGAACTACTGTTCTCATCTTGAGTGTTATTCTTACAACGTTTCAGTCGAGGTAACTTCCGACCTTCTTCGGGTGTATCTTGTTATATTATGGGGATCTAAAAAGAGGTCTGTTGTGTAATGTGTTTGTGAATATATTCCATTAGGACGCATATGTTGAATAGTTGGGTTTTATATTTTATCTGTATATTGATGTACGTGTAAATGCGTGTATGTATATACGTCGTGTCATTTAGTTGATCATCTAGTGTGTATGTTTTAACATTTATGCAACAGTTCTAACAGAAAATGACTGAAGTGGACGTATCGAAACAGTTGTAGACAAACAGTTCTTTTTAACAGGTGTAAATAACACAACACATACCTGATTTATTTACGAACATTTATTTTCATGATCAAGCCTGCATCTTCAAAGATTACACGGTTTTACATCTTGGCTGCCTGAGATGGCACCGCCCCCTACGCCATGGAGAGACCAACTCCCTTTTCTGAGTCGTCCGTTCTCTCTGATGTCCAGCTCACGACTGCCTAGAATATCCCCTAATCTACATTTCATCACGTATCTTATTACATGTCCCAGACCAACAGCTGATATAAACCCAATCTAGTTATTTGTTTATGCAAACCCCAAAATAATGTTTACATCTATTTTCTATTTTCACATTCCTTTTTAGCGATATTATTATTATTTCCTGCCAATCGCCTTTTTCCAATCTAATTGTTTATTTTTCTAATCATAATAATTGATCCAACGACCCGCCGTCACTCGAATCAATCAATTAATAATAATAATAATAATAATAATAATAATAATAATAATAATAATAATAATAATAATAATAATAATAATAATAATAATGTTTTCACCCTTGGCACTGCTTGCCACAGTTAACACAGATACTACGCTATGATCACATCCCAAAGGGTCACAACATTACATTGTCAAACTCTGGAAATCTATTTGTCGAATCCGTGAACATGTACATACATAACATGACAGTTTACTGCGGAAGAGACCTTGATTTGCCCGCGCTGTCGGAACGTCTTTGGGAGGGTTGTTACAGGTGGTAGACACGATATAAAAAGATGGACACACCCTCTTTAATTAAGATGTTGATAAGACGTCTGTTATGTTTGTTTGATGGGTTTTCTTTTAGGGTCTTCTGCAGAGTTCTTGTTATCATTAGTGTGAAGATCCATCCATCGTATGGGCGCATGGGAAAATATCAGCAGCAGCTGTAGGATAGCTGGCTTGCGACAATATAAGCAGCAGTAACCGAACAAATGCACATATGCAAATAAGGAAGTGTGCGCGATCAGGTGTAACAAGAAAAAGAAAAGAAAGAGTGCGGTCGAAAAAGATGGATGTGTTAAGTCAAAGTTGAGAAATGTCTTTCTACGACCGGCATGTAGTGGAGAAGAAAGAAAAACGCCGCTATGTGAGATGGAAGTGTAGCAGTGAGAGACTTTTAATAAATGACTTATGTTAAAAACAAAGAGAAAAATGCCGACCCGGATTTTTATTTGTTTCTACTCTTCGTTTCTTTTTAATTGAAACGTTACAAAATGAACCCTGTATAAAATGAGCGACAGACATTTTTTTTATTATAAAATTATATTTTATATTTTCACAATAGAAGAAGCATTTTAAAACCTCGAGAGTTGAACTATCTTCTCTCATGGCGAAAAACGAGAGAGAGAGAGAGAGAAATAGAGAAAAAAGAAAGAGAGGGAAAGAAAAAGACAGAAAGAAAACAGAAGCACGTGTACATGTGAACGAGAAACAAAAATATATTTATTAATTTTACAGAATCTGCTTGTCAGTTAATTTGATTTGACTTCCAACAACATTAGTTAACCTCGATTGCTTTGGCACGGTTGTCATATTATTGTAACGAAGCGGTGCAGTCCCTTAGTAACATAGCGCGTATGGGCACATGTAAGAAAATCAACAGCAGCCGTAAGATAGCTGACTAGAGAAAATATTAGCAGCAGCAACCGCCGTCGTAGCACATACGAAAATTAAGTAAGTGGGCACACGCTGACGTCACGGGAAGAAAAAGGAGAGAAAAATAAAAAAGGACAGCACATGGTCGTGCAGGAAAAGGAAACTGTATAACGGGCAGGATGGATATGATTGGTGCAGGTGGCGGGGAGAGAAACTTTGAAAAAGCACATGTAATATGGCATGAGTTGTAAAACACGTGTGTGTGTTATTGTTGGAAGAACCACCAATAAATGTATTTCATTTGCACTTAAAAAACAATGCTGAGTTGGATTTTTGTTGTTTTTTTTTGTTTGTTTGATCGTTTTTTGTTTGTTTGTTCCTCGCAAAGAATGTACCAGACAATGTGTGTATCATTACATTTCGCTGTGTAACATTAAGTGTAATGTATAATATTAAGTGTAACATTAAGTTACATTAATGTGTAACATTAAGTTACATTATGAACAGCTGAGCTAAGAATTTGATTGACAACACGCCCTGAAGTCTGTGACGTGACTGTCCCAAGTGGCGATTGGGCTTCCTACACGGGAGGAGGGGTCAAGACTCCTGAAATGCTGGAGAAGCCGGCATTGGTCTAACCCCTTCCCTGAGTATATGAACGGGTCCTAGAGTCGAAACCAGGGTTGAGGAAGTTCGGAGCAGAGTCGAGCACAGTTGAAAAGTCGCCACACCCCTCTCTTCCCGCACCATTCCACCGCGATACCGAGAAAAATTAACCTATTTTGACTAAGTGGAGTCTGTAAAAATCAACATTGAACTACGGGCAATTGCATATAACTATATATTTGTATATCTTATCTTGAATTTAATCAGTAGAATAGAGCACCGAGTTGTTTTTTTTTCTTTTGTGTGCATGGAACTGCTTTCCTTCTAGCGCGACAGATCGACGAAGCGGCGACATATCAACCCGATCGCGAAATTAAGACCAACCAAATCGAATGACGATCCTGCCACGCTAAGATACCTTGCTGATCTACGAAGGACGGGTCATAGTTGCCATGTTTATAATAAGACGATTTAATTATGGTTAAGGAAGAAATAAGGCTTTTAAATGTAAGGAGTCCCAGCTCCATAAAAACGGCTCTATACATCCTTTTATCATAAATAATTTTTAACGGGACACTTTTTGTTATTATTAGCATTTTCTCACCAGCCATGATCGGATAGAAGCATTAGCTAATTCGTAACTTTATTTTAATATCCCAGCACTGAGGATTGAACCTCTAACCTCCAAAATAGTTTCACTTAGAATAAATTTACTTTGTACTTTATTTGTTACTAGTAAGATATCCGCGATTCCTGCGACATTGTTGAAGTAAGTGGATGTTGTAAGAGCAACGATTTCTTAAGGTGCGTAAATTTTTTAACTACCTTGTGAAGTGACTGAAATCCAACTATAAACTTTAAAGCAAATAGATTATATCAAAGTTGACACTTATATTGTTACACATAGAAAAATTAAACAATAACAAAGAATCAAAATGGTTAACATTTGTTTAATTGGTTGAGGGGCTTGGGGTGGAGGACTATCAACGTATGTTTCTCGCTATTGTCTGATGCTCATGGTAATCCTTATCGATCGAGGGGTTTTGATTCAGAACCCTATTCACGCTGGTTCTCGAATAAAGAATTTGATCTATTGCCAGAGCTTTCTTTGCAGTTGTATAGACAATAGGTTGCAGTTGCTTTCTGTTCGAGCAATGCCCCTACTGGGAGATTGTCCAGACCATTGTACCCTGAGGTATCTTTTGCTCGGCACAACGAAATGCGAAACCATGGACAAAATTACTTCTGTTTGCTTCCATATTGCATCAGTCACCTGCTTTCCATGACATCATGTACCCTGATCGCGAGAAAAATTGAAAAAATGATTTTTACTTGTTTCTTTTCTTCGTTTGTTTCTAATTGCAACATTACAAAATGAACGCTGTATAAAATGAGCAACAGACATATATTTTTAATGAAAATATATTTATATTTTTACATTTGAAGAAGCATTTTAAAACCTCGAGAGTTGAACTAGCATACGACTGCCTGCGACGAGTCGCATTCCCCCAACTTTTTGTAACCGACTCGAACAGAATTCCGACTGAATTATAAATCTTCTCTCGTGGGAACGAGAGAGAAAAGAAAGAAAGGGAAAGAAAAAGGCAGAAAGAAAAAAGAAGCACGTGTATACATGAACGAGAAGCAAAAAATATATTAATTAATTCTACAGAGTCTGGTTAACTACTTTGATTTGACTTTTCGGCAACATTAGTTAACCTCGATTGCTTTGACACGGTTGACATATTATTGACTAGCGAAAATATTAGCAGCAGCAGCCATCGTAGCACATATGAAAATTAAGTGTGCACGCGCTGAAGTCACGGGAAGAAAAAGGAGAGAAAAAGAGAAAAGGGCAGCACGTGATCGAGCAAGAGAAGCAAAATGCGGGCTGGGGAAGATGGATGTGTGATGTCGAGAGCAAAACAACGCTGGCTATGATCTATGTCAGGTGGCGGGGAGAGAGACTTTCAAAAAGCACATGTAATATGGCAGAAGTTTTTCTCTCGTAGCAAAAAACGAGAGAGAGAGAGAAACATAGAGAAAAAAGAAAGAGATGGAAAGAAAAAGACAGAAAGAAAACAGAAGCACGTGTATACGTGAATGAGAAACAAAAATATGTTAATTAATTTTACAGAGTATGCTTGTCAGCTACTTTGATTTGACTTTTCGACAACATTAGTCAACCCCGATTGCTTTGACACGGTTGGCATATTATTGCAATGAAGCACTCCCTTGGTAACATGGCGCATATGGGCGCCTGCAAGAAAATCAACAGCAGCCGTAAGATAGCTGACTAGCGAAAATATTAAAAATTGAAAATATTCAAATATAGAAATATATTTTATATGTTTACATTTGAAGAAGAATATTAAGATGTCGAGAGTTGAACTGGCGTGCGACTGCCTGCGTCGAGTCGCACTCCCCGAACTTTTTGTAAGACTAGCGGAGGGAAAGAGGCGTCTTAATTTTTCTTTGACAGTAGCACTACCGTAGAAATGTATGTAATCATTTTTATTAGTTGGTTTACGTTGGACCTAATAACTTTCATGCATATTTTTGTTTAATTTCGTATTATATATATATATATATATATATATATATATATATATATGAAAAAGAAAACAATCCCTTATCTCTTCTTGATGTCCATCTAATAAACAAGAGTAACAGACTAAGTATTAAGATCCATCGCAAACCAACAAATAAAAATGATTATATACGTGTCTATGTGCACCACGACGATTACGTAAAATGAGGCATTGTGATCGGATTCTACCTTAGAGCTCGAAGAATATTTTTACGGAAATTTTATCAGTTGGAAAGCAGGAAAACGGAAGACACTTCCACGGGCGTTCAATTCTAAGAAAGAAGCTTTGTTCATGGAATCTACGTTTAGGTTTAGGGACAGATAAAGAGTGGGGGATAATTATTGATAGTGTTTTCAGCTAGACGAGTGTTTCTTGTGAAAGTTTGGCGAAGCGGGACCATGGATTGAAGCTGGGTCGAGGACTTACCATGAAATAACGATAAAGCAGAGACAAACTCGTAACATCTTTTCTGTGATATAGAGGTTGCAGGGAAGAGAAAAGGACATCTCCTACGAGGCTACGAAGTCTATTTTGAACCCTATCAAGGCAGGATAAGTCTTTTCTAGCAGCTCCTGGCCAGATGTTGCAACAGTACTCCATCCACACACACACACACACACACACACACACACACACACACACACACATATACATATATATATATATATATATATATATATATATATATATATGATTGATATGTAGTTTGCTTGAAGCATTGTGTGGGATAAGTATGTAAAAGAGATTTAGAAGGCTGTCACAATGCGAGGAATGAATTATAGTCGCTGTTGGTAAGAGGAGATGAGAACAAGTGGCGATTTACAAATCAATAAGTACATATATATATATATATATATATATGTTTTTTTATTATTTTTTTTTATATATATATTTATTCAGTTGTATGGTAAAATGTCTTACTTGTTTTCATGCGACGTATTCCATTATTAATTTCGGAAAAATTTTCCCTTTTCAAATGGTGTGCGTAACAGGTCGATTCAAAGCATGCTGGATGAAGGGCCGGAAGTTGTGTAGCTATGTGAGGCCTCGGGCCAAATGTAAGTAGGGGATGTATGTATGGTATGATTAGGTGATTAGCATGTTTATAAATTTACTATTTTTATTTGTCTTTATTTTTATTTTATTTTATTTTTTTTTGTTTGTTTGGTTTTAACTTGTTTTAGCGTGAGCTTTTTTTCTTGTTCTCTTTTATGTTGTCTTTATCATTATTACTATTATTTATTTATTTATTTATTTTTTTGCTGATGTGTGGATATCTCTGCTTTTCTGGGTTACTTAAGCCGCTGCTGGGCTGTGTCCGGTCGGCTACTGTAGGGGCAGGCTGTGAAAGCGGAGGGGGGTTGGGGTCGGTAGCTGGGTGTTTAGGTTAGTGTTGCTGGGGGTGGGAAGATATGCGAGGGGGAGGGAAGGAGAATAGGGGTGACATTCTTTGGGAGTTGTTAATTTGTTTATATTCGTTAGTGGTAGTAGATTTTTATATTTATTTTTTTTATTCTAATTGGTTTGTATTACTTCGGCTAACTTTTAATTTTAGTTGATTTGTATTAACTTTTGATTTTAGTTGGTTGAATCAAAAGTTAATACAAACAAACTAAAATTAAAAGTTAGCCGAAGTAATACAAACCAATTAGAATAAAAAAAAATAAATAAATAAATATAAAAATCTACTACCACTAACGAATATAAACAAATTAACAACTCCCAAAGAATGTCACCCCTATTCCCCTTCCCTCCCCCTCGCATATCTTCCCACCCCCAGCAACACTAACCTAAACACCCAGCTACCGACCCCCCCCCCTCCGCTTTCACAGCCTGCCCCTACAGTAGCCGACCGGACACAGCCAAGCAGCGGCTTAAGTGACCCAGAAAAGCAGAGATATCCACACATCAGCAGAAAAAAAAATAAATAAATAAATAATAGTAATAATGATAAAGACAACATAACAGAGAACAAGAAAAAAAGCTCACGCTAAAACGAATTAAAACCAAACAAACAAAAAAAAAAATAAAATAAAAATAAAGACAAATAAAAATAGCAAATTTATAAACATGTTAATCACCTAATCATACCATACATACATCCCCTACTCACATTTGGCCCGAGGCCTTACATAGCTACACAACTTCCGGCCCTTCATCCAGCATGCTTTGAATCGACCTGTTACGCACACCATTTGAAAAAGGAAAATTTTTCCGAAATTAATAATAGAATACGTCGCATGAAAACAAGTAAGACATTTTAGCATACAACTGAATAAATATATATATATAAAAATAATAATAAAAAAACATATATATATATATATGTACTTATTGATTTGTAAATCGCCACTTGTTCTCGTCTCCTCTTACCAACAGCGACTATAATTCATTCCTCGCATTGTGACAGCCTTCTAAATCTCTTTTACATATATATATATATATATATATATATATATATATATATATATATATATATATATATATAGATGGATAGATATGTATGATTTTCAAAATGGGGGAGGAAGGACCTAGAAGCTCGACGTTTTGTCAGTCTTATACAGGGTGACCCAAAAAAACAGAGGACATTCAATTGTTTTTCTGAGCATTTTACAGTCAACAGAGAAAAAAAAGGCCAAAGACCCTAGTGTTTTGATATGATGTTTTGAATATAATAAACTAGTTATGACCAAAGTTTCAAGAAACGGGGCCTAATTAGAGTTGGGGCCCGTTTCGTAACAGAGACAGAGACAGAGAGAGTGAGAGAGAGATAGAATTGCTAAGAAACAATATACGTCATATATGACATCATCTGATATGATCATATATGACGTCATCTGCTATGACGTTTAATTTAAACAGAGACACAGAAAAATATGCTTTTATTATAATAAATTTATATGTACGGCATAATCCCTTTCACACATCGATTCTCGTTGATTTTGGCTATTACCAGGTGCGTGACGATTTGGAAATACCAAACGCTGTATGTAAGAGTACATCGACACCTTTATGCAAGAACTGCAAAATGCATAATTTCATAATCTTCCAATGGCCGAGAGATGCCTGCGACTGGAGACCGTTTGTGAATTTGATATATCTTGGACACTTACTCTTTGGAGGGAGCCGCTTCAACCCGTCCAGGGAGAATATTGCTGAATATAAAATAGTCTATACTCCTATGTATATTTTTTGTTTGTTTGTGTGTGTGTGTGTGTGTGTGTGTGTGTGTGTGTGTGTGTGTGTGTGTGTGTGTGTGTGTGTGTGTGCGTTTTCCTGCTTTCCGGCTGACTACAATATGGTTGTCTTCAAGTCTAACGTAAATAAGTTTTTGGTGAGCCGTTCCATATAAGTTAACAAATTTACCGAATTTCCATTACTAATGATTACTATATTGTCCAATTTCTACTGTACACTCTTTAACCTTTATCCTCGAGTGGCCTCTTGGCCTTGATAATGTGGTGATGCCTGTGTAAAAAAACAAAAAAAAACATTTTTTTCTATTTATTTAAAAAGAAAACACAGCTGTGTTATATACAGGTCATCCAATTGCATTCACTAGCTAATTTGCATATTCTTTTAAACATTCATTTTGATTAATTCTCATTAGTTTTTTTTACAGTTTTCTTATGGAATGATCATCTTTAGTTAACTATTGCGCGTAATTATTTTCATGCAGATATTCTACATGATTTAAACTTGCGTAATATTTGCGTAAAAAAGGTTATAGTAAACACAAACCTCTTTCTATATATATATTTATACATGCGTATATATATATATATATATATATATATATGTGTGTGTGTGTGTGTGTGTGTGTGTTTAAAACAGTTTGCATACCAAGCTCCTCTGCTAATATTTTGGTCGACAGACATGAAACTTAATACTCAGGGTATACGAATCCATGCGAAACTTTATATTTGTGTTTTAGCCGGGGGGAAATCAGTGCAAAGGTGTGAAAATTAAAGAAATGAAATTTGCAAAGTAAAGGGCATACGACGGCATTATGAATATGCATGCGTAACGTAGTAGCTATTGGTTCATGTTTAAATTTTTAGCCTTGCAGCAAACATGTTTTCATAGATCAGTCATTAACGTGCAAGGAAAAAATAAATCGTAAGCTAAACGTTTTGGTTTTGATCCTCGGATGGCGCACGAGTCATTTTTTTAACTTTTTAAATATTTACTATATATCGAGTCCAATACAATATAATAATAAATACGAAATCTGCATTAATCAAAATATATTTAAACGTATTTTACGACTGGGAAATGTCGAGCGGCCTGCTAGTTTTCTGCAATATGTCTGAGTATGTTGAAAACAAATCGGTAAAAATATTCGATTTTAGGAATGTGAGGTCCAAAATACAAATTATTTATTTTATTATTCATACATTACATTACATGAAATAAGCAAAACACCAGTAAGACAAAATCACCGCTGGAAATTCCTACGTTTTCTAGCAGGACAGCACTTTAGTCTGCAAGGTCAAGATGCCCCAGTCATGACTGCTAAAAAATGTTTCTTAACGCTGATCGCCGGACTTGTTTACTCTTTTTCTAACCGATTTAAATTCCCTTTGGCTATTTCTTCTTAGGCGTGACTAGGGCAAGACAAGCAAGCATGCCTACCAAACGGTCAACTCGCTGAAAGGCTGCAATTCAGAATGCATTAGTTGCTATAGAAAATGAACATGTGTTAGATATTAGGGGGCCTGCGTTAATAATGATTATGTAAGCTTGTGTGAAAGTTGAGAATGGTTACACTTCATGCATGTCAGGGTAACATTAATCTGCAAAACAGGAACGTTCTCAGAGACAGTTGGCGTAAAGTTGTGGCAGGAGAGGCATCAGGTGAAATGGTAGTTGATATATCGTGTATAACATAAGTAAGCGTTCAACAACCAGCCTGTTCTAGTTGGTGTCAGTTTATACATATGAGCGGATAGCTCATATGTAAATTATACTTGATTCGCATATCACCACAGTAGACAAAGAATCGAATAATGACGAATAATGTCACGTTTACGAGCTGAGAGAAACAATTTAGATATATAAATGAAATAACCTAAACATCAGAAAAACCCTACGCGGATTAATCAGTTTCGACAATACTTATCGTCTCAGAGGGGGGTTCAACCTATAATAGCTCTGCATATGTATTGGGTACTTTTGAAAGATATATATATATATATATATATATATATATATATATATATATTTAGTTTAATTACAATTACCGATTCCGTACTAAATTTCCGATTCCGATGCAATTATCGATTCCGATTCTTTATAAAAGTCAAAATATTAACTATAAAGTTGATTTTTTTTTCATGATTATCGTAAGAGCACATGTTGGACGGGAAGATATTTTCGCAAACATAAAAATACAGTTGTAGGGGATGGTCTGTAGACTTTAGTGTGACTGGTAGATAAACATAAATATTTATTACTTTATCATTACTATCATCAGTAGAAAGTTTTGCTTTAAACAAAATCAAATAAAGAAGTCAATTAAAAGAATCGTTTTTGGCATCGGAAAATAGGCACAAATTTTTCCGATACCCTCAAATGTTCCGATTTTTCGGATTACCAATTCCGATTCCGACACTAATATATATATATATATATATATATATATATATATATATATATATATATATATATATATATATATTTAAACAAATAAATCACCACTTATCAAGTCTCAGATGTCACTCGAGGATAAAGGTTAAAGATTGTACATTGATCAAAAAGACAATATCATAGTAATCGTTAGAAGTGTCTATTTGATAAATTGGATTACTTAAGGGAAACGGCTCATAAAGAACTTGTTTACATTGAACTTGAAGACGGCCATATTGTATTCAGGTACTCAAAAGAGATTTCCACGGGTGTGCAGTCATAAGTAAGTTTGTTCATGGATTCTACGTTTAGGTTTAGGCAAAGATAGAGTGGGGGAAATTATTTATAGTGTTTACAGCCAAACGAACGCTTCTCGTGAATGTTTGGTGAGGGCAGACCATAGATTGGAGCTCAGACGAGCACTTGCCATGAAAATAACGATAAAACAGAGACAGGCTCGAACCCGCCTCTTCTGTGAGAAAGAGGTTGCAAGGAAGAGAAAAGGGCGTCCCCCACTAGGCTACAAAGTCTATTTTGAACTTTGTCAAGGCAGGGTAAGGTCTTCGTAGCAGCTCCTGCTTAGATGTGACAGCAATACTCTATCCTTGGACGTACCTGGCTCTTATATATATATATATATATTCAATCAATCTTCTTTTGATGTATGTGTGGAACTATCGATAAGAAGATCCAGATGATTTGATCAAATTATGTTTTTGTTCTAGAATGTGATAAGAAAATTCACCTTGATTTTTTTAATGATAAAAAAGAAGTAAGCGTTCATTTTATTCTTTCATTAAAAAATACAAACTCAACAAAACTTATCATCCATTGATAAAAAAAAATTAACTGTGATTGGTATTGTTCAGGGAAATAGAAATTAAGTAATATTGATTACACGTATGCAAATAATCTTTAAATATAACGACGGCAAGATACATCCCCCCACATACATATATATATATATATAGAGAGAGAGAGAGAGAGAGAAGGAGAGAGAGAGAGAGACAGACAGACAGACAGAGAGAGACAGAGAGAGATATATGAATGTATATTTATTGAGAAAAAGGTAGGAAATATCCTTTAAAAAGTATCAATATTTTTAGCGGACATACAAACATAAAACAAATTATAGACTATCATGGATACCCAGTTAAAAAAACACTTTGAAAAAGAGTTAAAAGCATATTTAATTTTTAAAAGGAAACACTAAATAAGTGGATAGTCTTTAATCCGCGGAGTTTCGAAGAAATGCTTTCCTTCGCATCAGATGGTAGGATTTAGTAAAATGCGCGATCGGATTTTTCTTGAAAAAGTATTTGATGAAACTACAAGTAAGTCATAGATCTTACTTGATAACAAAAAGTGAAGCAGAAGGGACAGGGTGATTTCACGTTAATGGATAGTCAGATGAAGGGTAAAATTTCCAATGACGGTAAAATCCAAAAATGCAGAATCCAAGAAAGTTAGTTAAATTTTCCTTCGCACAAGTAAATTCCAAGGGAATCGCGTAATTGGAAAATGATCCAAAGCAATCCAACCGGCTGAAATCCGTGGAATAATACACAAATAGATATAAGGAAAAGGGAATGAATTCCGATAATATTAATAAAAGAAAGATTAAATGTGCGTAAAAAACATGTAAGAGATGTAAAACTCGACTGTCGGGGCTTAATTAAGAAAAATTAGTGAAGAAGAAGAAAAAATTGAAAGGTGATTTAATTCATTTTAAAGTAGAAAAGCCAAAGTAAAAATAACTCAGACAAAATGACGTTAAAAGGCGCCAAAAAGCGAGTAAAGGGTCAACTGAAATGTACAAGTTATTTCTTAAGAATTAAATTATCAGCAGGAGTTATAACAGGATACCAAATATCAGCACTTTCCGGGATTGACTCCAATTAGACCTTTCCATCCGAGAATATATATATAGAATAATGTGGTTTGCAGATCGTAAACTGCTTCAGCCATCTCCGAGACTGATTCCATTTACACCCCCCTCCTGAAAATATATATAGAATAAGGTGATCTTCAGATCGTAAATTGCTTCAGTCATTTACGGGACCTGACTAAAATAGACTCTACTCTTAAAATATATTAACAAAAAGAGTGAGATTCAGCCATCTCCTGAAATTAAGTAGTCCCCCTCCTAAAATAATATGCGAAATAAACTGCTTCGGCCATGTCCGTATAAACCCCTCTCCTATATATATATATATATATATATATATATATATATATATATATATATATATATATATATATATGGGGGGTGTAAAATGTGATTTTTAGATCTTTAAATATTTCAGCCATTTACGGGATTGACCCTATATACTGCCTCCTAAAAATATACATTTAATAAAGTGAATATTAGATCGTAAACTTCTGTAGCCATTTCCGTGACTGACTCCGTATGCCCCTCTTTCCAAAAACACATATGAATTTTAGATCGTAAACTGCTTCAACCATTCTTTTACTTTCTGCAGCCTCGTAACTCTCGCTTCCTTTAGTTCTCACATTCCATGAACGATGTATCTAATGAATGGGAAAGTATTGCTGTTTTCTGGGTCGCAACCTAACACTTATTTGCTAGTTTTTGATTTTCAAGAAGCATGTTTTTCTTTTAGCTACTTACTTCAAGTGGCTAAAAGCATTGTCTGGGGCGATTTCTATTTTTTAAAAAATCAGTTCATAAATATTCGTATCTATATATATAAAAGGCAAATGCGGCGCGCGCATTTTTGTATGTCCAAGAAAGACTTTTTTCGCCGGGCTTCTCGGGGGGGGGTACTATTTCTTAGTATTTTCTACATACCGTGTAGATTGTAATATCTACGATTTAGGAACGCGCGTCACGTCTAGAATTATTTTAATCGACTTTTACAAAATTCTTGCTATTTCGGCTCCCCTCGTGTTGGTTCGGCTTTTTCGTATAAAAGCGAAACTAACTCTCCCGGCTTTCGTGCCGGAGGGAGCTGCCCCTCTCCTCCCGCCAACATCTTGGGGAAACAGACAGCCAAAGTTAGGAAACAGAACCAAAAACACTACCTCGCAGCAAAATTAGTGAGGTTCGTATTGTCCTCTATTAATTGGCAATGTGTGTCATGTCCGCTGAGTCGAGAGAAGTGGCCGGTTTAATGAAGTTAGTAGTCCTTGTTCCCGAAGCTGTTGATCGTATTGTTGAGCGTTGGCTATGACGGCGGCGACTTTGCTGCTTGACTGTTGAGAAGATGATGACGATGGCGGTGGATGTGCTGCGGATAGTCGAAAAGCCGATGGCGAAGGTAGTTGTTGAGGAGATAGTGATGGCGGTAGGTGTGATGCTGATTGTTGAAAAGATCGTGACGGTGAAGATGGTGCTGCTGCTGATAATTGAAGCGATATTGACGATAACAACTGAACTCCTTGAGGCCTGTACACACACCGTTTCTATTGTCGGTGCAAGATCGAATTTATACTTCGCGCGCGGACGTAGTCTAATACAAGAGAGCCTTGGGTGGTAGGAGGTTGGGATTTTTTTCTCTCAGATTGTGTTAGTTTCTGTCTTGACTCACGATAAGGAGTTATATGTTTAGGAGTGATATTCACTTGTCTGTTTCGGTTAATTATGATAAATTTGTAGATATATTCGAGTAAAAATTCCACGGTATCCCTTGGATTAATTATTCATGTCAATATGTTATGAAAGGACAGACTACAGTAAGTAAGAAGGCAAATGAGATAAGTTTCAAAATAGGATTTGGAAAAGGTTAGAATCGAACCCAGTAAAAAAAAGTTAAAAAAGGATATATATTTAAATCTTAGGAATGCAGAACGACTGTCATTGTTCATGCAAATAACTAAATGTTATTTATGTCAGAGATAGATATTAAATTTAGTAATTCAGTCGATTGTTCATTCTTTTAAAAATAGCTGAATATTAAATATGTCTTTTAAAAGAATGAACAATTCGAGTTTATGAATAATGATTAAAAATAGGTTAGATATTGAACAATTAAAATTGGGAATTCTTTGTTTGCCAAAATTGTGTTTGGACATACATAGGTAAAATCTACTTGAATAAATTTCACGTGGCGAGACAGGCCTTTGACGCCATCAAGAAAGAAGATTGTCAATATATTGAGACAGGGTTCGAAGTTAGAGAAGAGAGAATCACAGTCACATGCAGTGAGAGACATAACCAAAGAGAGCTCGAGTTGACCACACTGGGAGATCATACCCCTTGGAGGCGAAAAGGGAAAGAGGAGACCATGTAGTTGTAAAAGCTTGAATCCCTGACAACCATCAACCATCCAGCTGGATTAATAAAGAATCACCATCTATATTTTTTAGCTGTTATCTTCGTCTGTCATCATTTCACCCATAAAGGAAAAGGTAAATTGTATAACCCCCTTCACGTATTAATTGTCTCTCCTCTAACTAGTTAACAAGGCCTGTTGCATAAATGTCTCTCCCACTGTATTAATGTTAGAGAATGGATAGAGAGAGAGAGAGGGAGAGAGGGGGAATTATAGTGTAGACACGTCGAACGGAAGTCAAGATCAGCTGATTCGATTGCGTGTGAGTCATGTGATCAGGTTAGCTGAATCGAAGAGATTTGATTGGGACTTGAGAGAGACGAGAGCGGACGGCTTCGCTGTTGTCTCCACCCCTTCGCTGGCGGGGGGGACGAACGCTGACGTGGTAGAAATAAGACCTAGAAGAAAAAACAACACAGGCCAAATTCACTTTCCATTCTTCTGCGAACGATCTGGAAGGTGAATAAAAAACTATAGAACCAATTTCTTGTCTTGGAGTGAAATAAATCTTCGTCCCCAAAAACAGGTATCAAGTCTCCCTCCCAGACGAGAATTTCCAGATGGACCAACGAAATGGCAGAAGGTATGTTGAAGATACATTACATGTCACACACATACTCACACTTAACAGCATATGAACATATGTAATAGAAAGACCACTAGACGATCACACACACAACGACATTAACTCTGGTAAGATGATTAAACACTCAATCCTTTATAAATAGACACGTTTTAATATATTATCTCCATTCCAATTTCAACCAATATATAACATTAATAATAATATGAAATCCCCAAGAATTGTCACAGTCGTCGTCGTGATGCAAATCTATATAAATGTTATTATCATCTGTCTGAATAATATGAACACTCCAGCTACACAACAAATACACGTCCTGGTAGACCATTGAACTGTGGTATTCACACTTCAGACTTGGTTGTTTTTAAGCCGAATAGTCCTTTCTAGAATTTTCTTTTTAAAATGGATTTTGAATTGTACTGATAACGTGAACACAGAAACGAAAACAGTCTTTGATGCTCTCGTATGTGTTAAATATACTCGATTGTTTTATGTCAACGAATGTCACTACGGCTGCCCCTGCTTACTCTATTTTGTTGCTACTACTATTTACGTTTTGCGTATCGAAATCTGGGGAGATATGCAATATAACAGTCCGAAACTCGACATCGGCAAATCTATACTAGTGCACAATGGATCAGTCTTATTCCTATTTTTGTAACAACAAAGTTTTCTACGCCTTTCATTCTCTACGCATACATACAGCCTGTTGACTCGTAATTTATTACTAAAATGTAAGTATTACAAACAATAAGATAAAAACGTGTATAGCATAGGGTTTATTTAGGTTCTAATAAGCGTGTCAGAATTGGCATCAGCTTTTGATTTGGGCTGAGATGGAATAGTCTGATAATTGTTTTAATGTCGCCCGCACTGAGAATTGAACCTCAATCTCCAGAATAATGTCGATTACAACTGAATTTTACCAAGTACTCACTCACTCAAAAAATACAATCGCAAATTACTTAGAACCTCTACTCAATCATGGCTGACGGAAGGAGAGCATGCTAAACCAGTGTATTAAATGGAAGGTTCCGTTCGAAATTCTAAGCCGATTCCCGAGTTCAACAGAAATGTAACGTTACCTATCACGTTGTAGCGTCAGTCGCAAAGTAGACAAATAATAAAAGAATAACTTCAACTCGCTTTTTTTGTGTTGTTGTACAACGAAATTTATTTACTTATTCTCCCACGTGACTTCTTGTTACGGCTGTGACGTCTCACACGTGATCGTCTTCTCGAACGTACTCTATCCTTTTCTTCTCGTCTTCTTTTTTCCTTAACCTGATTTCGTTCACGACTCGGTATTTGCATATAGTCGTCCGCGCTATGCTACAGAAAGTTTCCGGAGGTCGAAAGGAAGATTCCTGAGTTCGACAGAAAGATTAACGCTCGGAGGTTACATCGGCCGAAACGTTGTGCGAATAACTTGAAAACAGTAGTACAAATAATCAAAATAACAAGAAAATAAAAAGATAGGAAATAAAAATTTAAAAAAAAAACAAATATATGGCAGACAAGAACATTCGTCACGATCATCATCATCATTATCATCTGAATCCGAAAATTCTATTCTTGGCATTGGTTTCCCCGATATTTTTTCAGTCATAATTATTTCTAGAAAAACACTGGCTATTTAAAAGAAGTTCAACGTGAAGGTTGCCAACATGCTATGTGAAAGTGATCTCTTGTAGAACGAACTGGATTCGAACTTGAAACACCCAGGTTGTCACTCCGTGTTACCTCTTGACAATCGTCACCTCTTGACCATCATCACCTCCCGTAAGTAAGAGATAACTCCGGAAATACTTCCTGCAGTCATATTTTGGCGTATCTTTCTGCTGCTATGCAGAGGTTTACCGTATCATTAAAAACAATGATAACTCAGAAATCACATATCTGATCTCGCTGCAATTTTTATATAGTGTTTACTGTTACAAACGAGCATCAGATCCAAACATCAAATTTGGAAAAATTAAAAATTTACATTCTGTCCAAATTTTCACCTTAACACCACTTCGTTGGTTGGTTGGTTCTTTTTGTTTTACGGCATATCAACACTTTTCAGGTTATTTAATGTTGAATCCAAAGATTTTGAAGAAATTTTTTTAAGAGAATATATGTTTTCAAGTTGGTTTCTATTTAACCCATAGTTGGAACCCTAACAGGTACTACCACTCCGGGTCAGAGTGGACCTGGGAGCAATGGCAATTAAACGGTGGCTCTACACTCCCCAAAGCCCGCAAGGTGGGGCCTCACCACTGGATATAGTTTAAGGTCATATCCAGGACCACACCACTTCGTGAAAATCAAAATCAAAAGTCAAGTTAATATGCAGGAATTCATTGGTAGGGTTTCTTCTTCTTCATCTCTAATACGTGATATCCAGCATCCAGAATACTTTCTACTCAGATGGTGCCAGATCCATTGGATCAGTCCTATAAAACTAACAAACAACAAACTTTTCTCCTTTCACTGCCGACAATTAGGTGATGGTCTCATTTTTATCTACAATCTCATCAATGGAAACTATGATATACGGCACTATTATTCATTCCTGCATTAGAGAATAGTCCACGAAGACACTACAAGAAACTATTTCAACGTTGATTTCGATGGAACCGACGGAGGGCCGCTTTCTTAATCAGAATCCCTGGATTTTAGAATATATATCCAAGTGAAGTATGATATTTTGTGACTTTTCAAAATAATTACATTCTTAATTTTTAAGGACTCCATTATCACCAGCATCATTATAAGGTTTGGGTATTAAAGGTGTTGTGAGTGTCTTTGGCTCCAGGGTAAGCAACATCTCATGCCTGCTCTTCATGAAATCCAATCTAGAGAGTTAATATTACTTATGTTGCATGCAACCAAATCACTTCTTACGCACTCAGTTCTCCCTAACGTCTGTGATATCTAACCGTGTTGTGATGGTAATACTCTGTACATGGCCAAAGTACCTGAGATGCCAAACATATAAGGCATCCATAATAACATAAACAACAATTTTTAATCGCGTGCAAGCGACTCTATAAGTCACTCCGTCGGTCGGTTGGTCTGTCCATAACATTTTTGTGCTTGGCCTTTTTTGGTTAAGATCAAAGGTCTGTTGTTAATAGATGCTGTTCTTAGCTTTTTAAGCTTTTCTTGGCCTTTTAGTCAAGATTGTGCCTAATTTTGTTGAATTGAATTTTTTGTACGTTTTTTATGTTCAATATTTTCTTTCTCAATAAAATATATAAACAAGATCAAAGTGTAGTATCTTTTTCGGCAGATACTGCAAGCAAAGACCATATGTGGGGGCAACTCCACATATAAGACTTTGGTCAATGTAGGGGCAACCCTTCATACCAATTGTCACTATCCAGCTCCCCTACTCCCCGGAGAGTTGGCCCCCATTTCCCCTTCACTCTTCACTTTAAAAATCGGCCTTGTGCCTAATTTGCTCGGTGGGGGAGCAAATAAATACCCTTTTCTTGGTCTTTTGGCCAAGATCAAAGTGTAGTTTCTGTTCTTACCACATGCTGTACTTGTTTTTGTAAGTTTGTGATATAAAGTGGGGGATCACTTTTCTATATTAATTTAATGTAAAATGATCACCCACTTTACAACCAGTCAGTCTCAAAGGCATTCAATTAATTCTCCAGATCATTCAAGTTGTTTTTGACGGATTCCAGTTATTTTTTAAGCATTCAACTCATTCTTAAGGTCATTCAATTCATCCTTAAGTTCATTAAAGTCATTCTAAGTCATTTACTTTTTATTTATTTAAGTCATTTCAGTCCATTTTTCGGTCATTTTAGTTTATCTTTAAGGATTTAATGCCAATCCTTCATTCACGCATTCATTCATTACACGAGAGCACGCGACTAATGGCTATCGGCCTTGTTTTATGAAACATGGTTGAATAGCTTCTTTCAACACGTTTACAGCCGCACATCTACCGGACTATGACATGGTCTTTACAGTGAAACTGTTGCAGAACAGAAGCTTTTATTCTGGTGATAAAAAATGTATTCCTTCTCTTCTCTGATTAAAAACATTTCATGGAAATTGATTTGTTGTTAAAATGATAGAGAAGAGGAAAAAGAGAAATTAAAAAAAAATTATTTTCCTTTTTAAATGCTTTTGTTTTGCAAACATTTTTTAATTTAGCTCTGATGACATTTCTTTTAAGAATAGCAGTGATTCCGTCATGCTCAGATCAGGTTTTAAACAAGGTACCCCTTAAGTTAGTTTGAGGTCCTGCAGGTTTATCCCAAAATTTTGAGATACACGGAAATTTTCCTGAGGAAGGGTCCATTGAAATCACCACCTTGCGTTCCGCGGACCTACTTCATTAAATCACCATCACTTTATGTATCAGCTACGTAATAAGAAATGAGAACAGTAGTTACAAGCAGCAATTAAAATTATCAGATATGGTTAACATGCACCAACAACGCGAAAATTACAGAGGGAGTAGGATAGATGCTGGGCTACTGTGTCCTCTTCTGTGTAAATTTCTACCATCCTTTAACTACATGGCGATATAAGAATACAAATAAAATAAGAAAAATCTTATTCCATGGAGTTTCGAAGAGAGCAACTCTTCTCATTAGAGGGAAAATGTTTGCAAAATATACAATAATTTTTGCAGGTGAATACATCACATGAAAACAAGCAATATGAAATTGATCATATTTGCATAAAAAAGTAATTTAACAGTTTTTAGACAATTTATAGTGATTCAAAGGGATAGAAAAAGCAAGAAACGGGAAAAAAAGGACGGTAAATTCCAGAACGGGAAAATGCGTAAAGAGTATGTTGAAAATCCAATGATAATCCGTAAGAAAACCTAAATATAGATATAAATGTCCAGGGTAAAATGGAGCTCCAAGTAAAAACATCAGCTCTTGCAGAGTTTTTTTTTTATGACTTCATTATATCAAGTATTAGCTGGACACCCGGTACGATTGTCTTTTTGTTCTTTTATTGTTTTTTTTTTAGAGACAATTACCGGTTCCGATTCTTTTAAAGCATCACTTCATGTATCAGCTACGTATAAGTGAGAACAGTAGTTACAAGCAGCAATTAAAATTATCAGATATGGTTAATATGTACCAACAACGCGAAAATTACAGAGGGAATAGGATAGATGCTGGGCTACTGTGTCCTCTTCTGTCTAAATTTCTACCATCTTTTAACTACATAGCAATATAAGCACAATTGTCTTTTTTTTTTTTTTTTTTTTAGAAACAATTGCCGGTTCCGATTCTTTTAAATCATTTAAATATATAGATAAAGAGATTAATAATTGTGAAGCAATCTAATGTATTTGCATCCTTGTTGTCTTATGAAAATGGTGACAATTTGCACATCAGATGTCTCATAAACTTCATGAATTCTTATCTTCGAGTGACACCTCGCCTTGATAAGTGAGTTCAGAAATTATTCTATGACAGAACAATTCCTTTCTGGCTGAGGGTTGCTCATACGAACAATAGCTGTCCACTTAGATTCGAAAATCTCTCTCAAAGACGCAAATGATCACTGACACTGTGCTCTACGCCGACCTAACTGTTGCTTATAACCGGCAACTGTCATTTTCTGTGTTGTTTCAACATTAAATGGCAATGATTGTGGCAGCGAGCCGATTAACTGTTTTGAATGTCTTCCGAGGAGGAACAGTAGACTAGGGCACGAATACACATATATACAAAGACGTTTTATTATTATTACTAATTTGTAAAAATGTTACATTAAGTTGATCAACGAGAACGACTAGTAAAAGAAGCAAATAGCGGGGAATCGAGTCACAGCTCTTGACCTCAGATGTGACGTCGGACGACGTAAACAAAATTTATTTAACATGTGCAACGTCGATATCTCTGCTGCTATATAAAAGCTCATTTTATATAATAGCAGACATACCAAGAGAAGCAATTTTGTTCAGTCAAGAAACGATAAAACGACTTGGATTATCTCCCTTATATTCCACCGTAAAAAATTATCCGGATGAACGGTAAAAAGTAAAACCTAGAACTATCCTGGGATTACACTTAGACTAAGTCAAAAACGTTTATTCTCTTACCAAAGAACTCAACCCATGAATGAGGGTGCAAATATTGTTGTTCCCATACGACTGTTTCGTCGTATTACAGCAATCCGTTGCGGCTAGATATGTGTCTTAAGGTGAGATTCGAAATACTTGTTGACGCAGTAACGAAGATAACTAACATCCATTCATGTGAACAAATTATTAGTACAAAAAAAAAACACTAAAAAAACGACTACAAAAGAAAAAGAAAGGAATCAACTTTTTATACTAAGATTTAATAGTTTTTTTTGTTTTTTTTTCTAAATCAATATTGTACGAATCAAAATTGTTGAGGATTAAGGAGATTAGAAATCTGTGATTCGTAGCGTTTGCCATTAATTGGGAAAAATAATAAAAGATCGCTATCAAATATGAATAAAAAAACTTTTTCTTTTCAATATTTGTCATTTTGATATTTTGATAAAGTATAATTTTATAATATTATCAGTGCAGAAAAGTGTACTATTTTGATTATAAACCAAGACCAAATCTGTAAAATGTTGCTGCTATGACAATATGCCAAAAGTGTGCTGATTGTTAATCTAAAAAAAAATTCCATTTTTATAATGTTCATAGAATAAATTACTATTTTAATAAACCCAGAAATATGTGCCATTTTATGGGATGAAAAGTATAAAATTCTATAAACATTTCCTGGAGGGATTTATGTGGAAATCTTTAATAACTCTCTAATCAGATGTAATATTCCCTTAACCACGCTAGGTACTTCGGGTCTCACGATACGAAAGTAACAATCCGAGTTAACCTCTTGATATAATCTGAGCTCTCTGCTACAGCATTTTAAGGCGTGGCTAATATGCACTAGCTATAAACATAACTAGCCAGCGTAACCACTCTTGTATTAAAACGATAGTAGTAGTAGTAGTAGTTGTAGTAGTAGTAGTGTACGGTAACTTTGAATATCCTATGACACAGCTCTTATACCAAGAGAAGTTTATATAACATTTAGTGAAAGTTAACGAATCGTTTTAAACTTGTTAATTTTCATTTTTTGTTTTATTTTATTTCAGTCGAAGTTCTCAGAAATCAAGGGGCCCACAACCTCGGGCTAACACTTGAACTCTATATGAGATACATAGACATTCGAATGTTCCATTAAAGTTCTTTATCTCTCAAGCACTGAGTTAGTAAAGAAATCGAGAACATAATTTTCCTCTCCCCAATTAACCATTTTTATACGTTGTAGTATATCTTTCATTTTGATCTCTTGGTCTTACTGGATTCCAGGACAAGAGTTTATCTAGTCTGGTGGAGTATCCAGCTTCATACTATTACTTAAGGTAACATCACTTGGAAAAGCTAATTAAGGTTAGCCATAGTGAGAAGATCTTATTTGTGCAGCGAATACAAAATGTGATTTTGAATATTTGGTCAGGGTTTACTTCTTGGGGAAAAGTATCCTCATGCCAGGTTGTTCTGACAAACCCCTGTACAGAGAGACCTTAGACACTCGAGGATAGTGTCTAGTAGGCATTCAAGTTAATTGTGACCAAGTAGCGGGATCCACTACTAAAGATCGGAACACTAGTGTTGATAAATCGATTCTTGTTAGATCACTGAAGTTAAGCAACAAGGAGCGTGGCCGAAAACGGATGGGTGATCATTAGTGAATGTTAAATGACGTATGTTATCTTCACATGACCGAGATATACATGTGGCTGGAGACCGTTTGGGAAGAAGCTGCCAAAATCAAACAGAGTTAAACAATGAATTGGTAATCATTGATAACAAACCACCTCGAATGTTTCGTCGTGTCAAAGCTATTCGGTGTGGCTAGATATAGAAAGTGTCCGTCTGCCTGCTTCCCACCTGACTAGAACTTGGATGTCTTCAAGTCCAACGTTAACAAATTCCTAATGAACCGCCCTCTTAAGTAAACACTTCATTAAATCTCCACACTAGTGTACTGTACTTGCAATAACCCTTATCCCTGAGTGGCTTCCGGACCTTGATAAGTGGTGACCACCGTGTAAAAAAAAAAGATGAGATTCAAAATACTTGTTGACAAATTAACGCAGATAACTACCAGATATTCATTCGAACAAATCACTAGTACTAAAGAAATGATAAAAAAAAAAACGAACAAAATTAAACTTTTTATACTAGGAATTTATAGTTTTTTTTGTTGTTGTTGTTTTGTTTGTTTTGTTGTTTTTTTTCACAATCAATATTGCACAAATCATAATTGTTAACATTAGAAATATGTAATTTGTAGCGTTTGCCATTAAAACATTAAAAGATCGCTATTAAATATGCATTAAAAAATTATTTTTAAATTTTTGATACTTTGATATTTTAATGAAGTATAATTTTATAACTATCAGTGCATAAAAGTGTACTATTTTGATTATGACCCCAGGAGACCAAATCTATAAAATGTTGATGACATAATCAAACTAGAGTTAAATACTGTACCCGGTAACGTATTGGTAATCATTGATAACAAAGCACCTCGAAGTATCTTAAGAATTATAAAACTCTGTGGACCATCTGCAGCTAACGTGACCGAGGCGGATTTCAACATACATATCTAATCTCTACTAGAAAAACAATCTAATCCGTTTCGGCTACCCACTGAGTTAGGATTATTATAATTAGGGTTGTCATTTTGGGGCTGGTGAATTTCTATCCCATTTGAAGGTTCTTGATAAATTGCGGAAATGTATCTGTAATTTGATTGGGCCTACGCTTTTTTTGTCACTGCAACCTCTGCCTCACAGATGTAATGTTGCTAGTCTCAGTCTTTTCTACAAATACTATTCTGGCATGTGTTCTTTAGAATTGTCTAATCTATTCCCTGTTTCTTTTGTTCCAGCTCCTTTGATTGGCTGGTCTAGAGACTCCCATCAATTGGTCGTTTTAATACATCGTTGTAATACAGCTTCCTATTCCAGTAGCGTCTTTCCAAGGATTGATAAATTGTGGAACACTTATCCTGTTGACTATGCTCCTCCTCCTTATAGCCTTGGTCTTTTCAATACGAAAGCAAATACGTATTTTCTATCTTTTCGATAATCATCTTCCACTGTTGTTAGCTCCTTATATCAAATGGCTTCATGCCTTGTCTAGAGCGATTAATAAAAAGCAGATGACATGTAAATCCACAATCTGGCTGTTTGTCCAAGACGACTTTAAACCTGAACATGAGAAGCGTGGTTATGGCCTTCTCTGGTAGGTTGTATATGGGAAAGAATCACGGATGATGTCTTGTTTCTATGTTTCTTTTATTAGAGATTCGCTACTTATCAACGCTTTTAGCTCCGTAACGTCCGCAACTTACTCGCCATAGTATGATATTGAAACCGTTGGAATTTTTTTGCACCAACAATTGTACATCCCTTAGTATACATTTATTATATTTTATTCTGGTTCTTATATTTCATTTTCTGTATTTTGTACCCTTTATTGAACTTCATTTCGTATATTTTGGCTGATACGAAACACCATTTAATTTGAATAAAAGGTCAATGATAGCTCCTGGTTATGATTTCACTGGTTCCAGCGTAAAAATCGCCCGCTTTTGGATTCCGGCGGCGAGGAAATTGGACGCGTTTCATTGCCTGTCGTGGACGAGAATTTCCCGAGTCTTTCCTTCAAAGAAGTATATTCCGGTAAAAGAATACCCGGTCGCAACGAGGCGAACTTCTGCAAACTTTATTTACACGGCAACGGTATGCGCGTATTTTGAAGGAGAGTAATTTCAAAGACTTTAAATTGAGAAAAAAATGCCAAGAACTTTGTGAGTACCTTTCCTAAAATTTATTGTATTTGAGAGAGTGGTTAGGTAGTACTGCTATTTGAATTTTTTAATACTGTATTCGTTGGTTGATACGACATTTTCAATATGAGAACCAGTGGTTTTTGTTGTTTTTTATTGTATTGTATTTTGTTACCTGGAGTTCTTTGTTTTTGTATTTAATGCCTGCAAAGAGGAAAATTAGCAATTTATTGTAAACTAGCGTGGATGCCCGGGTGTTTCTCGGGTGTTTTGGAAGTGTAAACGAAAAAAAAGTTTTGGTAGGAAGATAGGTTCGAACTCGAAGCCTTGACACGAAAGTGGAAAAAACTGATATCTTACCCGCTCGGTTACGACATGAGAGGAAGTGAAAGCCGTTATAATTTAAAAAGTTAAATGACAGGTGCGTGAATTTAATGAGGTCAAACATCACGCCATACAGGAATGAAATAAACTTTGGCTGCAAGCCAGTTTCCGCGTTTCCCTTCAAGATGTTGGGCGAAAACCAACTCCCCACTTCCCATAAAAAGGGAGGTGAAGGTAGTGTCCAAATGAATAGCAACTCTCCGATATAAGAGGCTTCCCTCGCACTAATAAAACCTTATTGCTTTCTGGACGTCTCGGAACGAAAGGCTGAGAACACAAATTCGCTTTCACAGTTTCGCTTTTTTATACGGAAAAGCCAAAGAAATACGCGTAGACCAAAAAATATCGCGAAAATAGCGTGTAAAAGTCGTCCAAATTAAAGATACATACGACCTCGTTTCGTAAATCGGAGATATTATAATCTACGTAGCATATAAAAAGTTCTAAGAAACAGTGCCCCCATCCAAGCGGCCTTCCCCAAAGCCTTTGCCGGACATATAGAAGAAATGCACACACACACACACACACACTAACACACGTTTTTCCTTTTATATATACAGATAAAATCTCTTCTTCGTTTTTAAAACAAGACCTTTCTATTTTATTCTTTATCCCCCCCCTTTATTCATTCTTTTATTTTTGTTCTGCAGAATAGTATTTTCGCGTCGAATTTATCTGAAAGAGGAAAAATTTCCGACAAAACTCCCATGATGAAAATAACTATCAAAAACGTTTCATGCCAAATTTGGTGTACGATCGCTCTGGTTGGTCGTTTCACGTAAGCGAAACACGGATTCACAATGCGACTTTTTTTTCCATTGAGACAAAATAGACTTTGATGCATATTTTTCCGGGCCTTATAAAGATCGCGACCTGACGTTGGGGTCAAAACCCCTTCGAAAATTAGATTTGAATTCTCGTTGATGTTACACATACTAGCAGGGAGACCCAGCGTTGCCAGGGGTTGAATGATGACCAACGAATGTGTCACACTCCCATATTTTTGTTGTCATCGAAATCGGTGAAACCGACCATTTTCAATCAAATCGATTCATCTATAAAGATTGATTATTTAAGAGAATAGTTCAATAAGAACTTGTTTATGTTATATTGAAAACGACAATGTTAGAATCAGTTGGGAAGCATTCCCGTGATAGTGTGTTCCAAAGATAGAGAGCCAGAGAAATTGTTGGCAGTGATTGTTGCTAGGGAAGCGTTTGTCGTGAATGTTTTGCAAGTGGAGATAGATTAGAGCTCAGTCGAATAATTAACATTTTTATAACAAAAGGATAAAACTTTGCTCTATTATAAAGAAGCGGCTGTTGATTGTATAAATTTATTTTCATATATAATGGCTTGAATTAAAGCTTTAATGCAAAAGTCAAGTACCATGCTTTAGTTGTTCTCTAAACAGAAACATTCATTTCGAACGCGCACTTGCTATATCAAAGAACCTACTGTTGATTTTATCTGTCGGGCCTTTCTGCTTGTGTAGTAATAAAACTTCTCAAATGCACTTGTGATGTTAGGCTGTATAAGATGTTAACTTTGGTACAAAATCGCCTGTTCCTTCTTTCATCGGATTATTTCGGCTATCGATTATCGATGCATATCGAAGATATTCCGATATAAAACTTATCTAAGAACACTGTCAGGCACATGAAGTACCTTCCTGTGAAATTTCATCAATATCGGCCCAGCCGTTTAGGTATCCAGGAGGAACGAACTCACACACATACACACACGCACAAAGTTCCTTTTATATATTATAGTAGAAATAATCAACTGCGTCTCCTTGCGTCATATGCTTCTAAAGTCAAGGGAGATAATCAATGTACCAACGGACGCCAACAATATTCGATAGATATAATGATGTCCCGGTTTGCATCTAATTGAATCTGACGTGAAATTGCTCGGATCGGGAATTTATTATAGAGAAGTAAAGTGTAAGCCCAAATCCATTGCGTTTTATTACTATGACACATAGACATGTTGGCGGGCAATTTATCCGCGTTAGCGTGGCCACCCGGGCTCAATACATCTACTAGATTTGACATCTAATACAGGGAAGCAGAGAATGACCCCTGGTTTAATAAATAAATGACATCTACGTGGTTCGCGTGGGCTCATTTCGGTTAGCCTTAAAGCGTCCGCGATTTAGTATTCGTCGTCAGCCACTTTTTTGTTTCATATCCGCCGGTGATGGAACAGAGCAGTATCAAAAAGAAAAAAACAAAAAGGAAAAAAAAAAGGGAAAAGAGTTTTAAAATAAAGGAATGACCTTGTAAAACTAAGGATGATTCTCGTATGATAGAAAGAAATGACACCGAAAAAAAAAGACAAATATGTGAAATCTGGTGTCATTCGACAGAATAATTTCTTTATTTCTACTACTATTGCTAATACTATTATTACAGTGAAATATTCGAGTGGGTTGGTTGGCTGGAGGGATATTAACTAATACACATACAGTAAGAAAGAAGTAGCGTAAATGAAAGGCCAGAGGAGATAACTGAATTCTATTACTACTGCTACTACGACTACTACTATTGCTGCTACAATAACTACTACTACTACTACTACCACTGGTCAAGATCAAAGTGTAGTATCTGTTCTTCAGATGCTGCACTTCCATTTCTTGTTCTCTTTCGGTGGAGGAGAAATCCTTCACGACTGAGACAATTTTTATTTTTGTACCTTTTCTTCACGTTAAAAAACGACCCTGGTGTCTAACTCTGTCCCGTGGGGAGGCATAGTAAATAGGTACTACCACTGCAACTACTATTACTATGTTTATATATGAATGTTTTGATCTATTCTTCTAATTATTATATTCATTTTATTAATAGCAGTCGTACTGTTATATATTGGGACTCTACGCCAGCAAGTAGAGATTATGTCGACTAGTATGAATTTCGAAAGAGTTATCTAAAGTACATATCAAGATAACCTGGCGACAAGTGGAAATAGACAAACCTGCAGCTGGTATGATTAAAGCGGGGAGTCAAGGGTTGTTTTTTTTTTTTTTTACTGCTATTCAAGGTTTACAAATTTGGACGTAAGAGACTAGTATTTGCGACTATATTGACAGGTACACTATGCATGGAGTTGAAAAGCGAGTTGTTTGTTCATATTACATTTTAAATTCTGCATGACAGTACAGTCAGGGAAGTATGCAACTGGGAAGCCCGAATGAAGACCCTATTAAAGTAAAAGATTTTCAATCAGTATACATTTTTCTTTTTTTCTCTTCTCTTCTTTTGTTATGACGTCACCGCGCAGTGACTTGGTCATTTACATATGTGTCAAATATGGCTGACATGCAGCCACAGTTGTGTGTGTTGACACATCATGTTATTATATTAGGACCCTATACCGGTAGATAGAGATTATGTAAACTAGGTTGAATTTCGATAGTGTTACATTAAGTATATGTCAGGACAGCCTTGAAGCGAACAGACCCAGTGCACCTAGAGTAACCGATACAAAGATGTAGAGGTCAGCTCCCTTCATAAGACATGCTAGAAGCAGGGGTCAAATTGTTGGATGGAAGTTGCTCGACTCAGAGTTCTGAGTTTTGGGGATGTGGAACTAGTATTTGTGACAATATCGACTGGTACACTATGCATGGAGTTCAAAAGCGAGATGTCTGTTCACATGATATTTAAAGTTCTGTACAGTCAGAGAAGCAGGCTACTGGAAGGAAATTGCAAAGTCTAGCAGCCCGCGTGAAGACACTATCAGAGTAAAATACTATTACTATAGTGAAATAATCGAGTGGGTAGGTTTGATAGTGGAACATTAGCTAATACACCTTATCGAGTAAGAAATAAGTGACGGAGACGAAAGACCAGAAGAGATAACTGACTACTACTACTACTACTACTACTACTACTACTACTATATTTAACCATAAACGTTTAGTTCTATTAATCTAATTATTATTTTTATTAGTGATAGTGTCATTGTTATATTTTGGGACCCTATGCCAGCAAGTAGCGATTATATTAACTATTTTTATATTTTGAAAGTGTAACATAAAGTACATGTCAGGATAACCTAGCGGCAAACGGAAATAGACCCAGTGCACCGAGCTAATGAGTCAATAGGGTGTAACGTGGCCGTTACACTTTATTTTAGTAATTCATAAAAAATAAAACTGGAAAAAAATAAATAAAATCCGATTTTTTTCTTTTGAAACAAAAGTTTTTATTAACGTTACTTTCCCGTCTCGACACAGCTTAAAAGTCACTCGCCATTGCCCATTTCGCTCGGTGTACAGTTTTCTTCTTCCTCCGACCGCTTGTCGGCCACAGCCGGCCCATTCTCATCCTCGACTTTATACGTCCCTTTTCCTCAACGTTGACTTTCTTCCTTTTCCGAGCACGTGGTGCATTTTATCCTCCCCTCTTTTTTCCTTTTTTTTCTCGCGCACACTTCCTTATTTGCATCTGTTCGTTTGTCGGCTTCGACTACTGCTTCCTAATTTGCATATGCGTGTTTTTGGCTGCTGCTGCATCTGCTAATCTCTTCACAAGCAAGTCATCCTTTTCTGCGGCTGGTATTTTCCTACGTGCTCATCGGCACTATGTTGCAAGGGGTCAAGTGTTAGCTTCCCAGACAAAACGCTAGAAGCAGGCGTCGAACTGTTAGATAGAAATTGCAACAAGTGTTCGAGACGGGACAGACTTTCAAGGCAGTTTGGAGGCGTACCCAACATTTCTTTTTTTTTTTTTTACTCATGTTCACCCCTTACAAAGCATATCGCCACTTGGACGCAAGGGGCTACTATTTGGGGCCATATCTAGGAAAGATTAACAAGATATTTGTTTATGTTACATTTAAACTTCTGCATATCAGTACAGCCAGGGAAGCAGGCAGCAGGAAGGGAATTCCAAATCTAGCTGGTCGAGGGGAAAAAAGCTTTCTGGCATTTAGGGACATCAACAGTGAAGGGGTGAGATCTTATTGCTAAGCGGATTTGTTGGAGATATGTACGTCGAGGGGGTACAAGTGAAATGAGTTCATCAGGACACATTCCATTAAAATATTTGTAAAACAGGCACAGTGATGCAACATTGCGGCGATGGGACAGAGACTGAAGCTTAATTGATAAAGTGGGACCGATTAGATTGACAACTCCTTTTTGGACTTTATCTAAGAGGGAGAGACTAGTGGTAGATGCACCAGCCCAGATATGGCAACAATACTCCATACATGGGCGAATGGTGGCCTTGTAAAGGTACAGGATACTCTCATTGTAGGAATCTAAGTGAATTTCCTCGAGACTGTCCGTTGATCGACCATTTTTAAGGCTAAGTAAGAAAATTAAATAAGATTAAATTATTTTTAGCCTTTCTTTTTTATAAGGAATTAACTTTCAACTCTCCACTTGTGAGCGAAATTTTTTCCACAATAAAACCTTTTTTACATCTAAAACAAAACCTCGATCTTTTCACCACCAATGACATGAATAGCTCTTGCACACGGCTTCCACAAACTTCTGGGACTGCCATTTACCACTGACCTGAAATAGAAGACCTGCATTAGATCCGTTACCAAAATCACTTGAAAAATGTTGGGATCATTCTAGCCCCCCACCCAGAAAGTATTTTCTTCTTCTTCTTCTTCTTCTTCTTCTTCTTCTTCTTCTTCTTCTTCTCGTATTATGGCATGTCCATGTCGTCGATAAAATCATGGTTAGTGTTCTCCACATGCTTTGGTCCACTGTTGGTCCAATTCCTCTGAAAACATCACATGATTTAGAACTTGGCAGAAACATGGGGTGGGTTGCTACTACCTTCTCCATCGCAGTGGCATCTTACTCGCCTGTTTGCACCTATCCGTTGCCCTTAGGTCATCCGCATAGCTGCAGTCGAACAATGTAACTCTTAGTACCATAGAACCGTTGATCTGCTAGAGATTATTAATCCTCTACCTGTACAAAAATCAAATACAGCCTAAGATGGAGTACTGTTGCTACGTATGGATTGGAGCTCCTACAAGCACCCTTTCCTGTTTTGACAGGATGCGAAATCTAGTGAATGAGGACCTTTTCGCCTCCCTACTTCGTCTTTCTCACAGAAGAGACGTTGCGAGTCTGTTTCTGATATGTTGATACTTTTGAGGTAGCTGCTCGACTGAGCTCCAATCTATGGTCCCTCCCCGTAAAACGATGGCAACAAATACTCGTCTAGCTGGAACAACCGCAAACAACTTCCCTATCTGTGCCCAAAACTAAAAGAAAATTCCATTAGCAGAGTTTATTTTCTTAGAATTGTCCGCCTGTGGAACGCAATACCCTGTATCTGCTTCCCGGTTGACTATAACATTGTTATCTTCAAATCTACTGAGAATAAATTTCTATTTAATCGTCCATTTGTTATATTGTTGGGTATGAGTGTGTACGTACACTGAATGGTCATACGTACGTATGTAACGGATGGTTTATCTGAATGCGTGTACGTGTCACTAAATGTCTATGGTGGTTCTTCACTAATTGAACCCTAGTTTATCGTGCTGCAGTCAAGGTGTGTGTTCTTAACATTTTCTTATTGTATAATTAAGTCTTTTCTTTAACCCTTTTAACCCTGCCATGATCGTCAGTAGTGTTTCTTTTAGTGTGTGTGTGTGTGTGTGTGTGTGTGTGTGTGTGTGTGTGTGTGTGTGTGTGTGTGTGTGTGTGTGTGTGTGTGTGTGTGTGTGTGTTGAGATATAACACGAATACATAAACGTGGCATACCTGGTTCTGCTGCTCAGCCTTTTTTCGAGAGATTCTTTTCTCATCTTGAGGGAGTTGATTCTCTTGACAAGAAGATGGGCCAGTTTTTTTTTTATAGTTGTTTATTCGCTCCCAGGCATTACGTCTAGCAGAGGAGCAATCGAAGTTCTTTATTTGGGTGGCTAGTTCTTACACATCCCACGTCTGAGATGCTACCCCCTTGTGTTGACGTCCTCATTCCAACTCATCTATTTTTTCAGCTAACTAGAACCACGTGACTCACGTTCTTCCGGGTCAGCTATCGGAAACTCTTCCGGTACAATTGATCGGTCACGAAGTTTGATATGACTTTGACATGTTTTAACAATATATTCAAAACAGCTCGCACCTTCCCGTTCACCACGCCAGTCAGATAGATAGATCGATAGATAAATAGATAAAAAGATAGATAACTAGATCGATAGATATATCGATAATAAATACATAGATATATAGATAGATCGACAGACAGATAATTACAAATGATTCCTTCTGTTCCCAATTACATAACACGTTTAGATAATCAAACCCTACTCAAGCTCCACCATGACTGATCTTGTCGTCTCACCATCTACCTAACACTTAAACCTTATCCTCAAGTGGACTCCGGGCTTTGATACGTATTGCTCTCCAAGTAAAAAAAAAGAGATATGCGCGTTTGAAAAAGTACAAGTGCGTATTTCTGTGAAAAGACTTCCCATGTGGTTCCTCTTGATTAACATTATTTCATGTTTGCATTGTCTATATATATATATATATATATATATATATATATATATATATATATATATATATATATATATATATATATAGGAAAACAATAAGAATTGAAAATGAAGTCACAAAAACTATATATTGGCAAATATAGTATGGTTAATTTATTCAATATGTGTATACATATTTAGTTGGGGGGTAGAATGGACTCTTTATGCCAAGATGCCAAGGCATTTCGAAGCCTAATGCTTCTCATCAGAACAGTAGAGAAGATGCTAGGTAACATAGTGGGGATGTGACGTCTAGCGTGGGATTCATTAGGAACGAAATAAATCAATAAAATTATAGATGATGTTGGGGGAGTTATATCGAATTCTAAGATAAAGGGCAGAGTATTATATAGGGTATAATGGAGAAAGGTGTATAAAGTCTTTATCCTAGTCTTAAATCTATGTAGTGTATGTTTTAAGGCTTAGCAGAAGGTATAGTGTGAATGGGTGATAGTTCTATTTTATCAGTATGTAAGATGCCTATTGTCTATGTGGGGGCATTTATTGACACACCATTCTATATTTACCAATATATAGTTTTTGCGACTTCATTTTCCATTCTTATTGTTTTCCTATATAAGCTCTGATGAAACTTGTTGAGCTTTATATTATCTCGATAAATCTCCTCTTATAGAATTGAACTTACTCTCTTCTTCTAACTCACTAAGCTCTCTCTCTCTCTCTCTCTCTCTCTCTATATATATATATATATATATATATATATATATATATATATATATATATATATATGTAGTCATTACCATACAGTCCTGTTTCATTGTATCACAACTCATCAGTGCTGCTAGACTAGCACCTCTTCCAAGCCGGGGATTGAACCTATATATATATATATATATATATATATATATATATATATATATATATATATATATATATATATATATATATATATATATATATATATATATTCAAGCAAATGTTATTAAATGCAACGGAGAAATTTTGCTTTATGATTCTTTATTTAATATTCGATTTTCTGTATAATCATTTTTATATCAAAGTCAAAAATATTAATTAAAGTTCCATAATTGTTGCTGTCACGAGCGCTTTCGAGTCGTCTACGAATCATCTTCAGGTGTTGAAGTAAAAGGGCGAAGGAGCAAAAATGAGAATTAAAAATGAAAACAAAAATATACAGTAAACGACGTTATGCGATGATAAGTTAAAATATATATTTAGTCGACGAAAAGTCGTTCAAAAATATAGGTCGATTAACAATTCGACTATTAAAATCAGCAGGTTCTGGGACACTGTTGACAAAGTCCGTCCAATACGAACTACGCAAGACATTTTAGAATGTTACTGCTTTTCTAGAATGCAATATCATTTATAGTGGGTCGAAGGATTCTAATATATGACGCTTTAAGAATTTTTAATGTTTTTATATTTTTTTTTTCATTATGTATAATTTTTATGTTGTTAACGAGGAACTTTCTAAGATCGGAGGGGGGGACAGTTATGTTCTTTTATCAAATGTTTATATATATGCACTAGTATTATTTAGATGCATGGTTATTCGCTGGGACAACGTTGTCGTTGTATGCCCAATGCATGTATTATTTTCGGAGTTACATTCTCCCATAGAGCATTTGAATTTACACACTACATTGGTTTGTTCCAATGTTTTTTTTTATAACCCGTGAGTAGTTTCTAACCACGAGGTTTTATGTTCCAAACTTCCTGTAGTAAATAATAAGTTTAATTTTAGAATTATTCTCGAAAGGCGTCAAGTATCTACGTACGATATTTTTAATTGCATTTTCTTCGATTCTGAAGTTAGGTGTCATTTGATTTTGATAAAATATATTAATGGAATTTGCATTGCGGTGTTAACTAATATTATTATTATTATGGTTTTAATGGATTGTAGCATTCGTTTTATTTATTCATCAACAATGTAATTAGGAAAATGATTATTGATGAGTACTTGTTTAATTTTTTTTATTTCAATTAATAATGCTTTTTTGTGGATGATATCATTTTAGCGTGATTTTATACATTTTCTATTATGGCTATTTTGTACGTTTGTGGGCACTGACTTTTAAAGTTCAGGAGGCTGGAGTTTATGCCCGTTGGTTTTTATATACAGAGGAATTAAAATTATTATAGGACGTGTCAATAAGGACATCCAGAAATGAACTTTTATTATTATTCAACTCTACAGTAAATTTAAGGATTAAGTTTTTTTAAAAAAAGGTACTTTAGTTGGTATATCTTTTCATTATTTTCAGCTAAAATAAGAACGTTGTTCATGTAGCGTACATATATAGGGGGCTTTATATTATTTATATATATAATACATATATTGGGCATACAACGACAACGTTGCCCCGCGAATAACCATGCATCTAAATAATACTAGTGTCATATATAAACATTTGATAAAAGAACATAACTGTCTCCCTCCAATCTTAGAAAGGTCCTCGTTGACAGCATGAAAATCATACAAAATGAAAATAATATTAAAAAATTAAAAATTCTTGAAGCGTCATATATTAGAACCCTTCAACCCACTATGAATAATATTGCATTCGAGAAAAGCAGTAATATTCTAAAATGCCTTGCGTAGTTCATATTGGACGGACTTTGTTTACGATGTCCAAGAACGTGCTGATTTTAATACTTGAATTTTAATCGACCTATATTTTTGGACGACTTTTCATCGACTAAATATATATTTTAACTTATCATCGCATAACGCCGTTTACTGTATATTTTAGTTTCTACTTTTAATTCTCATTTTTGCTCCTTCGCAATTTTACTTCAACACCTGAAGATGATTCCTGGACGAATCGAAAGCGCTCGTGACAGCAACAATTATGGAATTTTAATTAATATTTTTGACTTTGATATAAAAAAGATTATACGGAAAATCGAAAAATATAAAAAAAAGAATCATAAAGCAAAATTTCTCTGTTGCATTTAATAAGATTTGCTTGAATGAAAAAATGCTGCCTAAATATACCAATTTTATATATATATATATATATATATATATATATATATATATATATATATATATATATATATATATATAGTAAGTTATAAAATATATATGACGATTAAGCTACACTTAATATTCCGCGTTTCATCCACTCTAGGACTCTTCAGGCTTATGCATAAGCCTGAAGAATCCTAGAATGGATGAAACGCGGAATATTCAGTGTAGCTTAATCGCCATATATATTTTATAAATTACTAATTAGCTCTACCTACGTATTGAGCACTTTTGAAGTAAATACTTAAAGTTTACGCATAAATTTATACGTTCGTATATTACTTTTATGTGAGTACATTAAGTAGTTATGTATGCATATATATATATATATATATATATATATATATATATATATATATATATACCATTAGCTATCGTCTCTAAAACTAAATGACTGAATTATTTCATACTCATATTTTTTATGCAGGGAATTGAATTATCATTATATTCTGTCTTACATATATTTTGTTGAATAGCGGAAAATCATTAAACAACTCTTCAGAGACGAATTGATATTCCTTACATATATATGTGTGTGTGTATGTATGTGTGTATGTGTAGTCTGTATGTGTAGTGTGTGTGTGTGTGTGTGTGTGTGTGTGTGTGTGTGTGTGTGCCCATACGTAGATTAAAAGCAAGATATGATGGATCAAATTTAATACAAACCTGATGGCTTTCAATTTTAAAATTTGGTTTTTGTCCATATTATGCTCCGTAAATCCCCCTTTAAAATACTCTTAAACATTGAAATGTGGAGAATATTTATTTATTGATGTCTAATATGTAATATTTATATTTCACAAAATATCGGAGTCATCTAAATTTTTAAGAAGGGCTTCCACGTATTTCTCATAAGACGAAAACAAACTAATTATAGGTGTGCAATTGTAGGAAAAGAAATAAATGCCTTGTCGGTTTACTATGAAGTTCGTCCTCTCTGTCTCTCATTTATCCCACCTTTCTTTTCCTCTACTTTTCCTCTTCAAAAGAAGAAAACAAAAACCAGAAAGATTTGTATACATTTATCATTTTCGTCTCTGATTTAGTTTATAATGTGGCACGAGGAAATTCGACTTCGAAGAAAATCGTAACTGAAAGATGTTTTTTTTACATAGGAGTTGCCACTTATTTAGGCGCAGACGCCACTCGAGGATAGGGGTTAAAGAGTGTACAGTTGTCAATGGGACAATGTCGTAGTAATCATTAGCAATGGAAATTTAGTAAATTGGATTATTGGGTTACTGAAGGGGAATGGCTCATCAAGAACTTGTTCACATTGGACTTGAAGACGACCATATTGTAGCCAGCTGGAAAGCAGGCAAATGAAAGAAAGTTCCACATGTGCGCAGTTCTAAGAAAAAAGCTTTGTTTATGGAATCTACGTATAAATATAATATTTGTACGAGCTGAAGACATGTTGATGTTCGGTTGAGGAGGGATTTGGTTTTGGTCGGACACGTCGTCCGTTATTTTGTGTTCGGTTGGAAGTGGCCCTCATTCTAATTTCAAATTTGTCGGTCAGAAACCAAATAGCAATGTTACTTTACTCAGGAAAATACGAACACGGATATAGGTTTGAAAATGTAATTTGTATTCAAACAAAACACAATATACACGTAGCAACAGACGTAGCACATAACGCTAAGATGGCGTAGTACAAAAATACGCAGTGTTCATATTTTGTGCACCGGCAAGTTTCCACAACATTTAACAACACCGGGCCAAGATCACAATGTAGTATCTGTTCTTATGCTACACTTCACATTTTCTGTCCTCGGTCAGTGAAGGAGAAATCCTTCATGCCTAAGGCCATTTTTATTTTTATTCCTATCCAGAGTACCCTTTTGGGGGAACTGGATTTTTCCCCACATTAAAAACTGACTATATTTGTGACTAACTCTGCCCTTGTGGGGAGGCAAGTAAATAGGAACAACACAAAATATTTCTTTTAAAACTTAAAATTTGCAATTTTATTTAGAAAAGGAAGCCCTTAGTTTCCGCCCTTGTTGATATTAGGTTGGTGCAAAAATAATGTCGTTTTTAACGTTAAACTAAATATATAAAAATGACATTATTTTTGCACCAACTTAATACCGCATAATTGACACTAAGGCAAGTGTCGAAATCAAACACGTAATTAATTGCACTAAAGAATCACTGCTTATCAAGGCCCAAAGGCCATTCGAGGATAAGAGTCAATGAGTGTTAAGTAGAAGGTGAGACACCACACTGATGATCGTTACGGGGAAACTTGGGTGCTATTATTTAACGGACAGCCCAGCAAGAACCTATCCACATCAAACTTCAAAACGATATTGTTATAGACAGCTTCATGCAACCTCGCGGTATTGGCTTCCATGGACGGCTAGTTCTAGTAAAATAATTTTACTCGTGGGATTTTTGTTTAATTTTAGGCACTGATTGAGACTACAGGAAATTGATGGCAGTTGCTGTAGCCAGACGAGTATTTGTTGCAAATGTTTTGAAGTGTGAAGCACCTGTTATGAAAATATCGATAGAGCAATTCGGGCAAAGACGTCTAATGGATGATCACGGTCTGTGCAATAAACACGCACACACACAAATTCACAGTTAGTTATGATTTAAAGCAAATGGTATGTTTTGTGGTTGGTTAGAATGTCGTCCTTACTGCAAGTCTGTTGTTTTGTAGAGAAACCAGGTGTTATTTTAAACCTCTGTAAATGTGACACAATAATAAACAGTCATTTGCAACGAGATCTTGAGCTCCACATCAGAAGTTGGCACACGCGTCTCCCAATTGAAGTATGGAAGCACAGAATCGATACAATTTTCAAATGTATTTTAAGTTTGTGTGTTTGTTTTTTTTTTCATATATAAAAATACGTAAACTTTTTTATCAATTTTTTTTTATTTTTCAATTGAGAGACGCGGGTGTCAGCTTCCGGTATATTTGAAAACTATGATCTCCCTTTAGGCACCATTACCAGGATAGTTTTGTTTCACATCCTGTAAACTGGTGTTCTAGTACTATTGATTGCGTTTCAAAATGCCAGCGCACATCAGCGGTTCATTTTATTTATGCTATCGAGGTTGGTGGATGAAAAGGTCAGATCAACGTCCACTGACACTGTCTTCTCAAAAGATTAAAATTCAGAACCATCTGTATAAATTTAATAACAATATGTGTATTCGTTTCCTTATAATGAGAGGAGGTTATTTACTTTTTTTGTGAAACTTAATGAGATACGATGCACATCAAACACGATGATACACTAAAAATATTATCGGTATTTTAGGAAAAGGAAAATTCACACGAACTGGAAAAAATTGGTCAATTATTATATAAAATATAAAAATATAAAATACATAAAAAACATAAAAAAATATAAAAATATAAAAGACATAAAAATATAAAAACATAAAAAACATAAAAAATATAAAGAATATAAAAATATAAAAGATATAAAAATATAAAAATACAAAAATACATTTAATAAATCTAAAAGACATATAAAAAATGTAAAAAATAAAAAACATACAAAATAAAAAATATAAAAATATTAAAAATAAAAAAAAATAAAAAAACATTAAAAATATAAAAAATATACAAACAAAAAATATAAAAACACAGAAAATATAAAAAATAAAAGAAATAGAAAAGTAAAAATATCAGAAAAATAGAAAAAATAGAAATAACATAAAAAATAAAAAGACAATACAAAATTTAAAAACCATAAAAATATGAAAAACATAACAAATATAAAAAATATAAAAACCATAAAAATATAAAAAATATAAGACATAAAAACTATAAAAAACATAACATAAAAATATATAAAAACATAAAAAATATAAAAAATAAAAAAATATATAAAAAACGTAAAAAATATAAAAAAAATGTAAGACATAAAATATATAAAAAACATAACATAAAAAATATAAAAACATAAAAATATAAAAACATAAAAAATATAAAAAATATAAAAAATATAAAACATATAAAAAAACATAAAAATACAAAAAATATAAAAAACATAAAAAATATAAAAAACATAAAAAATATAAACAATATAAAAACATAAAAAATATAAAAAAAATAAAAAATATAAACAACATAAAAATATAAAAAACATAAAAGGTATAAAAAAGAAAATATAAAAACATAAAAATATAAAAAACATAAAAATATAAAAAACATAAAAATATAAAAATATAAAAAATATAAAAATATAAAATATGTAAAAATAGAAAAGATCTAAAAACATAAAAAATATAAAAGATATAAAAAACATAAAAGATATTCAAATAGAAAAACGTAAAAAATATAAAAAACATAAAAGATATAAAAAATATAAAAAATATAAAAACATAAAAAATATAAAAAATATAAAATACAGAAAAAATATGAAAATATTAAAAATCTGAAAAACATAACAAATATAAAAATATAAAAAATATATTAAACATAAAAATTTTTAAAAAAACATAAAAATTATAAAAAACATAAAAAATTTAAAAATATAAAAAACATAAGTATATAAAATATATAAAAATGTAAAACATTAAAAATATAAAATGCATAAAAAAATAAAAAAAACATAAAAAATATAAAAAATATAAAAAAACATAAAAAAAAATATATTGGGCTGGTGCATCTGCTACTAGACTCTCACTCCTTGACCGAGTTAAAAAGAGAATCGTCAACCTGATAGGTCCTGAAGCGTTATCTAAATTTCAGCCTCTATCACATCGACGAAATGTAGCATCTCTCTGCCCGTTCTACAAGTATTTTTATGGTGAATGCTCTGATGAACTACAAGCACTTTTACCCTTTCGACGTAAATATCCCCGACAAACACGACAATCAGCAAAATCCCACCCCAGCACAGTAGAGATTCCTAGGTGAAAGAAGGCCTTATACTCTAATAGTTTCTTCTCCAGAACTGCTACATTTTGGAACTCCCTTCCAGGTTCCTGCTTTCCCAACTGCACTGACATTCAGAGGTTCAAGTGTAATGTGAACAGACATCTTGCTACTCAACTCCCTACATAGTATCCCTGCAACTTATGTCCACGATAGTAGCCCACTACACCAAAGTGGCATTGTGCCTTGTTTGGAGTGAAAATGGAATAATATATATATATATATATATATATATATATATATATATATATATATATATATAGTCATCCACATACAGTACTGTTTCGCTGTTTCACAGCTCATCAGTGCGGCTGATATTAGGTACAATATAATATTCAATAGAGAATTGGTTATGGAGTCTAATATATACGGCTATATGTCTGTCAGTCTGTCTGTCGGTCTGTCTGCCTTTCGATCTGTCTGTCTGTCTGTTTGTTTCCTATTTTCAAACTCTATCGCTCCGAAACTTAAAATCGCAGAGCGGCGCTACGGGCCTGAAATGATTGTAGATTTACGGGCCATTTTTTTTTATGTGTCTTCAGCGGGTTAAAATAGTTTTTAAGCAGTCAAAAATGGGTCCAAATTGTAAAAATCGTTTATCATTTTTACATTCATCTTAGTTTATTTTAAATTATTTTAACTTTTTAATCAATTCATATTCGTGTCACGTTAGTTTAGTGGTAACGTCATCAGCATTGAATAGTTTGGTTTCGATTCTTGCTGATGGCACCTAAATCTTTTCTTTTACTTTTGAAATCACCAGGGCTATGACAACAGCTTATTCTTTTCATTGTTTTGAATCTCGAGTATATATCTGACACAGTTAGACACAGTTAATCAACCGAGAATCACATCACTCTATATAAAAGCATATAAGATATCAACAGATACACACTCGAGAGTAAAAACAATGAAAAGAATATGATGTTGTCATAGCCCTAGAAATCACGACTCTATAATAATATATACGAAATCTTGACAAATTAAAATATCATATTTAAGCGTATTTTACGCCTGGGTAAATATGACCCCCCCTTAGTTTAATATATAAAAGGCTGCATGTCTGTCTGTCTCCATATTTTAAACCATCTCTTCCGAAACTAAAACACGCGGAGCGGCTCTAGGGTCCTCAAATGTTTTTTTTTTATCCACCGTTCTTTTATGGGTCATAAGCCTATTAAAATAGCTTTTAAGGGGTCAAAAAGGGGTCCAAATTGAAAAAAAATTATTATACATTTTGTGCATTCATCCGTTTGTTTTTTTTTGTTTTTGTTTTTTAATCAGTACATCTGCTTGTCATCAGTGCATATGTGTTATGGCTCGCAAGTAGCCACAGAGAAGGACAGAAAAACGGAGAGCAGTTTAAACATGTATTGCATGAAAAACAGAAAGTTTACAAACGAAAAGTGTAGGTAATTCACCGAGCTCGCGAAGGTCGCTCTGGAATTTAATCCCTGCCTGGGATCGCCATGAGGAGTAAAGTTTATATGGACAATGTATTAGTCCATTTGGAGGCTAGTTCTTCCACAACAATATGCTAGTAATAAATACGAAATCTGCGTGAATTTAAATATATTTAAGCATATTTTATGGCCGAGCACGGCCGGATCCCTCCCATTAGTTAAGAGATAATATTTGCAATGAAAAGTGAGAAGATTAATGTGGATAATAATTCTGACAAACGAGGAACTGGAGCCAAATTTGATTGAAACGAGAGCAGTGTGGGATATAGTGTGATAATTAAACTTATGGAATTTCTGTCTTTATTTAAACTAAATTCAAGCAGGCCATTAGCTTCTAGCTGGCCATTCATGTTGACCGCGTCGACCTAATCATCTCAGAGGAAATTTTATAGCTGAATGAACACTGCTATTCCCATAAGAATTTCTAGGGAGATCAATTGAGGTGGCTTGATAAAATAAAGGTGAATGATGGTAGATATATTCAATTTATGCGAGGGTGGGTCTTCTATGTATATAAAAGACAAAATGTGTGTGTGCATGTATGTATGCGTGTTCGCTTTTTGTGTATGTCTGCAAAAGTTTTTTTCGCAGTAATTCTCGGTTGGTTGGCTCCTTAAAACTTTTTATATCGCGTCTAAATCACAATAACTGCGACTTAACGTGTGTATTTAATTTGTGCTTTAAACATTTTTTTTATTATATGTGTATATATATATATATATATATATATATATATATATATATATATCACTAGATATATATATGTTATATATATATATATATATATATATATATATATATATATATATATATATATATATATATATATCACTTACCAGCTCGCCACGTCTTCAAAAAGCGAATGATCCGGCTTGCAGCGCAAAAATAGGTCAGACATCACACCACTTCCTCGCACCTGTTTATTTCGCTTTATAAACCTTCACATAACGTCTTTATCAGTTTTTCTCTCCTCGTCGCCGAGATGGTAAGGTTTCTGGCTTTTTTTCCCCCTTTCGTTTCCACCTTTACGTTAAGGGTGCGGGGTTCAATCCTACCTTCCAACTAAAACTTTTTTCTTTTACACCTCCAAACACCCGGCCAACGTTTTTTTCTTTTTTTTTAACACATACACCTCCAACACTCGGGTAACGCCGGATACACCCCCCCTGCCAGTAAATTCTAAAACCCAATTCAAGTCCCTACATTACCGATCATGGCGCTGAAATCCTAACTGTGTTACGCCCGTCTAAGCTTCATTCTACGGCTCCCCTCCCCGCCCTGCAAAACATTCGCAATAGATCTTATATATAAAAACCTATATGCTTTTCTGTCTGTCTGTCTCCATATTTTCAAACTTTATCTCTCCCGAAACTAAAAGTCGCATAGCGACGCTCAGGGACCCAATTGAATTGATTTTTTACGGACCGTTGTTTTATTGGCCTTTAGCCGGTTAAAATAGTTTTTAAGAGATCTAAAATGGGTCAAAATTGAAAAAAATCGTGAAACATTTTATACAATCATCTTAGTTCATTTCTAATTTTTAATTTTTAATCAGTTCATGTGCGCGTCAATTTGGTACAGTGGTGACGTCACCAGATTTGAATGCTTTCGTTTTCCAGCTGACTATAAGGTGGTCGTGTTCGTGTCTAATATAAGTTTTTGCTGATTCGTCCTCATAAATAATTAATCATTTCAAAAGTTCGACCTTTAACGAGCATCGCGGTGTTATTTGACCGTCTATCTGACACTAATTAACCCTTACCCTCGAGTTTACTTTGATAAGCGATGAACGCTGTAGTCTATATATCTACAAAAATTGAAATTGTCTGTGTGTGTGTTCGTCTGTGTACATATATTTCCCTACCTAATTACTCTGCCAATTTTCAGTCTACAGACTCGAGATTTGACATAAGGGGTAATGAAATTTGGGAAAATCTTTTTAATCCGTTTTCGGCCAGAAATCTGGCTCTCAAGGGGTCAAAGTTCAACGATTTGACCTTACTAAACTCTTCCGCCAATTTCGGGTCTACACACTTGATATTTTAGATATAGGTTACTTGGACATGGATAAAACTTTTTAATTTGATTTGAACCCAAAACATTAAATGTTAAGGGTTCAAAATTGGGGTCTAATATTTAGAAAATTGACCTCTGCGGTCTCTATCAAATTTCTAAGCCAATTTCTGATATAAATATTTTAAATTTTACATAAAGTGTATTCAGACCTAGAGCAAGCTTTTTAATCGGTTTTTGGCCTAAAATGTGGCTGCCAAGGGGTCAAAATATAAAAGATTTTACTTTTGCGGTCTCTAGCAAACTATTCAGCCAATTTGGGGTATAAACATTTGAAAATTTACATAAAGGGTATTCAGACATGCAGCAATCTTTTTAATCATTTTTTTTTTTGGTGAAATTTGGCTGCCAAGAGGTCAAAGTTTAAAGTGCTGACCGTTGCAAACTCTACGAAACTCCTCCACCAAGTTTGGGTTGAAACACTTGAAATTTTCGATGTAGGTTACCTAGACATGAATCAAACATTTCGATATAATATATATATATATATATATATATATATATATATATATACGCGATAGAATTTATGTGCATATATATATATATATGCACATAAAGTTATGAACAGTACATAGGGCCCGACCAAAGCCGAGCAGAACTGTTAGTAAAAAATAAAAATAAGCATTAAATTAAACACTATGTATGTTTCTCTCATATTGTACTATATTCAAATGCATTTTTGAGTGTTGCTTGCTGAAGATTTAACTTTCAACCTCCAGAGGAGTATATCTTAGAACTGAATTATAGCAAATACTTTATCTGCTATGCCATGTGTCCAAAAGGGTTCCGGTTGAAGTTCCGTGCAGTTTCTTTAAATTCGACAGAAAGATTCCAGAGTTTGACAAGACGCACCTGAAGAAGGCCGGGGGTTACATGGGTTAAACGTTGCGAAAATAATACCCAAGATGAGAACAATAATCGGGATAATCTAAATGATACAAAGAAACTCTCTATTTCTCATTTGAAGCAACTTTTGAAAACTCCTGAAATACTCCTCACACTTAATGTCTCCCTCGGCAAACCGTTATTAAAGGCACTGTGCCTTGTTTGGGGTAAAAATGGAATATAACCATGCATATATTAGGTACAATATAATATTCAATAGAGACTTGGTGCCGTAGTCTAATTTTATAAACGGCTATATGTTTGTCCGTCGGACTGTCTCTCGGTCTGTCTGTCTAGCGATCTGTCTGTCTGTCTCCATATTTCAAAACTCTACATTCTCCGAAACTATAAGTCGCAAAGCGCCGCCAGAGTCCTCAAATGATTGGATTTTAAGAGGTAAAAATGGGTCAAAATTTTAAAAATCTTTTAACATTTTGTACATTCATTCTTAAATTTTAATTTTTAGACGACTTATATGCGTGACATGTTAGTAGATGGATAACGTTACCAGCTTTGAACGCTACAATTTCGATTCTGGTTGATGGGCCCCTAAATGTTTATTTTTAATTTTTTTACCTTTGAAATCACGACTCTATATAATACATACGAAATATGGATGAATTAAAATACCATATTTAGGCATATTTTACGACCGGGCAAAGCCGGGCACCTCCCCCCACCTCCGCGCTAGTACTTAGTGTGCAGTTTGCCTCGAAACAATTTGCTTGTAATGTATACTTTAATATATTTTCTTTATATTAAAATGATACATATGTGTCTTTTTTGGCTCTCTGTGTAGAAAAGCGCTAAGATCGCGGCATTTCATTAACAAGTACTTTGATGAAATGCTTTCTGATAAACTTCCAACACTTGTGCCGCTCGACGTACATAGTCAAGCAACAAAATTGAAGAGTTACATCAAATTTGTTGCTAAGGTTCCCGGATAATATCCATTACATTCTATCGCGTACATATATATATATATATATATATATATATATATATATATATATATATAGGGTGTCCCAATAACATGTATACGTTCTTTAAATGACCATAAAACCAACATTTATTATACGAATGAAACTTTCATGCGTCAAAATACTGTGAACAAACATAGAAACCAGCTAATTATCGAAAGTGTTCAAATTATTGGCCATTGTAGTCCATGAGTAGCTGACTACATTCACTGATTGAATCGAAAACGTTCCTAATCAGTTCAATTGGTATGTTGACACATCTTCTTTCAATAGTTGCTCGTTTTGTGGTGTGAACCCTGTGTTTAAGATGCCCCCATCCCCACCCGCCCCCCCCCCCCAAAAAAACGAGAAAAATCCATCGGGAAAGGGTCAAATCTTGTGAGCATGGACAGTACTCGATACTTCCTCTTCGTCCTAACTATCTGTTTCGCAGGTGACTATACAAATATGCTCTTACGTCACGATGATAGTGGGGAAGTGCTCCATCCTGCTGGAAGTGCCATTCTTTATTCCCAAACATCTCTTGGGAACGTGGCATAGTGTATTCATGTAGCAAGTTGAGATAATTTAAAGAGTGTATACATTTTATTGCGACACCCTGTATATATATATGCATATACCAACTTATATGTGTTCAAGAGTAATCTCTGCTACTATGTAAAGCCACTTTGTGTGTGTGAGTTCTTTCCTTATAGGTTCCGAAATGGCTGAGTCTGTCTTTTTCGAGTTTCACACAAAGCTAATTCATATGCCTAGCAGTATTCTTAGATACGTTTTGTACAGAAATTCGTCCGATAAGAATGTAAAACCGAAAAAATTCGATCCTAAAAATAGTCTTTTCTTCTCATAGATAAGAAAGAATTTTACATTTAATATCTTACCGGCCAAGGGAGATAATTCTCAGCAAATAATTTCTTCCTTTTAAAACCAAAAGAGCTATTGTCATCAGTATATATAGCTTAGTGGTAAGTCGACTGCATATCAAATGGACCCCTGTTAAAACCCGGGTATACCTCACCATTTTATTTTAATTTTTTTCTTGTTGATGAGTTCAATTTGTGATAAAAGAAACGGTATCATCATTAAAATCTCCGCGAAACATTTCTTCGTTTGCATATTTTAAAACTTAACATTAACCAGAAGTAACTTTTCCAGGGCATTCATCGTCAAACCCAAATATCAGCTGACGTGATATTGTAAAAAACACAGACGAAATTTGATGGACGACATTATCATTATTTTTTATTTTATTTCTTTTTCTTTTTATTTATTTATTTTTTGCGAATCAGTTTACCGCGCAAATTATTCCTCGTAATAACTAATATTCAATAGAAGATTGATTCTATAATAATACATACGCAATCTGCATAAATTGAAATGTTATTGTACGGCCGGGCTAGTAATATATATATATATATATATATATATATATATATATATATATATATATATATATATATATATATATATATATATATAGGGTGGAGGAATGAGTCCTCTTACAAAATTTCCAAACTAATTTTTAGGAAAATATTAAAATGAATTTACTATTTTGTTGTCATTATAAGATAGTTAAATATATGATTGCTTATTTTTCAGAATCAAAAAGATACTAATTTTTTGTACGGCCGGGCTAGTAATATATATATATATAGGGTGGAGGAATGAGTCCTCTTACAAAATTTCCAAACTAATTTTTAGGAAAATATTAAAATGAATTTACTATTTTGTTGTCATTATAAGATAGTTAAATATATGATTGCTTATTTTTCAGAATCAAAAAGATACTAATTTTTTGTACGGCCGGGCTAGTAATATATATATAGGGTGGAGGAATGAGTCCTCTTACAAAATTTCCAAACTAATTTTTAGGAAAATATTAAAATGAATTTACTATTTTGTTGTCATTATAAGATAGTTAAATATATGATTGCTTATTTTTCAGAATCAAAAAGATACTAATTTTTTGTACGGCCGGGCTAGTAATATATATATATATAGGGTGGAGGAATGAGTTCTCTTACAAAATTTCCAAACTAATTTTTAGGAAAATATTAAAATGAATTTACTATTTTGTTGTCATTATAAGATAGTTAAATATATGATTGCTTATTTTTCAGAATCAAAAAGATACTAATTTTTAACAATGTCTGTTGAATTGAAGATATAGCGATCATAGAGAAGCGTGAGAAGGGCCTGTATCAACCAGAAATATCAATTTAGAGAAAAACCTCAAAGTCAACATAATGTTCATAAAAAGGACGGTTGATCATTACATGGAAACCTCGTCGATCAGAGATAGATAACGATCACGCCGTCTCCGCCACCTCAGAAAGCCTTAAACTCATCAAAAATATTAATGAAAAAAATCAGGCTACATCCAAGAAAGTTCATAAGACAAATAGCAAAGGAAATACAAATATGATAACGGACTATGCAAAGTGGCCTGAAAATATCACACTATAAGCTCCAAAAGCGACAACTTCTCTCTGCACCCACAATTGCAACGAGACTCATTAGAAGTCGGCTCTTGACAAACCGTATCGGAGAGAGCATGATCAATAAGGTAATTTTCACGGATGAAAATTATTCTCACTTCAACGGTCCAACAATCATTAAAATGTTAGAGTCCTTGCGATAATTAGTGAGGCAATACCTAATAATGCAGTAGAGGTTTTCAGAACGCCAAAACCAGCGTAAGTGAATGTCAGGGCAACCCTTTCTGAGAGAGAGAGAGAGAATTTCCTCTTATTTTTCTTCCTCAAGGGGACAAGATTAACAAAGAACGTTACATTGATAACATTCTTGAACGTGCACTGACCCCCAAGGTGTAATTCCGTGTACGCTGATGAAGTCTAGACTCTCCAACAAGATGGTGCGACAAGCCAGATTGCTCATGGAACACAGCAGTGCTGTAGAGACAACTATTAGTCTTGGATCAACAAAGAAGAATGGTCTCCCTCATCACCTTATCTTAACGCTCTTGATTATTCTTTGTAGTCAATGCTGGAGAGTGCAGCCTGCTCTACTTTTTGTCGAAATACTGAAGCTTATAAGATAAACTTGAACAAATGCTGGGAGAAAATACCCTTATATACTGTGCGTGCTTCTATAGATTATTTCCCCGAAAGACGTCCTTGTTTAGTTTAAGTTCAAGGGAAACACTTTGAATTATACTTATGCTATATTGTTCCGTATTTGCTTCAGCATTTGCTAATGATTTTCTGCAATGGAGTTTTCTAATAAATTCTTATCTTGGAATAAATATGAGTGTTATTCTGTAACAGTAGTTAAGATCTACCCTGTAAAATATACTAGCAGGCTACCCGGCGTTGCCCATTCGTAAAATACGTACAAATATTATATATTTTACTTTACGAAGATTCCGTATTAATTATTATATAATTAATTCTCTGTTGATTATTACATTTTACTAATATGCATTATAATAAAGCCGTATTCCTGTCTGTCTATGCGTTTGTTGACAATTTTGTTAATACATACAAAAGGAAGAATATTTCACTTATTGATTTCCATACAGAAAACGGATTTTATTCACAATAATTTCGATGAAATTAATACTAATGCAGTTGCCACATTTACATATTAACGTTAAAGGAAAACTATTTCAATAATTTTGACGTTATCGTTTTTAGTAATAGAATTGTTTTCATTCTTGTGTTTAGGAATATTATTTAAAGTCGATTTTTTTTTTATTGAATAAATTTTTATTTGACATGAATAAAGCTTACTTTCGGTTAAAAACGGAAATACGCTTTATTTATTAAAAGATAAACAAAAAGTGATGAATGTATTTCAAATTCAATTCGGTAGAAAGCGAGACACATTTTAAGACAAGTGGGGAGCATAAAAATCTCCCCTCTCTTGTTCGTTAGCTCTCTCTCCCCCGCTCTCTCTCATATATATATATATATATATATGTGTGTGTGTGTGTGTGTGTGTGTGTGTGTGTGTGTGTGTGTGTGATTACTTCATTTAATCCCATAAATTAATATACGAAGATATAATTTTATGCGTAAATTTTCAGTATTTACTTCAACAGTGTTCAATACATAGATTGAGCTAGGTAGTAAGTTATGAAAATATATATGCCAATTAACCTACACAGAATATTCCGCGTTTCATTCTCATGAGAATTCGTCAGGCTTAGAATGAAACGCGGAATATTCTGTGTAGCTTAATTGCCATATATATTTTCATTACTTACTACTATATATATATATATATATATATATATATATATATATATATATATATATATGCCTGAAGAGTCCTAGAGTAGATGAAACGCGGAATATTCAGTGTAGCTTAATCGCCATATATATTTTATAAATTACTAACTAGCTCTACCTACGTATTGAGCACTTTTGACGTAAATACTTAAATTTTACGCATAAATCTATACTTTCGTATATTAATTTTATGTGAGTAAATGAAGTAGTTATATATATATATAACTACTTCACTTACTCTAAACTCATAAACTTTAAGTATTTACTTCAAAAGTGCTCAATACGTAGGTAGAGCTAGTTAGTAATGTATATATATATATATGATTAATGTACAAAATATTTAACTATTTTTTAAATTTTGACCTATTTTTTACCCCTTAAAAACTATTTTAACCGGCTAGAGACCCATAAAAGAATGGTCCGTAAAAAAAAAACAAAAACAAAATAAAATAAAAACAAGCATTTAAGACACTGAGCGCATCTCTGCGACTTTTAGTTTCGGGAAAGATAAAGTTTGAAAATATGGATACAGACCGAAAAACAGACATATAGCCGTTTATGTATTGGACTTGCGCGGGGGAGGCAGCTTTGGCCGAGCATAAAATACGCTTAAATATGATATGTTAATTTGTGCAAATTTCGTATATATTATTATAGAGTCGTGATTTTAAAAGTAAAAAAAAAAAGTATTTAGGTGCCATCAGCTGGAATCACAACCGAAGAATTCACATTATTACTGTACCAACATGATCAAAATATTACAAATTAAAAATAAACTGTTTAAACCTAGATAAGACGCCTGCACGATTTTACTGTAAAGAATAACCGGATTCAATGTCATAACTTATATATAAGTGCTTATCTGGTAACTAAATGCTTGGGTTTCGATTCTAGCTGGCGGCATCCATTTCCCTTTTTTTTATTTTAATTTGGAAATCTCTACTATATATTAGGTACAATATAATAATCAATAAATAATTGACTCTATAAAAATAAATACGAAATCTTCATAAATTAAAATATCATATTTAAGCGTATTTTACGACCGGGCAACGCTGGGCGCCATGCTAGTGTATGTATGAAAATTATAGTTTCTATGAATGGATACTAAATGAATTGGGTTGATAGAAAGTACTAAAATATGGATAAATGGCCGATATTTACCTCTTTCCCACCGCTAGAGAAAGTGAAACAAGTTCAGACGGTAGGAAAATAAGTCAGTGCTCAAAGAGAAGACGCACTTTGGCTCTAAAAGAATAAGGCTTAGTATCCCAGTCGGCATTCCTCGATAAAGGCGCCTCAAGCAAAAAGCGAGAAACTTGCTCCTCCCGAAAGCCGGGAAGCAAGGCCTGGAAGAGTGGGCCTCCTAGGGCTACACAGAAAATTTTGCATCAGTCTAACAACAAAAAAAGGGCCACCGCAATGTTTTAGTTTCTGTCGGACTGATTGTTAGCAGACTTCTAGATGACTAGATGGCCGTTTTCGGTTCATGCAGTTCTGAACTAAGAAAGAACTTGGAAAATACCAAATGACCTTACGTCATCTCATTTATACACACCCTTTTTAATTGAAAGCGCTTTTGCCACCACCTGGACGATAACGCTAGTGGGAAATCAATCAAAATTGATTTACTGTTTGTTTGCCAAATATTTGCCGCCAAAAATTTTTAAAAAATGGGGTCTTTTAATTATTTTTGTACATTATTTTTATTTTCTTTTAATATTTCTTGTCAATTATCTATGGTTGTTTTGCTGTTTGCTTATTGTTTTTGTTTTTGCTGTTGTTGCTTTTATCCTTTTTTTTTTCGGGCTACGTCGATCGACCAGTCGATATGTACGCTTGACTGTACGAATATTGAATAGACTTATCTCTAAACAAAAATTTAATGGGCGTATCTCTAAACAAATATTTAATGGACGTATCTCTAAACAAATATTTAATGGACGTATCTCTCAAAGAAAATTTAATGGATGTGTCTTTAAACGAAAATTTACTGCACGTCTCTTTAAAAGAAAAATTAGTGGACGCATCTCTAGGTAAAAATTTGATAGACGTATCTCTATACTAAGATTTATCGGGTGTATCAATATAAGAAAATTTAATGGGCGTGTCTCTATACGAAATTTAATAGCCGTATCGCTAAACGAAAATTTAATGGGCGTATCTCAATACGAAAATTTAATGGAAGTATCTCAATACGACGATTTGATGGAGGCACCGCCATATCAATATTAATAAACGTATTTCTATTTTAAAAATCTAGTAGACGTATTTCTATACTAAGATTTAATGGACGTACTATACGAAGATTATGAACGTGTCGCTATACGAAAATTTAATGGACATATCCATATACTAAGATTTAATAGACGTATCTCTATTCTTATATCTAATGGGCGTATCTCTACACGAAGATTTAATGGGGGCATTTCGTTATATAGATTAAATGGACGGATATATTAATAGTTGCATATATATATATATATATATATATATATATATATATATATATATATAAGGTAAAATTAAAAGCAAAGAACAATGCGAGATTTTTTTATATAGAGTAAAATTAAATGAAAACAAAAGAAATAAATTTCTTTTTTTTTTGTTGTTTGTTTTTTTCTTTTTCACACAAATTTTAACTCTAAACGACAGTAATTTTTTTTTCTGTTGTATTCAATGGTGTTATAAATCTCAATATATTTCAGACCTATTAGTCCTTTTTCAAGAGAAGACAGCGGAAGAGTGTTCAAAATTGGAAAAGCAGCCGCAGAGTTTGCCACGTGATACCGCGAAATATAGAACAAAAAATGACGTTAGGAGAACGTTAAAATAAATCAGTTGGTGTTTGAAATACTTGTTGCGTTTGTGAATCAAGGGAGATGACTATTCAAGCAAGGGTTTTTTTTGTTTTTGTTTTTTTTATTATTATTTTAATTATTGTTTTTCTTATGTTTTAAACTTATATTATAAAAGCGGAGCTCAATTCCAGTCTATTGTTTAGTGTGGGAGTATTTTTTGAAATGAACAAACGGTGCAGTTTTAGGCCTTAACATATGTAAATGTGAGTTCTGCACCATGCAAAAAAAAAAAAAGAAATGACTAAGTCTGCCCACTGCCATCACCTTTTAGCCCCAAAAGTCCCAAGGTCTTAACATATTTAGATTTAAGTTCAGCACCATGCAAAACTGCTATATTAAACAGAAAAATTTGGACAAATATTTTTTAAAAATCCCAAAAATGGAGTGTTTTTATTAGCCCTAAAAGAGCCCCTGAAGCACACCCAAGAGTTATCGCGAAGTATAGACAAACAAAATTATATAGAAATTAGCTACAAATTTTCAGAATGTTTTACAAAAAACCAAAGCATACGTTTGTTTTTGTTTTTAATAAGCACGAAAGTGTCAATTTTAGCCATTTTAACCCGAAAGGCGCCCCTAGTTTTCCCGGAAAATCCGTTCTGTTACATTTTTACTAATATCATGTTTAATGTTTGTGCAACATTTCTAAATATTCCAGACGTAGTTATTGAGAATAGTGCAGACAGATGAACGGACGAAAGGACGAACGGACAAGGGTGAATATACAGGTCCACCCTCCTTTTGTCGGGGGGGGGTGCAAAAATTCAATAAACAAACAAAAAAACAACCATAGATAATTAACAAGAAATATTAAAAGAAGAAAAAAAATAAAGTACAAAAAATAATTAAAAGACCCAAAATATTTTTATTTTTGGCGGCAAATATTTGGCAAACAAACTAAATCAATTTTGATTGATTTCCCACTAGCGTTATCGTCCAGGTGGTAGCAAAGGCGCTTTCAATTAAAAAGAGCGTTTAGAAATGAGATGACGTAAGGTCATTTGGTATTTTCCAAGTTCTTTCTTGGTTCAGAACTGCATGAACCGAAAGTGGCCATCTAGTCATCTTGTAGTCTGTTAGCATTGGCCGAGGTTCCAATCTCGACAATCGGTCCGACAGAAACTAGGACATTGCGGTGGCTTTTTTTTTGCTTTTTTTTTTTTTGCTGTCGGACTGATGCAAAATGTTCTGTGTAGCCCTAGAAGTCCCACCCTCCCAGGACTTGCCTCCCGGCTTTTAGGAGAAGAAAGTTTCTTGCTTTTTGCCCGAGGCGCTTTTACCAAGGAATGATTAGCCCTGTTTTCTCAAGGCGTCTTTTCTTGGAGCACTGACTTATTTTCCCACTGCCTGCTTGTAAGAGTTGAGTTTGAAATAAAAAAAAATACGGTATGCCGAATAGTCACACTTTGATTATAAACAGCATTCGCCTTCGTCTGTAACGCTTGTTGCAAATCACTAGAAAGATGGTTGGATCGTTCTTTCGCTCAAGAAAGTATATCACTCCTGACGCAATCCTATTCCTGTACAAAGGTTAAACATGGCCTAAGATGAAGTACTGTTACCACACTTGGCGTGGAGTACCCGAAAAGCCCCTTTTCTTGCCTTGACAGAGTAAAAAAACATCTTCTAAATTTAATAGGCGATGACCTTTTCGCCTCTCTACTCCCTTTTTCTCACAGAAGAGACGTTGCCAGTCTGTCTCAGCTTTATCAATACTTTTATGGTAGGTGCTCGACTGAGCTCCAATCTATGGTAGGTGCTCGACTGAGCTCCAATCTTTTATGGTAGGTGCTCGACTGAGCTCCAATCTATGGTTCCTCTCACTAAAACATTCTCAACAAATACTCACCTAGCTAAAACAACTTACTCCCTATCTGTGACCCAAAATAAGTGGAAATTCCACGAGCAGAGCTTATTCCCTAGAGCTGTTTGTCTGTGGAACACAATACCGTCTGTCTGCTTCCTGGCTGACTATAACATGGTCGTCTTGAAGTCTAATGTGAATAAATTGCTACTGAATCGTCTATTTAGATAATTGCACCCTGCCCACATTTCCACCATGATTCATAGTGTTTCACCATCTACCCAACACTTAACCCTTATTCTTGAGTGGTCTCCGGGCCTTGATAAGCGGTGACCTTCTAAGTAGAAAAAATAGTAATTTAATTAGTCTGCAATAAAAATTACTATTACGTCCATTAGGTTGGAAGACTGTTACATTTTAGTTTGAATTAGTATATTCATAAATCTGTTACGTTAAATTCGAAATGCAGCTTAAGTTTGAAATAGTATTATTTTATTTGTCTGTCACATTTAAGTTTAAAACATTTTGTCGGTCTGTCATAATAAAGTTTTAAATATTTTAGTGGCGATTGTTCATCGTTGGAAAAAGTGCAATTAGAATGATGGTGACTATGTAGAAAAATACATTCTAGCGCACAAAATGTCACTCATTTTAATGGTACCAATCTAGCCTTCGTAGCTCTTCATTTTTTTTAGTAAAAAATAGTAGGCGTTACTTTTGGAACGGCCTTCGTAGTTAAATAATTATTTCATATTCCATCCTGTGCAACGCCAGGACATGGGTCCTGCTAGTTATTGTATAAAACAGTTCGAAATAGTATTTTATATTTTATCCGTCTATTAGACTTAAGTTTAAAATATTATTTTCATCAGCCTGTCACACTTAAGGATTTTAATTGTTAAACGCGTAGATTGAATTGAGGTATCTTAAGAATAGATATGCTCGTAAATTTCGAATTGTATATTCGTTTGTCTGTCACGCCTTAATTAAAATAGTAACTACGGCCTAATGACGCTGACACACAGGTTATCGTTAAATTACTGAAATTAAGCAACGTTGAGCCTGGCCCGTGCCAGATGGGTAAAAGATTTATCTTAATTTCGAAGTGTAATATTTAGCGATAAACGTGTAGACTGATTGGATGCTTCTAAAGGATGAACGCATCTTTACTTATCTAAAAACCGATCTAAAGGAACCACATTTTTCACTATAAACTTTTAATCGTTTAGTTTAAGAGAAGCCGTAATTTGAAATAATTTCGGACTTTTTTTTTCAGCTGAATTCAAGCAATACCGGGTCATGGGAAATGTGGTTAGAGATTGCGCAACACGTGTTTCCCTATAAACTCTTTATTACTCAGATACCTTTTCAAAGAGTAAGCTTAGTGTGTTTCTTAGGAAGAACGACGGTATAGTAAAAGGACGTGGTAAAAAAAGAAAAGGAATAAATACGATCTTTCTTCGCGTAGTCATCGTTTGAAGTGAGAAACGATGAGACGAATTATCTCTAACACCTTCCGTCCCTTTCGAACGCTCGATTGGTCGAGGCTTAACTTGTCAAATCTTATAGTAAAACATCAAATCAGTATTGAGGAAACTGCAGCGGACGACCGGCGGGATTACAGCCTTCTGTTTCGATCCATACTTAACTTCTTTACCCATTGGCTATTCGCTATTGTTGATGCTGTTATAGGTGGACAGCCATAGCTAAGATGGCGACCATTAATGAAAAGGTGGCCATTAGAGAAAAGCTTGTTGTTAAAGAAAAGACGACGTTGTCTTCCATTCGAAAAGAAAAAAGTAAAGAAAAGTAAGACACATTTCTTTAGAGAAATGTTGAAAAAGATATAATAATCGTATAAATATCTATCAGATTTTTTTTTCAAAAGCGTATTTTTTTTTTACATGGAGGTCACTACTTATCAAGGTCCGGAAGCCACTCGGGGATAAGGGTTATTGCGTGTACAGTAATCAATGCGATAATATCGTAGTAATCATTAGTATTGGAGATTTGATAGAGTGTCTTACTTAAGGGGGCGGTTTGTCAGGAATTTGTTTCTGTTGGACTTGAAGACATCCAAATTGTAGTCAGGTGGGAAACAGGCAAACGGAAGAGAGTTCCACAGTCGTGCACTTCTAAGAAAGAAACTCTGCTCATGGAATCTACGTTTGGATTTAGGCACAGATAAAAAGTGGGGAAAATTAATGACAATGGTTTAAGCTAGACGGGGGTTTCTCGTGAAAGATTGGCGAGGGGAGACCACAGGTAACTACATATCAAGGCCCGAGGGCCACTCGAGGATAAGGGTTCATGTGTGTATTGTAGTCATTAGGACAGTTGCGTAATAATCGTCTGTAGAGGTAATTTGGTATAATTAGATAATTTACGAGGACGACTTACAAGAATTTGTTTACGTTGGACTTGAAGATAACGATATTGTAGTCAGCTGGAAAGCATGCAAGCGGAACAGTTCCACAGGCGGGAAGTTCTAGGGAAGTGAAGCTTTGTTTGTGGTTTCCATGTTTAGGTTTAAGCCTCGATAGAGAGTGAGAAGAATTTATTGATAGCGATTTTGGCTAAACGAGTGATTTTTAGGAAGGATTGGCGAGGAGGGGGGCATAGATTAGAGTTTAGTCGAACACTTGCTATTAAAATAGCGATAGAGCAGGGACATACTCACAACGTCGTTTCTGTGGGATGCAGGCTGCAGGAAAGAGAAAAGGGCATCGCCTACTAAATTATGAAGTCGGTTTTGAACTCTGTCGAGACAGAATATACTGCTTCTATCAGCTCCTGTCCAGATGTGGCAACAGTATCAATCCCAGGACGTACTTGCCTCTGATACAGGTAACGAATTGCTTCAGCAGTGAGATATCTACTGGAGTAGAATTTTCCCACCATTTTTCCAACGACTTTGACTACAGATTTGATGTATGTACTCCATTTCAGATCAGGAGTGAATGCCAAACCAAGAAGTTTGTCTAAACATAGGGCGTCCTCAAGGTGAGATCCATTTATTTCAATAGGAGAGTCTTTTACGATCGGGCAGCCTGCTAGAATAATAATACTATTATAATATAGGTAATAGAGTGCGTGTGAGAAAATCAGCAGCACCTGAAGGATAGCTGGCTAGTGAAAATATTTGCAGCAGCAGCCGTTAAAGCACCATATTAGCTTGCGTCACAAGAAAAGGAGAGAAAAATACACCACGTGGTCGAAGGGAGAAGCAAGTTGCTATCGAGCATGATGTACGTGTGAAAGTCGAAGGCGAGATAACGCTGGCTAGCCTCAGCATACAGTAGCGGGGAGGCAGAGACTTTTCAAAAGCACAAAAATAACTTTGAAAAGATAATGAAATGCGTTGTTTTGGAAGAACCACGAATGTATGCATTTCATTTGCATTTTTAAAAAAATACCGAGTTGGGTTTTTATTCCCTTTCTTTGTTTGTTCCTGCGACATCTCACACACACAGACATATATATATATATATATATATATATATATATATATATATATATATATATATATATATATATATATATATATCCTTACTTGAAACAGTTGCCTGTCTAGCCGCATTGATGAGCTGTGAAACAGCGAAACAGTACTGTATGTTGATGACTATATGTATATATATATATAATATATATGACTATATGTATATATATAATATAATATAATATAATATAATATATATATATATATATATATATATATATATATATATATATATATATATATATATATATATATATATATAAGTGGAACAGTTCCACAGGCGGGCCATTCTAGTTCTATATATATATTAGTCCTGGGTATGGCGTTAAGCTACATCCGGCAACGAGGCCCTGGTGCAGGAGCTCCAGGGTTTTAGGGAGAATGTCACTACCCCTTAGTCGTTGCAGTGCTGGGTCACCCTTGGGCAAGGTGTAGTACCCAATAGCCCCCCTATTTAGAGTCACAAAAATCTAAGCCTGGTCAATGATGCTCTTGATGGATGAGGAAGGAATCCTAATCACTTGCGCCGCGGATGAACCAGCACCACAGTGCCGACGCGGTCAACACAGATGATGTATTACTTGACTACGGTCTGCCTCAGCCATCAGATGCGGCTGATTGCATGTGTGCAGACTGTCCTGGCCCATTATTGCGTCTGTACTTTTGCTTTCAGCAGAGAGGGTGCTAGCAGTACTGGGCAAGCTGCTTATTCCTACTTTGCCTAGGCTGGAAGAGAGGTGAAAGGCCTGTGGCGATGGAGTGAGGGTGTACCGGCAGGTTTGATGTACCCGAAGCCGCAGCGTGATCTCTGCACTCAGGCGATTGGAGTATGATGGTCGTGCTCTTGCTGAAGCTATTATTATCGAAATCAACGGAGAGAGAGGAATCAAAAGGAGCACTACTACGGGCGCCACTACCCGGATTTCCTGCCATCGGGTGTCACATCTGCGGCCAGGGTTTCAGAGCTCCGATCGGATTCACATCGCACCTTCGACACGAATACTAACCGACCTCCGCGTCATCGTCGAAATCGACGAACTGCACGATATATATATATATATATATATATATATATATATATATATATATATATATATATATATATATATATATATAACTACTTCATTTAATCACATAAATTAATATACGGAGATATAATTTTATGCAAAATTTTCAGTATTTACTTTTCAATATTTTCAGTGCTGAATACATAGGTAGTAAGTTATGAAAATATATATGGCAATTAAGTTACACAGAATATTCCGCGTTTCATTCTCGTGAGAATTCGTCAGGCTTATGCAAAATATTCTGTGTAGCTTAATTGCCATATATATTTTCATAACGTAATCTCTCTCTCTCTCTCTCTCTCTCTATATATATATATATATATATATATATATATATATACATATACATATATATACATATATATATATATATATTATTTTCACAAAATTAAGACAACGAAAAATGACTGAGACTAGCAACATCACGTCCCCTGACAGACTTGCATTATTCACAATGTCTTGAGTTCGACTACTATGGAGAGATTCGTGTTATTAGCCGTATCTTTCGAACAGTTTACATAGACAAGCTTATTTGAAAGATTTTCTTTTCTCTCAGTTCGACAAAATGTGACGTCACTGCTTCAGGTTTCTATCGTCTCCTGTTGTGTCTATCCGTTCGACCTGTTGCTTTTGTGACGTCTCTGTCCTGCAGCAAATTAAAAGGGGAAAAAACAATAAAACTTACGAAATAAAATGTACAAAATATTTACATGTAAATATACTTTCTTACTACTACTACTACTACTACGAGCTGTGAAAGCGATTATAAAGTCTAAAGCGTTGATAGTAAAAGGGAGCTAAGAACTAATTTAAATCAAATGTTTTATCTATGATATAAATCTCACCTGTCTGTTTAAATGTATGTATGTATGTATGTGTGTTTGTATGTCAGGTCATGTCATATGCGACTGGTATCATGTAACCCAGTACTACCTACCTCATGGTCGAGTAACCGGCGACTAAACTGGTTCCCCCACCAGACTTGTTTGGTGAGGAGGGTGGCTAGTCTCCCTGAAGGATTAAAAACAAGACCTTGCAAAGGGCGAATGAACCCTTTTTCGAGGTCAACGGCCAACTAGCACCATGTGTGTATGTATGTGTGCGTTGGGGTGGAGAGGGTTCCCATAAGCTGTGGTGAAGGCAACCTTTCTAGGAGTAGCAAATCTCTGATTTAAAAAAAAACAAAGCGGGAGACCAGTACCCGCATTAAGCTGGTCTGCAGTTTAACTTGTTGCTGGCTATCTGGCTCTTGCTTGTTGCTGAATCTCAAAATTTTGAACTGAGAGAAAGACTTAGCTGTCGTACAAAGCTAAGACTTTGTAACATCATCTGTGTATAGATACTCCCTCAGGCATTTGTCTATTAAAATGGTCCTGTGGCGATGGAAGTCATTTTGGGGCTCATGAACTGTAAGTGTCTGGGAGAGTGGCACTCGTCTGACGTTGCAATCATCATGTACGTATGTATGTATGTATGTATGTATGTATATATATATATGTATGTATGTATGTATGTATATATATATATATGTATGTATGTATGTATATATATATATATGTATGTATGTATGTATATATATATATATGTATGTATGTGTGTATGTATGTATGTATATATATATATATATGTATGTATGTATGTATGTATGTATGTATGTATATATATATATATGTATGTATGTATGTATGTATGTATATATATATATGTATGTATGTATGTATGTATGTATGTATGTATATATATATGTATGTATGTATGTATGTATGTATATATATATATATATATGTATGTATGTATGTATATATATATATATGTATGTATGTATGTATGTATATATATATATGTATGTGTGTATGTATGTATGTATATATATATATATGTATGTATGTATGTATGTATGTATGTATATATATATATGTATGTATGTGTGTATGTATGTATATATATATATGTATGTATGTATGTATGTATATATATATGTATGTATGTATGTATGTATGTATATATATATATATGTATGTATGTATGTATGTATGTATGTATATATATATATGTATGTATGTATGTATGTATGTATGTATGTATATATATATATATATGTATGTATGTATGTATGTATGTATGTATGTATATATATGTATGTATGTATGTATGTATATATATATATATATGTATGTATGTGTTTGCATGTCTGCCTAAAAATTTTGACAGAGGCGACAGATTTTCACTAGATCTGTCTCATTTTGAATCTCGACCCTTCAGACGACAACTGGGCAGTTTTCTACAAGGAGGTTCAATTTTTTTCGCGGTCATTTTTTGCAAGTCCTTCAACCCTCGCGTTCACGACGTCGCTTAAAAGGCGTTATTTCGACCACTCGTGACGTCACAACCATGGTAGGCACATCAGTTTTTTTTTTGGGGGGGGGTCACCTCTTTATTTCTCTGGCGCTTTACTACTCCTATATATATATATTTTTTTTTTTTTACACTTTTTTTTTTTTTTTTTGCTCAACCAACATCCTTACACATATCTCCCCTTTTTTTTCGCCTTCGCGTCACGGGTCTGAGCCTGCCTGCCCACTACAGCTTTTTTTTTTTGCTCAACAAACACCCCCAAACACCTGGACAACGCCGGGCACACAGGCTAGTACATATATAAATCTAATAAGAATATTAAAATATAGTTTTTTGATCAGTGAGAAAATATACAGAAATCTGTATTTCCTGAAATTCCAGTTTCTTCAAATGATACGGTGGTTGGCTTTTAAGGAGTTTCTTTTGGCTGGATTTTAATCCTAGAAAAATTACCAAAGTTCTTCACAACGAGTCGGCAACTTACCAAATTAACAACTAACGTAGCTGCTTGTACTGCATCTTTATATAGGTTTCTTGATTATTCCAGATTGTTTCGAAAACGTTCTAAAAATAATATTTTATATATTATTTATGTTTTTTTTTGTTTGTTTTTTTGGAAACCTTTGAGACGAGGCTTCATGATTTGTGTATTTATTTTGTCATGGAATTTTATCCTCATCTTCATAGTTGTTGGTTCACCACGTTTCGGACAACTCATCTTCTGGCATTCTATATGCGGTTAAACGCGACAGAATAAGAATGTTGAGTCTTGTAATCGAGGATAACGGTTCGCAAAAAAAGGGATACACAAAGGACCCCCCCCTTAAAAAAACAAAGAATTAATATATACATATAAATCATACCACTCGGTACGGACACGACAATGGAATACTAGATAAGAACACCATAAAATCCAATCTTGGTCGCTATTTGGGGGTCTGTGGCGCAGTGGATAGAAGTGTTGAGTCTCTATGGTTCCAGATGAGCATTTTCTGAAGATAGCGGTTTCAATTCAACCCAAGCAGGATTAGTTGGCTAAAACATGGAGAAACAACAACTATAAAAGGCAGTAATTACTGCGGTTATGTTGGATGAGTTGGCCCAAACGTGGTTAAAAAAAACTATAAAGATGAGGATAACAATCTGCAAAAAAAAAATGAATAAACAGAATATTTTAATGTTCTGTAAGAATGTCATAACACAGAATTTTCTGGATTCTTCCAAAAACACTCTAAATAATATATATTTATATTCTATTCATTTTTATAAGGAAAATGCCCTTCATAACTACGGCTATGACAACAGAATATTCTTATCATTGTTTTATACTCTTGAGTATATCTATCTATATATCTATAAAAGTGAACGTGTCTGTCTGTATGTCTGTCTGTCTGTGTACATTTCCCTACGCAATAACTCTGTCAATTTTTAGTCTATATACTCGAAATTTGAAATACCGGGTACTGAGATTTGGGAAAATCGATGTGACGGGTGTCAGCCAGAAATTTGGCTGTTAAGGGGTCAAATTTCAACGGTTTGACCTTTAAGAACTCTACCAAACTACTCCGACAATTTTGGGTCTAGACACTTGAAATTTTAGATATAGGTTCCTTGAACCTGGATCTAACTTAATAAAGTGATTTGAGCCCGAAACTATAAATTTTAAGGGGTCATAATAGCGGTCAAAGTTAAAAAAAATTGACCGCTATTTTTTTTTTTTTGCTCAACATACACCTTCAAACGCCCGGGCAACGCCGGGCTGAAATGCTAGTATCCGATAAAGTTAGACACAGTTAATTAAACGAGAACCACATCATTCTATATAACAGCATATAAGATATCAACGGATACACACTCGAGAGTCAAAACAATGAAAAGAATATGCTGCTACTGATAAATAGGGCTGTGACAACAGCATATTATTATCATTGTTTTGACTCTTGAGTGTGTATCCGTTAATATCTTATATGTTTTCATATAAAATGATGTAGTTCTCGGTTGATTAACTGTGCCTAACTGTGCCGGATATATACTCGAGAGTCTTAAGAATGAAAAGAATATGCTGTTGACATACTGATAACACATTGTATTTTGTCCTTGCATGTCATCAATCTTTGATTCACCCCTGGCAATGATCCTGTTTTGCAGATTTGGGCCATCCCGACCTATAGTGAAACTAAGTAAAACTTTAAACTTGCTAACTCACTTGTTACTAATATGTAACCCTCGTTGTAATATTAGGTTGGTGCAAAAATAATGTCGTTTAATATCATATATATATATATATATATTTTAATATCGTTTAATATCATATATATATATATATATATATATTAATATCGTTTAATATCATATATATATATATATATTTTAATATCGTTTAATATCATATATATATATATATATATTAATATCGTTTAATATCATATATATATATATATATATATATATATATATATATATATATATATATATATATATATATATATATATACAGGGTGTCCACAAAGTCTGGCTACATTATGCAGCCAGACTTCGTGGGCACCGTGTAAGATTATGCAGCCAGACTCTGTGGGCACCATGTAGATTATGCAGCCAGACTTTGTGGGCACCATGTAGATTATGCAGCCAGACTTTGTGGGCACCGTGTAGATTATATAGCCAGACTGTGGGCACCGTGTAGATTATATAGCCAGACTTTGTGGGCACCGTGTAGATTATGCAGCCAGACTTTGCAGGCATCATGTAGATTATGAAGCCAGACTTTGTGGGCACCGTGTAGATTATGCAGCCAGACTCTGTGAGCACCGTGTAGATTATATAGCCAGACTGTGGGCACCGTGTAAATTATATAGCCAGACTTTGTGGGCACCGTGTAGATTATGCAGCCAGACTTTGTGGACACCCTATATATATATATATATATATATATATATATATATATATATATATATATACGTCAAAAACGACATTATTTTTATACCAACCGAATGCATTTCTATATTCTATAGGGTCTTTCCAAGAATTGCTGACTGTTTGCCTCCTACCTACAAACTTGATCTTATCATCATTAAAGTCAACAAGCATCTCCTGCTTTTGTGTTAATCATCGCTCTTCTTTTTTAGTTTCTAACGGTTGAATAAATTTTTATCCGCTTTTTCCCCGTGGAAGGTAATTCTTCGTGGCCAAATACAAGTTACGTATATCAAGTAAAACACTGAAACAATCATGGAAGAAACAACACAAAAATGAGAGAAAAGATAAATCTAATGTATCAAATATAATGTTAGAAAAAAAAGTTCGTGACCTCATAGGGCTGCCAAAAATGTCCATCTGGTTTACAAGATTACTTGTAGTAGTAACTGTTGAAGGGAGAGTATGAAGGGGGAAAAAGATATATATATATATATATATATATATATATATATATAGAGAGAGAGAGAGAGAGAGAGAGAGAGAGAGAGAGAGAAAGAAAGGGGGAGTGCACTTACTGGAAGCTTCTAGGTGGTTTTATATATATATATATATACATATATATATATATATATATATATATATATATAGAGAGAGAGAGAGAGAGAGAGAGAGAGAAAGAGAGAGAGTGAGAAAGAAAGGGGGAGTGCACTTACTGGAAGCTTCTAGGTGGTTTTATCCGAATAGAAACAATATAAAAGTTCCTTTTTTTTTTAAGTATTCAGAATCCTTATTTTAATAGTAATCAGTCCTTTTTTATGTATAGAGTCCTTGTTAGAATAGTTCTTAATTCCTTTGACAATATCTTCCTTTTAGAGGTAATCCGCCTTTTCTTTTAAACACATTTCTGTGTTCATTTTCCTTTTCAACGTCCTGGCATGCCTCCTCACGATGTTGAGAAAGTACATTATCCAGAACGAACAAATCCTAATTCATCAGAGCAAACAACGGTTGAATAAATCCTTCCAATAGTCTTTCTTTCAGGAGGATTAAAATCCCATGTGACGGCAGAATATCTTCGTTAATTTTTCAGGTTTCTTAGAAAATCTTCTTGAGGCGAATTTTCTTCATTTAATCCACAATTATCTTTTTCTTGATAATTATAATGTTCACGCCCCTCTGCCATATTCTTCATTCAACAATTTTAATGTCTTGTTAGGACAAAGTTGTAGATCATCTTCAATGAACCTGCCGATCTCGTTTTTACTTGAGACCTTAAAAAGACGTACTCGGTAACTCGATACATCTTTCTTGAAGCTGTCTTTTTCTGCAACTGAAGATATTGATTCAAAAATCCAGCATGCTCTCCAATTTTACGCAAAGGTGTCCCTTCCAATCAGCGGGCATAAGGCAGCAACATGACGTAAAAAGGGGAGAAAAAGGCATAAAGGAAGGAAGAAAGGAAGGAAAGAGCAACGGGAAGAAAGAAACAAACAAACAAAGATGGTGGAAATAATTTCCACACGGTAACTACCTGCCTTGTTCTATGGAGCGAATTCTACAAAAAAAAAAAAATTAAACGTTCATTATGACTCGCCAATTTCCAATTGTTATTGTTTATCATGTTATTTGCGATACAATAATGCGCATCGATGCACTTTGATTTGCAATATATTTAATCGGGTCTGGCAGTCCGCTAATATGCATGCACTCTCCGCTCTATAATAAAGCCCATTGTGTATTTCATATAAGTATAAATATGTATCTGTCTTGTTGCACAAAATGTAGCGAGTAAACGGACGAAACCCTTTTCAAGTGTTTAGGAAGGCAAAAAGCAAGCCTGACACTCTTCGTTGTCTACAATGAGTTCGGAAAGAAAACGTTCACTCTATTTCTATTTATGAGATTTTTTTTTCCAGTTTTACTTCTTCTTTCTATGTCGTTTTTGTTTTCTTTTTAAAACCTTTTCAATTTTCCAAGCGGGCGATTATTGTTTTCAAAAGTGAAAATGAGACTTGGGGACTGAGGAAATCTATATGTTGCTGCAACTTTGAAGTGAGAAGGTTCTAGTGCGCGTCAAAAGGGAACGAGTCCCCTAAAAAACAAAAGAAAACCAAAAAGAAAACGAATTTACCGCTTTTGTAAAAATAATTCAGTTTGACAATTTCTTGTTTATCTAGAGAACATCCTCTACCATAAAAGTTTTTAGCTCTCTTCCACTGCAAGAACTGTGACACCAGAGTCGGAGAGTCGGATTGAGAAGTCAGTTCCCTCGACGAGGGGCACTTTGACCTGCAATAAGTACCTGTGTCGCCTCACCGGCATTCTCCTATAAGGGCGCCTCAAGCGATTAGCAATAAACTAACCCCTTCTTAAAGAGAGAAGGAAACGCTTGTCAGGGTGGACCTCCTAGAACTGCACAGAACTAGCATCACACCGCAATCAACAGGACCAGGTCATTACAGGAATAATCCAATCTCTGTTGATTTTACCTTGTATTACCTGTATCGTATGTTTCTCATCGTGCACACTGGATGACGTCACAAAGAAATATGTGAACTACAAAAACATTTGGAAGGCACAAGATTAAGTTTAAAGAGCGAATTCTACAAAAAAATCAAACGTTGATTAGGACTCGCCAATTTTCATCTATCCTATTTATCTATCTATAGATGTATAAAAGCGAGAATGTCTCTGTGTCTGTCTGTCTGTCTGTCTGTCTGTCTGTGTACATTTCCCTACCAAATAACTTGGTCTAGAGACTCGAGATTTGACATGAGGAGTATTGAGAGTTTGGAAAATGTTTGTAATCGGTTTTCGACCAGAAATTTGGCTGCCAAGGGGTCAAAGTTGAAGGATTTTACCTTTGAAAACTCAACCAAACTCCTCCGCCAATTTTGGGCTAAACACTGGAAATTTTAAATGTAAGTTACTTGGACATGGATCAAACTTTTAAATTTGATTTGAGCTCAAACTTTTAAATTTGATTTGGATCAAACTTTTAAATTTGATTTGAGCCCAAACTTTTAAATTTGATTTGGATCAAACTTTTAAATTTGATTTGGGTCAAACTTTTAAATTTGATTTGGACCAAACTTTTAAATTTAATTTGGATCAAACTTTTAAATTTGATTTGTTAAAGGGTCAAAATCGGGGTCAAAGTTTAAAAAATTGACCTCTTCGGTCTTTACCAAATTACTCAGCCAATTTCTGGTCTGAACATTCAAACTTTTACATCAAGGGTCTTTAGAGACATATGGCAAGTTTTTAATCGGTTTGGGTTGAAAATTTGAGCTGCCAAGGGGTCAAACTTCTAAAGATTTGACCTTTGCGGTGTCTAGCAAACTATTCAGCCAATTTTGGTTTTAAACATTTGAAATTTATATAAACAGGTATTCAGACATGCGACAAGTTTTTTAATCAATTTTTGGGCGAAAATTCGGCTGCCAAGATGTAAAAGTTGAATTGACCTTTACAGATTCTACCAAATTCCTCCGCCAATTTTGGGTCTAAAGACTTGATATTTTAGATGTAGGTAACTTGGACATGAGTAAAACTTTGTATTTTGATTTGAGACTAAAATAATATATGTTAAGGGATCAAAATTAGGGTTAAAGTTTTTTTAAAATTGACCTCTGCGGTCTCTACGAAATTACTCAGACAAATTTTGGTCTAAAAATTTGAAATCTTACATAAAGTGTATTCAGACGTAGGACAAGTTATGAACAGTACAAAGGGCCTGTGCAAAGCCGGGATAAACTGCTAGTATATCTATAAATGTGAACGTGTCTGTGTGTGTGTGTGTGTACATTTCCTTCTCAAACTACTCTGTAAATGTTTAGTCTACAGACTCGAGATTTGACGTAGGGGGTATTGAGATTTGAGAAAATTTTTTAAATCAGTTTTTGGTCAGAAATTTGGCTGCCAAAGTTTAACGATTTGATCTTTGAAAACTCTACCAAACCCCTCCGTCAATTTTGGATCTAAGCACTTGAAATTTTAGACGTAGGTTACTTGGACATGGATCAAATGTTTTAATTTGATTTCAGCCCAAAACAATAAATGTTAAGAAGTCAAAACTAGGGTCAAAGTTGTAAAAATGTTGACCTCTGCGGTCTCTACCAAATTACCCAGCCAATTTTTGGTCTAAACATTTGAAATTTTGTATGAGATGTATTCATACATAGAGCAAGCTTTTAAATTCGTTTTTGGCCGAAAATTTGGCTGCCAAGGGGTCAAAGTTAAAAAATTTGAACTTTTGCGGACTCTAGCAAACTATTCAGATAATTTTGAGTTTAAAAATTTGAAAGTTTGCATAAAGGGTATTCAGACATGCCGGGAGTGTTTTTATCAGCTTTTGGGCGGAAATTTGGCTGCCAAGAGGTCAAAGTTGAAAGATTTGACCTTTGCAGACTCTACCAAACTTCTCCACCAATTTTGAGCCAAAACACTTGAAATTTTAGATGTAGGTTACCGGGACGTGAGTCAAACTTTTTAATATATTTATAAGCATATGCACATAAAGTTCTGAACAATACATAGGGCGCGAGCAAAGGTGGGCTGATCTGCTAGTATATATATATATAAAGCAGATAAGACTGCTATAAAATGTAAGTTTTTGTTCGTTTTATTTTCGGACAAACTGCCTTACAAAAATGTGCTAATTCCATTAATAGTTTGAAGCGCCAAAGTCATTTATTTTTCATAAATAATTTTACCAAGAATTCTTCATAAGTTTTGGTTTGGGTTTCGATTATAGCTGATGGCACTTAGTCGTCTATTTTTTTTTTATAAATAGTTATATCAAAGATTCCTTATAAGTTTTGGTTTCAGTTTCGATTTTAGCTGATGGCACTCTAGTATTTTGTTTTTAATAATAATTGTATCAATAATTCTTCATAAGTTTTTTTTGTTTCGATTATAGCTGAAGGAACTCAAGTTATATATATATACACATATATTTTTTCATAAGTTTTGGTTTCGGTTTCGATATAAATTGCTACACTCAAATCATATGGATATATTTTTTTAGTTTTAAAATCACAACTTTATAATATATAAATTCGATAGAACATAAACTCTATAACATATGCGAAATCTGCAAGAATTAAAATATCATATTTAAGCGTACTGTATGACAGAGCTATGCTGGGTGTACCTGCTAACTTGGGATAAATACAGAGAGCAATAAACTAACCCTTTCTCAAAGAGAGAAGGCAACACCTGGGAAGTTGGACCTTCTACAACTGCACAGGACTAACATCACACCGCAATCGACAGGGACCAGATCATTACAGGAATATTCTAATATATGTTGATTTTACCTTGTTTTCTGCATCGTATGTCTCTCACCGTGCACAATGGATGTCGTTACAAAGAAAGACGTGAACTACAAAAACATTTGGAAGTCATGAGAGAATGTCCGTTATGACCTCATAAAGAGATCACGTCACAAAAAAGGGGTGCAGTAAGTATGTCTGTAAAAAAAAAATAAATAAATAAATAAATAAAAAGCGGCACTCATTCTAGGCGTGTTGAACCGGTTTCCTCTGAAGGTGGAAATCTCAAGGGAATATCAAATTCACAAACACACCCTAGTCGCATTTATATAACCGCCAAGAGAAATGATTACGTTAGGTATTTGCCGTGCTTGCAGGGGGGTTTTGACATCTCCCTAACATACGGCGTCTAGTATTACCAAGTAGTCACCTATCTGGTATTGACCAGGCGTAACGTTGCTTACCTTAGGAGAAAAAAAGCACACAGATGTCTTAGCGTCATACTGTGCTTTCCCAAACAAATCAACCTCACGTGCACGTCGTGACCACTGCCACGCAGACGGGGCTCTGATGAACGGCGATTGTCCTGCGTCGTTATAACTAGACCTCCACTACCTTATCGGCCAAGGTTCTTTTCACCAAAGGCTAAGGGTGAGGTAACCCTGACAGAAACCTCCAGAGGAGCATAGGCCCTGTAAGCTGCGGCATACATGACCCACTAGCGTGTGGAATATGCTCTGATGCCCAACAACCTAAGTCCCAGTCATGGATCAAATTTCATGATCGGTTGGGATGCCTCCGTAAGACCTGGTGAAAGGCAACCTCTGTCGGAGAAGGAAAACCCCGATATAAAACCTGCGACGACTGCTGCATCCAATGATGTTGACTTGCTCTTCTTTTTTGGTTCAATGTGGCCGTTGTGCAGAGAGTAGGATTGACTCGGTGCAAAGTCTTTCCTCACCATAAAAAGCTTCAAGCACAGCCATTACTTGATATGTAATGGAATACACATTATACCGGCAGTGTGTATCTCGATAACAAAAAGGTTGGCTGTAGCCTAAAACGGAAAGCAGACACTCAATGGGGACTGATGCGGATATGGGCGTCAATGGAAATAAAGGCTCTGGAACATCCAAGGTCTGACCGGCAGGTGTTCAGGGCAGCACAACCTGTACCCGGTCATCAGCAGATGTGCAGGACTGTAGAATGTTCATAGAAGTGACCGTCTGGCACATGCTGCTAGTGGCGCTCATGTCTGCCTCATTTGAGCCAGAGATGTATTAAGCAATGGCAATATTCGAGAACGAGTATGTGTATATGTTTTTCACTTGTTTGAATTTTCTTATCCCTTTGTTTTTGCTGGGGGATGGAGCATTCTACCGGATGCCAAACATTCTTCTATTAGTTTAGTTACTCCAACCGAGCGATCTTTTCAATATTCTAACGGTTCTTTTAAATGCTATTGTTTGTTTTTGGAATTCTTTTCCATTAACCCGGTTGCTCCTATAATGACTGGTATGATTGATACCTTCTTAGGATTTCACTTTCTTTTCATGTCGTACGTAAGTCCTTGGTATTTTGTTATTTTCCCCCTCTCTGCTCTGTTAAGGCCAGCATCATTAGGGACGCTTTCTGATTTAATTTTCTTATCATTGTGTTTTTCCTGGGGATGGGACATTCTACCGGATGCACAACATTCTCCCATTAGTTTAGTTACTCCAACCGAGAGATCTTTTTTAAGATTCTAATCGTCCCTTTAAGTGCAATTGTTTGTATTTCTCTTGCACTTGGTTCACCAGGTATATTCGCCAGAGATTCACTTCCATCCTTCTGCGTTCGTCATCTGGAAGGTGAACTAAAAACTATAAAATCAATTCCTTGTCTGGAGTGAAATGAATCTTTCGTCCAAAAACAGGTACCAGTCTCCCTCCAAGACACGAGATGAATTCAGGTTGACCAACATCGACGACGCATGAAGGTATGCCTCAAAATACATGTACCACACACACACACACACACACAACGGCATATGAACAAATAGACTGGACCACTAGACGATCACACGACGTTCCCCCTTATTAGATAAATATACAACACATAAGTCCTTGGTATTTTGTTATTCTCTCTCTCTCTCTCTCTCTCTCTCTCTCTCTCTCTCTCTCTCTCTCTCTCTCTCTCTCTCTCTCTGCTCTGTTAAGACCTGCATCATTAGGGACGCTTACTTCAACTAGGGTTGCCACATTCTCCTTCTTTTCCCATATAACTCTGTCAGGCTTAATGGCCTCCATTTTCTAGGTATGTAGCTGCAGGAATTTCGTAGTCATAGTGGATGGTGTATGACTTATTTCCAACTGTTTTTTTCCGGTAAACATGTTCCCAAGATTTGCTACTACATTGTGTATGTGTGCGAGTTTGTATGACTGATACTGTGCGTATTAGTTTATATGCGTATAATGGAAGACTTCATTAGGAGAGCATGCCGTAAAGACATTAAGTATGTATGTATGTGAACGGTTGTGAAGGTATGTGTATGCATATCTGTATGCGTATGTATGTGTGGGAGTGTGTATGAGTGTATGCGTATGTATGTGTGTGTGAGTGATAATGTATGTGTGATTGTTAGTGCACATGTCTGTATGAATGGTTATGTATGTGTGAGTACGTGTGAGTGTGTAACTATATGTGCGGGCGCGCGTGTCTTTTTTGCGTCTGCGCGAGAGTAAATGATTTCAACTGCGAATTCATTTCTCAAATTATTTTTTTTAATAAATAAATAGATAGATAATAACAAAAATAATAACATCAACAACAGCAACAACAACAACAACAACAACAACAACAAAAACCGACAAAATCTTTGCAACTTTCTTCATATTTTCTGACAGCTCTCCAATAATCGTGATTGTTGCTCAAAAAAATATCACAAAGGGTCGAGGGTGTTTGTTTTTTATTTATTTATTATTTTCTTAAATTTTTTTTTTTTTTTTTTTTTTTTTTTGCTCTTTTCGTTTGGAAAGGCGATGCACCGAAAGCCGATAACTTTGAACATCTTGAGTGAATGACTGATTTATTTTGAGGCAAAAAAAACAACAAAAAAAAATCAAATATAAAAAACGGATTTGCCGTCTGAGCCGAAGAATTTCCTATTACCATTTTCTATTCGTTCGCAAAAAGATGAAAAGAATCTCGCAGAAAGAATTCCTGATTTATGTGTCCCGTCGTGCCAATCAGTATTACTTTTCACGTCATGGCCGACTGACAGCATAAACAACCCCTCCTGACCCCCCCCTCCAAAAAATATTATTAATATGCATCGTAACGTTTATGTTAACATTCATCTTAATATCCATCTTAAGATTTACCATCAAGATTAATATAAAGCTTATTCTAAGATTTACATTAAAATTCATCTTAAATGAAAAAGTCTGACGAGTCGCACGACAATGTTCACTCTACACAGGTCTGAACGCTTCTGTCTTAGAGCTGACCGCGTATGGAACACTGTTCTGGTGTCTTGCTTCTTGACCGACTACAATATCGTTACCTTCAAGTTCAATGTAAACAAGTTCGGAAAAGTCTGACGAGTCGCACGACGATGTTCACTCTACACTCTACAGATCTGAATGCTTCTGCCCACTCCCCAGCAACCTGCTTTTATGGTGCCCGGACGCACCTCAAAATCACGTGTGAGACATAATTTTTCGAGAACTGTGCGAGATCGTGGGCATTCAAAGACCACGGTCGCCATCTTGGATCTTTTCGTTTTTCCTTCTCAGCCCGCAGGACAGACAGACACGAGCACGTTTTTGCGGTAAGCCTTCTTTATTTTTTTCACAGATTCATTTTAATATTTATCTTAATTATCATCTTGATATTATTAGTCATAATAACCATCTTAAGACTCATCTTAAGATTTAACTGTCAAAGTGCCAATGCGTGTAACGAAGCGCTGTACTCCTGTTGCAACAGAACGTCGACGAACGAAATCAGCATCAGCCGTAGGATAGCTAACCAGCGAAAATATTAGCAGCGGCCGTTTCAGCGATATGTTTTTTTTTACATGGAAGTCACCACTTATCAAGACCCGGAAGCCACTCGAGGATAACGGTTATTGCGTGTATAGTAATCAATGGGATAATATCGTAGTAATCGTTTGTAATGGAGATTTGATAAAATGTCTTATTTAAGGGTGCGGTTTATCAGGAATTTGTTTCTGTTGGACTTGAAGACATCCAAGTTGTAGTCAGGTGGGAAACGGACAAGCGGAACAGAGTTCCACAAGCGTGCACTTCTAAGAAAGAAGCTTTGTTCATGGAATTTACGTTTTGATTTAGGCACAGATAAAGAGTGGGGGGATTATTGACAGTGGTTTCAGCTAGACGGGTGTTTTTCGTGAAAGATTGACGGGGGAGGACCAGAGATTGGAGCTCAGACGAGCACTTGCTATGGAAATAACGATAAAACAAAGACAGGCTCGCAACGTCTCTTCTGCGGGAAAGAGGTGGCAGGGAAGAGAAAGGGGCATCCCCCACCAAGCGACGAAGTCTATTTTGTACTCTGTCAAGGCAGAATATGTATATTAAGAAAGTGTGTACGCGTTGAAGTCACGGGAATAAGGAGGAGAGAAAAAGAAAAAAGGAAAGGAAAAAGGAACAGCACGTGGCCGAGGAGAGAATCAAAGTGCGTATCGGACAAGATGAACGTGTGATGACGAGAGCAAAAAAGCGCTGGCTACGGCCGGTGTTAAATGGCAGGGGGAGAGACTTTTAAAAAGCACATGTACTATGGAAGAGCGTTGTAAAACACATAGGTGTGCGAAAACACTTTTGAAAGATAATCAAATGCGTTACTGTTAGCAGAACCACGAATAAATTCTTTTCGTTTGCACTTTAAAAAAAATGTCGAGTCGGATTTTTATTTCTTTCTAGTTATTTGTTTGTTCCTTTGCGACAGTACCAGACAATGTGTGGGTCCGAGTGGTTAAAATGTAACGGCACGATTCGAGTGCAATGGCCATCTTACCAATAAATACTCACATTTCAAAAGTTTATTTTAAAGAGGTATCGAATCTATTTTGAAAGAACACCACATTTAACAGAGTGTTCTAGTTAGTTTAGAATTAATATCACATTTAAAATTTTCTCTGTGGTTTTTATGATATTTATTATCGAATGTATTCTGTAGTGGTTGTCTGTGGTCGCCATTAAACATCATCAGAGAATATATTGAATAATAAAAATCTTAATATCATAAAAACTGCTTATCGGCGACCATTTTAAATGTGGTATCCGTTCAAAACGAACCCAAATACCATTGAAGATAAACTTTTGAAAGGTATGTGTTTAGTTGATACGTACCGGTAATTTGATATTAGTCTTAAATAATCCAGATCCCCGGAAGAGTGACGCCAAACAAAAGTCGCTAACAAGTCTGTATGCAAGGCCCGGTAGATGACGTCAAAGGAGGGTCAAATTCTAGGACGAAAAATCCCTGGTCAGTGAGTGACCGCCTTTTTGAAACAATGTAGGTTGGAATGTAAAAGTTACATGGGCCAAATAAAAAGAGACATAGAGAGAGAGACAGAAGGCAGGGGTCGAGACAGCGACACGAGAGGGTGCTAACAACACATTCTTCTTCGCACCACCCGTCAGCACGCCATTAGACTTGCCAAACTGGCATTCGAAAACAGAAAGGTTATATTTACAAACAAAATATTTTTCTAACCAGTTGTGTGTGTGCGCGCGCGCGTGCGCGTGTGTGTGTGTGTGTGTGTGTGTGTGTGTGTGTGTGTGTGTGTGTGTGTGTGTGTGTGAGAGAGTTTATCGCCAACGAATATATAAATCGAGAAATGACAAAGTTTGATTTTTTTAGAAATTAAATAAACTTTAAACACATTTGAAGACTGCCAACCAGCGAAATATAATTTTAGCTCTCATTCGGGAGTGGCATTTGGAACTCGATAACTGTGACTGTTATTAAATCGTAAAAAAAAATATCATAAACAGACCCAAGTCCTTCTAAAAAAATAAACTAGGTGTGCTTAGTTAGTTCACTGGCATTCAGGCCGATTTAACATTAAGATCAATCCTAAGATCCATCCTAATATTTATCTTAAAAATCGATTTATATTTATTAATCTTAAGATTTACCTAAAGATTCCTCTTAAGATTGATTTTTATATTAACCTTAAGATTAATCTTATTATTCATCATAGCATTTATTTTTATGTTTATCATAATATCCATCTTAAGATTAATCTTAATATCCATTCCTCTTAACATTCGTTTTAACATTTCCCTTAAAATTCATCCTAACTTCATCTTAGTATATATCTTGATATTCATCTTAAGAGTCATCCTAACATTTATTCTGCTTCATCTTAAAATTCATCTTAAGATGTATCTTAAGATTCATCTTTAGATTTAATTTAAGATTTATCTATTCAACCTTCACATTAAGCAATGAAAATTATACTTTATAACATTATACTGTATATTAAGATTGAAAAACTTGACGCAACACACTTTCCTACATAATTAATATTGTTAATATTAATTTATTATTAATATAATTAATATTAATTTATAATTAATATAATTAATATTGTTAATATTAATTTATTATCAATAAATTAATATTGTTAATATTAATCTATTATTATTATAATTAATATTGTTAATATTAATTTATTAATAATAAATTAATATTGTTAATATAAATTTATTATTAATATAATTAATATTGTTAATATTAATTTATTATTAATATAATTAATATTGTTAATATTAATTTATTATTAATATAATTAATATCAGCACTTCACCCCCTTAAGCTATCAACGCCTATTTGCTTACATATATTTGGATTATTCGGACTACTGTTCTAATTTCGAGTGTTATTTTCACTACCGATGTAACCTCCGATCTTCTTCACGTGTATCTTGTCAAACTCGTGGAACTAGTGAAATCGCCATCTAAAAAATCACAAAACGTAGTTGCTTAGTTATTTGGGGTCTTCGAACTACTGCTCTCATATTGATTTGGTTGGTTGTTTTTTGTTTTACGGCATATCAACCTTTTTCAGGTTATTTAATGCAGAATCTAGTTATTTTGAGGAACGATTTTTAATGGAGTATATTTTTTTTAAGTCAGATTCTATTTAACCCATAGTTTGGACCCTAACAGGTACTACCACTCCGGGTCAGAGTGGACCTGGGAGCAATGGCAATTAAAGGGTGGCTCCACACTCCCCAAAGCCCGCAAGGTGAGGCCTCACCATCGGATATAGTTTTAGGTCATATCCAGGACCTGCTCTCAAAATGATACTCAATATGCTCTCATTTTGAGTATCATTTTCACAACGTTTCGGTCGATGTAACCTCCGACCTTCTTCAGGTTCTCATCTTGAGTGTCATTCTCACTATGCCTCGGTAGATATAGCCTCCGACCTTCTTCAGGTTATCATATTGTGTGTTATTTTCACAACGTTACGGTCGATGTAACCTTCGACCTTCTTCACGTGTATCTTGTCGAACTCGTGAAAGTCGTGAAATCCCCATCTAAAAAATTACAAAACATAATTGCTTAGTTATTTGGGTTCTTTGAACTACTACTCTCATATTGAACTTCAATTTCACAACGTTTCGGTCGATGTAACCTCCGACTTTCTTCGGGCGTATTTTGTCGAACTCGAGAATCTTTCTGTCGAATTCAAAATTATCCGCAAGAATCCATGACGAAATGGATAAGGTGCTAAGTAAAATTCGGTTCCAACTAACACTCTTCTGGGTATTTGAGGTTCAATCTTCAGTGTGGACAATTCTAAGAACATAATTCTGAACAGCTTTGGCTCTCGGAACGAGAGCAATCTACCTCGTGTATTAAATAAAGTGTGCCGTTCGAAATTCCGTGCAGATTTCCGAGTTAGACAGAAAGATTCCCGAGTTCGTCAAAAGATACCTGAAGAAAGTCGAAGCTTGCATCGATCGTTGTGCAAATAGCACTCAAGATGAGACCAGTAGTACAAAGAATCCAAATAATATGAATAATCAATCCTCATCTCAAAAATTCAAATAATACATCCTCATCTTCAAAACTCTTGACATTTCTAATATAGTTTTCATTCTATCCTTCTCTCCTTAAGCTATCTTCTCCTCTCAGACTTTCTGTCTCTCTTTTCGAAAGATCTCCCCTCTCCGATCAAAAACAGAATATGTACTACACTTAGATTTTAGCTCGACTGCCAAGAAATTGTATTATATTTCTGATTCTGCATATAGCGATATCAGATTCAATTTAATTTTTTTTTTTTTTTGCATTACATCTTTGTTTGCATGTTAGTATAGTCAGAGAAGCAGTAAACAAGGAAGGAATTACAAAGTAGAGCAATCCGGTTTCTAGGGACCTCTACAGTAAAAGGGTGGGATTTTACTGTTAGATGGGTTTGTCGGTGTATATATTTCGAGGAGAGCACATTGTGACGTGCCCCTTCTGAGGTTAGCTTTATTATCCGATCATGATGAATTTATTTCCGAAAAAAAATAATTTTCTCAGTTTGCGTGGGAGGACGCGAGAATGCTACGCGCAAGTCCGTATTTAATTGACTTCCTCTATCAAAGAGAGCATTTTAAATAGGGATAACAATTATTTGCCCTTCTCGATTTAAATACGGTCTATAGGTGTGTGTGTGTGTGTGTTATATAAAATAGATATCAGATGAATAGATAGATTTATTTAGCCATCGACTGTCTGTCGCTGTAAGAAATGCTAGGTCAGAGAAGTTTCAGCATATATTTTTGACATGAAAAGATAATCAATTCAACATGCATATATATACATATATATATATATATACATATATATATATATATATATACATATATATATATATATATATTCCTTTTTTATTTTAATGAACAGAATCAAAGAACGAATAGGTAATATATACAAATTTTAAAAGATGGTAATATATATATGAGTTCATAAGACTTTCTCCTCTTTTTCCTTTTTTCATTCTCTTTTTTTTTTTTTTGTATACATATATGTATAGATATATGTCTCCTATACCAAACTCTCAAAAAAAAAAAAAGAAAAGAGAGAAAGACGATTTGCAACAGAGATAATTTACGGAGTTGTGCCCCTATCATCATTTTTCTCTTCTATGTGATTTTTTTATAATAGACTAAAGGAGGCTACTCATGTTGATGTTTCCTTTTGTTTATTTTGTCTGTCTCGTGTTGTTTGTTTTATTTTTGATTTTTTTTTCTCCTTTTCCCTTTTTACTCTTTTCTTTTCTTTCGAGCGATATTTTTTATCAAACTCTAGCGGGATTTCTTAGTTTTCGACATTTAAAGTGGTCCGATATATCTTTATAACTGAAATATGAAAAAAGTAAAAGACAGATCGACCTTCATTTACGCTGACTGACGTCAAATATGTTTTCTTTCATAGTTTTTGTTTTCTGGTTTTTATATATTTATTTTGTTTGTTTTTCTTTCTTTCGACCGATATCTTTTTTATCAAACTCCAGCGAGATTTCTGAGATTTCGTTATTTAACAGTTCTCTTAAAGTGATCCGATATGTCTTTATAATTAATATTAAAGTGATCCGATATATCTTTATAATTGACAAACGAAAGGAGTAAAAGATAAACTAACTTTTATTTTACGCTGATGGATATCAAGTATATTTTTCTTTTCATATTTCTCTTGGTGTTGATTTTATCACCGGAGTTGCTTATTTAGACGTGTTCTCTCCTTGGAATCCCTTCTGCAACTGACTTGCGTTTCAAATTCTTAACGGTCAACTTTCTTCGAAAAAAAAAAAACGCTGAACACATTTTTCTGAATTTTAAATATATCAGCGTTTTTCTTTTCTCCTTTCTTTATTATCATTTTTTTTCTTTTCGCTGTCGTCGTCGTCGTCGTCGTCGTCGCCGTCGCTGTCGCCATTGTTGTCATAGTAACGGTTCACTCGGTCGTTTAATTCCTTCGCGACTTGGAATTTTAACCATTAAATTTATTTATTTTTATTAATACGATATTGATATATCTCAATATCGTCATCTCCTCACACATTTAAAAAAAATAAAAAGAAGAAAAATGATTTCTTTTACTCCAGTCTCTGGAGTTCAAAATCTTTCACTCGTTCTAGTGTTTAGTTTTTGTTGATCGGGGAGTTCTCAATTTCTCCGAATCGCTTTTATGGCATCTAGATAGGCAGTCTTCTACATGTTTCTCCTTTCCTCTCACGAAGTTTATCTCCAAGTTATATTCTTGTAGACTGAGTGACCAGTTCTGTAACCGTCTGTTTTTATTTCTTATTCTGTTCTAGAAAACTATTGAGTTATGATCGTTATGTACTTGAGTGGGATTTTTTCCTGCTGTTATGTAAATTTCAACATTTGATATTGCCAGCAAAAGCGCTAATGTTTCTTTTTATATTGTTGAATGGGCTTTTTTTATATGTATTCAGTTTCTTGGAGAAATAACTGACGGGTCGCAACTGTCCCCCTGGTCATATTGAGATAATACAGCGCCGATTCCATTTTCGCTAGCACCCGTGTGTAGGCTAAACGGTTTTTCGAAGTCTGGTTCTAATAGCACAGTTTCGATACTCAACATGTCTTTTATCATCTCAAAAGATTCCAGACATTCCGGTGTCTATTGAAATCTTATTCCTTTCTTTAAAAGGTTCGTCAAGGGGGATGCTATCCCAGAGAAATTCGGACAGAATTTTCGATAATATCCCGCCATTCCTAAGAATCTTCGGGCTCCCTTTATGTTTCTTGGCCTTGGATATTCCCTTATGTTTTTTACTTCAACTTCGCTCGGACTAACGTCTCCATATCCTACGATGTGCACCAAGTAATGCACTTCTGCTTTCCCAAATTCGCTTTTCTCCAGGTTGATAGTTAAGTTTGCTTCCTCCAACCGATTAAATATTTATCTTATGCTCTTCAGATGTGCTTCCCACGTTTCATTATAGATGATAATGTCATCTATATACACACCAAAATTTGGGATGCCCGCTAAACACTTATTCATTAGACGCATAAAAGTGGCTTGGGAATTTCTCATCCCAAAGGGCATCACATTATATTGATAAGTTCCGTCCAGAACTACAAATGTGGATTTAAGTTTAGTTTGGTCTGCCAGAGGTATTGACCAGTATCCTTTCAGAAGATCGCATTTGGTAATAAATTTCGCCTTTCCAATTTGGTCTATGCAGTCCTCCATTTGTGGGATTGTATAGGAGTCCTCTTTGGTGACGCTGTTCAGTTTTCTGTAATCTGTGCAGAATCGAACAGATCCGTCTGATGTGTCCATAAATACGCAAGGAGTCGCCCACGGGCTTTGGCTGGGTTCGATTATTCTGTTTTCCAACATATATTCGATTTCCCTGCGTATTACCTCCCTTTTTTCTGGGGTTCACTCGATATGAGTGTTGCTTAATGGGTTGATCTTTTGTTAATTCGACGTCGTGAAATATGTCATTTGTTCTTCTAGGAACATCCGAGAATATTCCTGGAAATTGTGTTATGACCTCGGATAACTCATTTCGTTCCTTTTCTAAGTGACCCAGTTATTCCTCTAAGTTTGCCATTATTTCGGAGTTACATAATTTTTATTGGAGTCTCCTTGATCATCATAACACTGTCATCCATCAGAGTGTCTTTGTTCCGGACTGTTTCGACTTGCCCTACGGTAATTCAGATTTGTTTGATCGCTCCACATATTTCTTGATCCGATTTATATGGTATAATTTGGGATATTCAATATATAATTCGGGTCATCAACCTTCTCCGTTATTGTATAAGGGCCTTGGAATTTGGCGTCGAATGGGGACTTTCTCGTTGGTAGGAGAACCATAACTTTTTCGCCCACATCGAATTGCCTGGCTTTAGACCTTTTATCATAGAGATGACGCATCTTCTTTTGGGACTTTGTCAGGTAGGTTTCTGCCATCCTCCTGGCATCCTTCAAGTTTTTCCGCAGGTCTTCGACATACCCCGTTGCCGGTTGAGGCGGATTTCCTGGGTTATCCCATTGTTCTTTACGCTTCGCCGCCTGATAGCTCCTTTTCAATATTCCATCTTCCATGTAATATTGATGAGTGTGTTTTCCATCTGTCGGTTTACCCACTTGCTTATATATCTTTTTTAAGCTGTTGTCGCACCTCTGTGCTTTTTTCAGCTCCTTACGTGGTCTATTTAGCACCGGAATCTTTTCATTTATATTTTGTTTCTTACTTCGCAGGTTATATGTATGCCCGTCTCCCGCATCTATCTGGGATAGTTCAATCTAAGCTTCGTCTCCCAGTAAAATGTCTATATTCTTTATCGGGAATGCCTTCACTACTCCGACTGTTATTTTCTTATTTATTTTCCCTGTTATGAGTTTCACTTCTTTCAAGAAAATTCTCATCGCCTTTCCTCCCACTACTTTTATTGCTACGAAGCCTATGTTCGATTGCTTGATACCGTTTCTTCCAGAATTAAGGATTGTGTAGCACCGGGGTCCCTTAATATGGTCCCGGGGGTGCTATTTCCTGTTTCATCTACAATCTTTCTTTTTCTTGTGAAGGGTTGGTAAATCTTACCTTCGTGCATCGACGATGCGGTTTGGCCTCTCCTGCTTTTTTTTTTTAATCTCATGCCCCAACCTGCAGTTAAAGGCTATATGCCCAAGCTGCCCGCATCTATAGCACATAGTGTGGTCTGTTCTTGCCTCTCTTACAGGTTATCATATATTGCTCGGCTAATATTGCTAATTCGCTATCAGAGTTGATTTTCTTTTCATTTAGGTAAATCCACATTTCCTCTGCTAACCAATGTAATATCTCTTCCATCAATACTAGCTGTTTTTTCTTAAGCGTCGTCTTCCAGTCTTTTCGCACTGAACCATTAGTTCATCAACCTTTCCCTTTCGTTGACGAACTCCTTGAACAACTGAACACCAGTCTTCCTTTGCGCTCTGAACTTTTGCCTGTACGTTTCGGATACAAGTTCGAAGCTCTGCAATATTGTCTTTTTAACTACATCTTTACTTTCTTCCGCTTTCTGTGCTTTTCCGACGATTGCGGGCTGTACAAGTAGCGACCACTTGTCTTTCAGCCAATTTAAATTGGTTGCCGTATTTTCGAATTGCAGAAATTACTCGTCTGCGTTTTCTTCCACGAAACCGTACTCGTTTCGTTAAGTCGAACATACACTGGTTCGATTCTTGCACTCTTTCCGATAGATTAATTTCCCTTAGTCTTATCTCTTGCTCTAACTTGGCCTTCTCAAGTTCTAGCCTCGTCTGTAGCTTGTACTTTTCTAATTCTATTTGCTCCGCTGTTAGATTGATCGTCTCGCCCGGCAGTCTGTTTAGTACCTCTGGATCGAAAATTTGCTCGTCCACCATGTGCTCAGATATTATTCGGATTAGTTTTTCTTTTCTCATTGACTTTTTGGTTTCCAATTCTAGCTTATCTCCGATTTCCAACAAGACACTTTTTTCTCATCATTTCTAGCTTCTCCAGTGATGGTTCTATGAAAAAATCTTCTATCCCATCCATCTTTGTTGGTTGTGTAGCAAGTTGATGCAATTTAAGTCAATAAGTTTTCTTTTGACTTGACCGTCGAACCCCAAATGTAATGAATAGTCTCGCTGTCTATATGTTGAAAATTGTTGTTGTTTTTTTTTTTCAAAGTTCCCCGTGAATAGTGTCCGTATAATTTTTACTTTTCCAAGAAAATTAAGGATCCTTTTGATTTTTATTTATTTACTTATTAAAAATTTATTTCCCGGACGAGGTTTCCATGTAACGTGCCCTCATGACCCGATCATGATAAATTATTTTTTTAAAAATAATAATAATTTCCCCAGTTCGCGTGGAAGGACGCGAGGTTGCTACGCGCCAGTCCGTATTTAATTGACTTCCTCTATCAAAAAGAGCATTTTAAATAAGGATAACAATTATCTGCCCTTAAACACAGCCTATATTGGAGACTCTTTTTTTACTCTGTCCAAGAGAGATTCGTGGTAGATGTACCAGTCCAGAGATGCAATCATACTTCAGGCATGGGCAAGTGGTGGATTTGTAGAGATATATGATACTCTCAGCTGTGAGTAATTTTCTAGCACGATAAAGAGAGCCCACCTTTTTGAAGCAGCCTTGGCAATATCCTCAATGGTTGAGATTGATGCAAATAAGATTATTTAACAACAAAAATTTGGTAACAGCAGACCTGAAGATGACCACGCTATAGTCAGTCGGGAAGCACGCCGTGGTACTGTGTCCCACTGATGGATAGTTCTTGGAAACAAACTTTGATCATGGAAGTTTTGTTTATCTTTCGGTGCACAGGGATAGAAAAGGAAATTATTTACAGTGGTTGTGGCTAGATGACCTTTGGTGTAAACTTTTATAGGGTTGACATAGATTGGAGGCTTGTCAAGTACCTACCATCTTAATAACGATGGGGCAGAAAGAGACTAGTAACTTCTCTGCTGTTAGAAAGAGGCTGTGGTCAAGGGACGATAACATCATCTACTTCATTTTTTAATGCTTTACAGGTGGAAATGTAGATTGGCGCTCAATCGATCACCTACCATAAAAATAACATTTCCGTTTGATGATTTTATTTTTATTTTTTTATTTTGTTGCAGACTATCTACGAGGGGCGTGCAATAAGTAATGCCTCCGACCCACTTCCCATAGTAGTAGAGCAACCGTTATTAGTATTTCTCTATATAGAAACCACCCAGAGTTATGTACTTCCCCCATCGTTTGATGCAGCTCTGGAGACCGTTTTTGTAGAACACTCCAGGTTGGTCCTCCAACCTCGACATGACTTCAGAAATCACGGCCGCATCATTTGGAAAACGCTTTCCTTTCAAAAACAACTTCATGGCTGGGAAGAGGTGAAAGTCAGAGGGTGCAAGGTTAGGAGAGTAAGGAGGATGGGGAAGGATTTCATAACCACACGCCCGTGCTTCTGATCTGGCGGCATGCGAGTTGTGGACCGGAGCGTTATCCTGCAGGAGGAGGGTACCTTTGCTGATCTTGCCCCGTCTCTTGATTTTGATAGCTTCCCTTAATTTCCCCAAAAGTGAACCATAATAGGCTCCTGTAATTGTGGTACCCTTTGCCAGGAAATCTGTCATCACTACTCCGTCATGATCCCAGAAGATTGTGAGCATGACCTTGCTAGCGAAGGGCTGCACCCTTGCCTTCTTTGGAGGTGGTGAGTCCAAGTGCTTCCACTGCATTGACTGGGCTTTGGTCTCTGAATCATAGCGATGGACCCAGGCTTCATCCTGTGTAATCAGTCTTTTGAAAAACTTTGACTCATCTTCTTGGCATATCTCCAAATTCATCCTTAAGCACTCGACGCGTTCTCGCTTCTGGAATGGTGTGAGCAACCTGGGAATCCATCTGACAGACACCTTATGCATATGCAAATGGTCATAAATGATAGTTTCCACAGACCTTGTACTAATCCTGACATCTTGGGCTATTTGGCGAATAGTAATGCGCCGATCTTCCAAAATGGCAGCTTCAACTTGATGGACAGATGCCTCATCAATGGCAGAAGGGGGGCGACCAGGTCTGGGAGCTGTTTCCACACACTTCCGGACATGTTTGAATTCACGATGCCAGCGTTTTACAAGGTCATATGATAGGACATTATCACAATAAGTTTCTTTCATTTCATCAAAAGTCTCCTGTGGTGTGCGTCCTTTAAAATACAAAAACCGGATTACTGCTCGACATTCAACCGGCTCCATTTCACACCTGACTCAGTTCAAACACCTGTAAAACAGAAACCACAATTAGTTCAGAGCTGTAATTTGCCACATAACCTGTAGAGACATAAATCATTGCACATGCAAAATTTCAGCTAGATCAGACAACTGGAAGTGGGTCAGGAGTATTACTTATTGCACGCCTCTCGTACTAGTTGGCCAGCTGTGTACAAATCCCAAGAGCGATAGGAGCCTTCTATCATGTCTGAAAGTGACACAATGCTCAACGAGCGAGATCGGAGATACGCCGATGTACAACTCATGCTCTCTACCGATCCAATTTATGACAACAGGACCATTGCCAGCACCCTCAAAATGCAAATCCGGACGAGTCAACGTTTGAGGGCACAGCTCAGCACATCCGACGACTCACGGTTATGGTCTTTGGTCTAGTTTCAAGTGACGGCCACATCATACCACCTCACATTTTCTAAGTCGGTTTGAAAGTCAACACCAAATTGTCCCTGGATGAACTGCAGAGTGTGGTTATCAGACCCTAGGTGTGGCAGCAGGACCTGGCGCCAGCCAACATCCAAAGAGATCCAAAAGATCCAGGCTTGGCTTCAAAATAAGTGCTACGATTTTTGAACCCTTCTCTATCTGTTCCTCATCATCCTCGGACTTAAACCCGATAGACTACTTCGTTTGGTCACATGTCGAAAACATACCAACATGACCTCCCACAACATCAAAGCTAGCTTGGGGTCGGCCATCCGCTGAGTATTCGCCGGCTCCCCTCGTTTTTTTTTGTGGAAAAAGCATACTCCCAGTTCCAGGCCCGTATTGAGCCAGTAATTGAAGCTACAGGCGGCTACATCGAATAGATATCAGCTCTACTACATAATCAAGTTACCTGAATTTATTTTTTTCGATAAAAGTTTTAAAATAAAGCTCTAGTGTTTTCTATAGGGCGACATTTTTATCGTTCTACCCTGTATTTTATACCCGAGTAACGCCGGATACATCAACTTGTCGATCCATAACGTTCAACACGCGTTACTCAGTTTCATCCTTCAAAGGAAAAAATAGAAAAGAAGGAATAAATTAAGGATTTGTGTTTTATCGATTGATCGTCGCCCGCCATTTTTCCTATCCGGTTTTTTTTTTTTCCATTCTTATCAAGCATTCAAATTTTACTTTGCTTTGATTCATTTGTGTTTCGTTTTCGAGATTTGAACGCAATTTGCTTCTTTCGATTACAATCTTTCGCTCGTTTCGTTTCCCGAAAACCCGTTTCGTCCATTTTTCTAAAAATAAATAAAACTATTTTCGTTTATCTTCCATCATGATTCGTTCTCGTGTTTGGTTTGAAAACGCGCTTCTCTGCACATGCGTGCGCATCTCTGTACGTCACCATGTTGTTGTTGTTGTTCTTGTGATAATATTGTTTTTATTATCCGTCTTCTTTTCCTATTCTTTTTTGTACTTACCAATACACTTAATTTTCTTCTTCTCTGTTTGTCGTCTTCTTCTTCTTCTTCTTCCTTTTTATCATATTCATACTTCTCCCCCCCTCATTCTCCTTCGTTTGTTTCTCAATAATCTTTTTCTTTATTATTATTATTGTTATTATTATTATTATTATTATTATTGTTATTATTATTATTATTATTATTATTATTATTATTGGTTCACAAGGAGCTTTCACACAGATCATTGAATACGGCCTGTGGTGTTCCCTGGAAGCTGAATGACAACAAGTCTCCGCAGATTTTCCAGTACTCTCCACCACTTTCGATAACATTTGCAAATAAATTTGCATTATCGCAATAGCTGCTTGCCATTGGTTTCTCGTTAGCAGCGGCCATTGGTCTTTACTGGAATTTGAGTGGCAATAAGGCTCCCCAAGTTCCCAACTCTCTTCGCACTTATCCAGTGAAGGCCTAGTCAGTTCCTCGATGTTTTCTTCCTCCTTGACTCTACTTGGTCATTTGGTTTCACTCTTTTTTTTTGGGTGGGGCTGTGGTTAAAGAACTTATAGATATGCGGCTTCAGTGTTCTTGGTTCCATGTTGTGTTTCATGTTTTGCCTTTGCAGCAGTTTGTGTGGCCCGCACTTGTTGCTCCTGTGTGTTAATTTCCACATTCAAGGCTTTTTCTTAATATTTCAGCTGTTTATTATGTTTATTATTATTATTATTATTATTATTATTATTATTATTATTATTATTTTAGTAGTAGTAGTAGTAGTAGTAGTTCTTTCTATCTTGAGTTCCCCATCTTAGACTTCATTTGTCTTTTTACTTTCCTCTCCTCGCTCTTTCCTCTCCTCGCTCTTTTCTTTCTTCATCACTTAATATCCCCCAAGTATGCAATCATTTATTTTGCCGGCTGTCATTATTGCCTTGCTCTCTCTCTCTCTCTCTCTCTCTCTCTCTCTCTCTCTCTCTCTCTCTCTCTCTCTCTCTCTCTCTCTTCCGATGCAGCCACCTCGGTTTAAAGAGCACTAGCGCTGAAATCTGTTTCTTAACATTTTTTTTAAACAAAATCTCTTTCTCTCCTGTCATTTCCCAAATCATCATCATCATCAATGTGACAACATTCACAAACGCCGGGACATCGTGCTTTCTTCGTCTTCTTTCAATGAAGGCGCCATTTTTATCTTAATTGATGGGAAGACAACCAGGAAATGATCAACACACAGATAAGAAAAAACCACCTACCGACACAGCACACAAGCCCTCTCTCTACAAATATGAAGCAAAGTTGTCCGTCTGTATGCGTGTGCATCGCAGCATCACAATTAAATGATTGATGTAATAACCAAACTAATCCCAAATTGGGAATCACTATCTACTAGTAAAATATATAGCCACTTGTAAACGCCAATTTCTATATATAAAGCAAAGCTGGATGTATGTATGCCTGTGTCGCGGTATCACATTAAAGTCATAAGTGTCTGAGGAATCGTTGTTTCTTTGTAGTTCTGTGATGTCGACGTCTGGCTCTAAGATGTCAGCATCTGGCTCTCCAGCACGTACTTTTGGCTTCCTCGTACCGGTATTCTGAATCTTACTGTCCCTCGACTTCGCCATTCGAGCCCTGTCATTTTTTGCTGCTTTCTCTTCTTCGTCTTTTCGGAGTCCCTACCTTGATATTGTTTGCTGAGAACAGTTTAGTTGCCATAAGGAACTTAAAGAAACTTGGAATTTTTTTCTTAATTGAGAAGCATACCCAGATTCTCCTGGGCAAGCAATGACAAAATACATTAGGTTGGTACAAAATAATGTCGTTCTTGATATGAAGTTGAACATCAAAAAAACGACATTATTTTTCTACCAACCTAATAGAGTGACAACTTCACTCGTAGGTAATGGCAGGAGAGGCTAAATTATATAGGGGGAAAGTCTGTTTCATGTTAAACCTCAATTAATTTGTGAAAATTCCATACCTCAGTGGTATGAAATCTCCTCCAAGCACATGTTACATCTGGCGAAGCATAAATTCAATATCAGGCACTCCTAGACTTCTTTATGGCTTTCTTTCGTGGTTTTAATAATCCTGTTTCAATTAATGCCAGTACAAGAAAATTCATAGCTTCACTATAATATTCACTTGTTAATATCTTTCTTCTGATGAGAAGTGGCCATTTCTGTGAAAAAATTAAGGAAATTTCAATATATCTAATTTGAGTATTGTGTCGAACATTCATGTAAAATATATTTTTACAGTTATCTCTCTCTTTCTCTCTCTCTCTCTCGTTCTCTCTCTTTCTCTGTCTGTCTGTCTGTCTGTCTGTCTGTCTCTCTCTCTCTCTCTCTCTCTCTATATATATATATATATATATATATATATATATATATATTTTTAGTGGAGATGGTAATTAATAAAAACTAAAGAAAGTGCTCAATACTGTTGTAGAGCAAATATGCGTTTTATTTTTTATTGTCGTATATTTCTGTTAAGTTACATTATTGTTTCAGCTACTCGACCGTTTTTTTTGGCCGTCTGTAGCTTCCTCAGACTTTTACAGTTTTTTCTGTAAAAGTCTGAGGAAGCTACAGACGGCCAAAAAAACGGCCGAGTAGCTGAAACAATAATGTAACTTAACAGAAAAATACGGTAATAAAAAATAAAACGTATATATATATGTGTGTGTGTGTGTGTGTGTGTGTGTGTGTGTGTGTGTGTGTGTGTGTGTGTGTGTGTGTGTGTGATGGGACGGTTTAAATATTTTTCCTAATTCCGATACAATTACAGATTTCGTACAAAATCTTCGATTCCGATACAATTACCGATTCTGATTCTTTATAAATCTCTAAATGTTTAACAATAGAGTTGTTATTATTCCCGATTGCCATAAAAAAAAACACATACGTAAAATATGCAGATATTGTCTCAAGAATAATAAAAGCACTTTTGGAAGATGATCTATGAGTTTTAATTTTACTAATATTTTAAAATCAATAAATATTGATCATTGTATTATTACTAACAGTAATGAAATGTTTTCTTTAAACAAAATCAAATAAAAATAACAAAAAATTTTAAAGAATTGTTTTGGGCATCGGAAAATAGTCACACATACCCCCTAAGTGTCGATTTTTCCGATTTCTGATTTCTATTAATCATCCCAATACTAATCTATAATATAAAGCTGAACGTCTGTCTGTGTGTCTGGTCACGAATAGGCTCCTATATGGTTGACTATTATAGAAAACTGGTCACATATAATGATAGAAGATGTATCGAGACACAGGAATGGGTATGTTTGATCTGGCATAATGATGATTCATTAAAATTGTGGGGTCTGCGTACGCACCTGGTGGAAATAAAAAAAAAATTAATTAAAAAAAACGGTTTTGATATAGATGTACATAATAATACTTTAATAAGTATGTTTTAACTTAAATAGGGATGGTATAATAAAATTGTGGTGTCTGCGTACGCGCCTGGTGGAAAAAAATTTAATTAAAAAAACGATTTTGATATAGATGTACATCATAATACTTTGATAAGTATGTTTTAACTTAAATAGGGATGGTATAATAAAATTGTCGGGTCTACGTTCGCGCCTGGCCTCCATAGAATGGAAATAGGCATAAAATTTAATAAAGACTTTTCATATCTATCTGCGTAAGTATAGTTTGATAATTATGTTTCAGTTTGAAGAAATATGGTATAATAAAATTATGGGGTGTTCGTGTGCGCCTGACCTCCATAGAATGAAAATATGTCACAAAATTTAACAAGATTTTTTAATAAAGATCCACAGAATATTGTGATAAGTGTTTCAGTGTGAACAGGTATGGTATAATAAATTATGGGGTTTATCTATTTTATTTTTACCTTCATCATTTTTTGCTTTGGTTTTGATACCCCCAGTTCGAAGCTATCTCTTTATAACCCTTCTTTTTCATAACCTATCATACTTTCATAAATAAGAGTCCATTTTCTGCAGGCTGTTTTTGAACCCAGTCAACGACGGATACTTTTGCTAATATATATATATATATATATATATATATATATATATATATATATATATATATATATAAGTGAAATTGTCTGTGTCTGTCTCTCTGCGTACATATCCTTACACAATAACTCTGTCAATTTTCAGTCTACAGACTACGAATTTTCATATAAAGGGTACTAAGATTTGGGAAATTCTTTGTAATCCATTTTCGGCAAGGAGTTTAGCTGTAAGGGGTCAAAGTTCAAGGATTCGACCCTTGAGAACTCTATAAAACTTCTCCGACAATTTTGGGTGTAAACAATTGAAATTTTAGATATAAGTTCTTTGGGCATGGATCTCACTTAATAATTTGATTTGAGCCCAGAACAATAAATGTTAAGGGGTCATAATAGGAGTCAAAGTTTTAAAAAAAAATTAACCTCTGCTGTCTCTACCAAATTACTCAGACAATTTCTGGTCTAAACATTTGAAATTTTACATAAAGGGTATTCAGAGATAGGGCAAGCTTTTTAATCGGTTTGGGTCGAAAATTTGAGCTACCAATATATAAATGTATGTATGTTTGCGTGTCTGCCTAAAACTTTCGACACAGACGACGGATTTTCACGAGATTAATATCGTTTTGAAGCTCGACCCTTCTGACGACAAATACCAAAAAATTAGCTAAAATCATTTCTTCACCCTCAACTGAGCACTTTTCTAGAGGGAGGGGTCGCTTTTTTCGCCGATATATTCGAAAGTCATCCCTTCTTTTCGATTGTCTAGCCTTAATTTAAACCTACATCACTTCCGGTTTGGCGGTGGTCGTAACAACAAAGACGTCACGTTTTCCCCCCGTTCTTTTCCTCCTTCATGGTACGGGTTCGAGCCTGCCTTCCTACTATCACTTTTTTCTTTTTTCTTTTTTTTTTTTTTTTTGCTCAACACACACCTTCAAACACCCGTGCAACGCCGGGCGATCATGCTAGTGTATATATATATATATATATATATATATATATATATATATATATATATATATATATATATATATATATATATACCAGGTTTTTCACTTTTAAATCCAAATGAACATGCTTGGGTTCAAACAAAAATTTATTGATCGAAATTAGCACCATGAGAATATTACACGTAAAACCAGCATATTTATGCCAGTAATCTTGCGGTCTGTGGCGATGAAGTCGTTGATGGCGTTTTTGATATCGCTTAGGTTTCTTAGCACTTCTCACGCAGAAAGTTGTCGAGATGCTTGAAAAGGGCATAGTCGGTAGGTGAGAAATTTTGACAGTATGGCGGATGAGGCAGAATAGGGCCTTTTCTGTTGATTAATGCTAGGTGTTGTTGCTGAAGGTTCTGATACGTTCCATACATTTCTTGAGAGTATTCGTCCGCCGTAATTGTTTCGCCTGCATTCAAGAAAACTGTAATGGAAAAAAACCGGTTGCAGACTACCAAATAGTCAGCATAACTTTTTTTTTGGTGCAACTCTGGTTTGGGGAAGTGTCTTGGAGCTTCGTTGAGATTCACCTTTGTAAACTTTTTTTTGTTGTTTTTGTCTAGCTTTCTTGTTCATTAACTTGATGATGATTCAGCAAAGAATCTAAAACGTTTGTGAGACATATGGAAGTTATATTATTTCTTTATTTTCACAGAAAATGAGAAATATCCCAAAAATACAAAAATGTATAATTAAATAGAAGTTCTGTGTTATTTTTAATATTTGTTTAAATGCAAAAATGCTGCCGAAACACAAACACACACACACACACACACACACACACACACACACATATATATATATATATATATATATATATATATATATATATATATATATATATATATGATTGTTGAGCTGGATTATATCCGACGATATGAAATAAATGGAGGTGGAAGGACCTGGATACTCAACGTTTCGCCCGATTTATGCGGGCTTCTTCAAGAGGGATGGTCATTGACGAGAGATTCGGAGGATTGGGGCTATATATAATGATGGGGGAGAGAAACGTGTTTCCTTTTGTAAATTAGATATCATATGTACATATATGTTATGAGAGAAAATAAAATAAAATAAAATTTTAAAAAATTAAAAAATAAAAAATAAATTAGAGTAAATTAGTGTAGTGGATTGCGTCTAAAAGTTAACATATCGTAGAGATTTAAAAAAAATTGTGTTTGGAAATATAGCGGTGATGGATTAAATAAATAAAATGACATGAGATTACGAAAAAAAAAAGTGGTAATATCGGTAATAGCGGAATAAACACAGCAGTAGGCAGAGGTGTTAAAAAAGTGGTATAGACAGTTGTTTTCGTGTTGTACAATTTTTGTATTATCAACAAGTATTTGCCTAAGATTAGTAGAGATGCATAGTAAGGCGGTGGGACAAAGTTGTCGTTGTATGTCCAATGTATGTATCAGTCTTATGATTATTTTTGGAGTTGCATTCTCCTAGAGGGTATCTGGACTTATATACAATATTGATTTGCTCGGGGAGGAGTTGTTTTTAACCATGAGATCAAGAGAGGAGACGAGAGAAACGCAGACGCGTGTAATCGCATTCATTCGCCGTTGTCTAACGCCACATTCCATCCACGTCTTTCTATCTCCACAACCGACGAGCCTAATTGTCAAAATAAATGATATTGTCGATAGTTTGAAATTGTTAATTTGTTATTGAAACTACAGCATAATTTACCGCTGAGGTACAAAAAACCGCATACATTTGCACACACGAAAAATACGCGCCAAGCAAAATTATGCATACATTTTCTACGCTCGCACGTAATACAACAGTAGAAGTCTTTCCATAGCATAGAAACCTCTATAGTGACGGGGTGGTATTTTAATTTCATAATCTTAGTAGCATACAATGTTTATCATCGCTTGTCGAGGCCCATAGACCACTCGAGGATGAAGGTTAATAAGTGATACAACACTGTGAGGAATGGTAACAATGGTTCAAATTGGCCGAAAAGTAAATTATTTAAGAGAATTGGTCACTAAGAACAATTGGCCTAAAGACGATCACACATAGTAAGCTTAGACGATGGGTAGAGAGAGAAGGGAAGAGGTTGAGAGCAGAGTAGACTGAGAGACAGAGAGGGGTGAAAAAAGTGAAAAAGAAAGAGAGGAAGACAGATAAAGGGGTGGAGAGAAAAAGGAAGTATGAGAAGGGGAGAAACAGCGGGAGGATAAAGAGACAAAGAAAGAAGAGAGAAAGACGAAAAAGAGAGAAGGGAAGAAATAAGCGAGGGTGTGCGAAGAGAGAGAATGGAGAGAGGATAATAAAGAGAGTGTTCCTTTTTGCTACGGCACACTATACTGCCTGACTTGTCTATCCCGCTGTCCGTGCTCGTCACTATCACAGTTAATTTTTAATGTCACTTTCATCGATAAACGCGTAGTTTGAATGGGTGCATCTTTAGAATATTTCTACCCATTCTCTCTCTTTCATTATCTTGGTCCTTTATTGTTTCGTTAATGTCTGTTCCATTTAAAATAAGTTAAATATAATTATATCTTGTTTTTATTGTTAACAGAAACACAATCGTGCCATCATCAGCATTTGAGAGACTGCCCTGAAGGCTAAACGTTAAAGAGAACGGGGAATAAATATGAGGAAAGACATACTGGCATAGATAGAATGAGAGAAAGGAAAAGTAGACATCAGAGCCTTACACACACACACACACACACACACACACATACACACATACACATATATATATATATATATATATATATATGAATAGAATTATAAAGATAAACATCAACATTATCTTAATATTGAAACCTATTAAGATAATAAAAAGCTCAATATACAATATTAAATAATTTTTGATCAATCAATAAATATTATAATTTATTCTATTTTGTTTTTCCTCGTCTATTTCCCTATTTCTCCCACACTAATATATATATATATATATATATATAATGTTTATATATATATATATATATGTGTGTGTGTGTGTGTGTGTGTGTGCGTGTGTGTATATATATATACTAGCAGTTCAGTCCGGTTTTACCTGGGCCCTATGTACTGTTCATAACTTTATGTGCATATATATATATATATATATATATATATATATATATATATATATATATATATATATATGGTGTAAAATTCTGTTGAAAGTTTACAGACTCACGTTTTCTTTTTTATAACCTTCGTTTATTTCCTGGATTTTTTCCATTACAGCTGGTTCATTGATGAGTAGGCAATTTTACGATTGATGTTTCCATAAAAGTATTCTGTCCCAATCAACATCTTCAGATGCTTATCCATTAGATTTTTACAACAAAAGGTATATTTTTAACATGCTGAACATCGTATTTGGGTAAAAGGATTTCCAAAGCCATGCCTCCTCACTTCCTCCATCTTTTGGTGTTATGTGATTATATATATATATATATATATATATATATATATATATACATATACATATATATATATATATATACATATACATATATAATTATAAAACTCAAATGACCTTCTAACGGGTGTTGTTACCCACATCCTGTTTACAATTCCGGTTGCGTATGCGTATATAAACATAAACCCATAACAGCATAAACAAATAAACACAAATAGCCATTTATTTATTTAATTTATTCTCTATTTTTAATAAACCTTTCTTACAAACATTCATAAATTTTCTTCTCACTCTATCAACATAAATAACTCCGAAAATATTTTTTTTAATTTTCGTTACAAATAAATAATCAACGCGACAATAAAAAGTATTGTTTCACTATGTACGTTTTTAGCGTCCCAATTGTTTTTTGTTGTTTTTTTTTGTTGTTTTTTTCGCGTTTAAATTATCCAAATAAACAATTGTTAATATTTTCTGCTTTTTTACATCATTCATTTCTGCATTGTCTTAATTAGTTTTATTGACCTTATTATTAACATATAAATTAAATATTTGACCCAATGGGTCATTAATGTTTGTTTAAAATTTAAATAAACATACATGCACATTAATTGTATTAGCTCTCACAATCGCTAAGATAGTAACTCCAGTCAGGCTCCCTCTGATATTCTGGATGGTTACGATAGGGTTCTTAGATGGAACTCCTCATCTCATGTCATAGCATATATGCTTTATTTTTATTTATTTATTTATTTATTTTATTTTATTTATTTATTTATTTATTTATTTATTGGGAATCATCATTGGTGATCCATGTCTTTGGTTAGGCAGTTATTTTTGTAGTGAGCAAAGTATACGAGTTCTACAGTTGCAGTTTTCTCTTTATCATAAACGTTCGTATTTCTATTTGAATGATAGCTATTTCTAATGGTTATATTTTGTTGGTCTTATTGATTTTTATTGTTGCTATGTTAGTCACTTTTTTACGCATTTTGTTATTATTTATGTTCTCTACTTTCATTTACTATTTTGCAATTGTATCTTTAATTACACATTTTATGTTTAGTTATGTTCACCCAAAACAAGAAACATTGCTACTTGAACGTAAGTGGCTATCACTTAGGACCATGTTTAAGGGGGATGAGCGAGATGTCGGTTTACGTTACATTTAACTTTCTGCGTGTTAATATAATACATATATAGAAAGGAGAGTTCTGTTGAAACCGGAAACATAGAGCCTGTTGAGCCAATGACAATCGTTCAATGTCACAAAAATAACCGTTTCGAATTTGTCATGAACCAGCACAGAAGTAGTAAGACTCGGAAAACTGTCATAAGAACGCTTATGTCAATGCTCAATCTGTTTTAATCGGATAGGGCGACATAACTCTCTTCCGTTTGCCTGTTTCCCACCTGACTACAACTTGGATGTCTTCAAGTCCAACATAAACAAATTTCTGACAAACTGTCCCATTAAGTAAGACACTCTATCAAATCTCCAATACTAATGATTACTACAATACTATCTTATTGATTATTGTACACGCAATAGCCCTTATCCTTAAGTGGCCTTCGGGCCTTGATAAGTGGTGACCCCCATGTTAAAAAAAAACATAAAATTTCAGTTAAAGTAACCAGTCACCAATCTCTTAAAAAGTTAGCTTTTTTTTATCGGAAATGATGTGCAGGAAGATGATGGTTTGAGAAATCCGGCATTTTTTTTTATAGTGAGGAGGAATTCCTGAGTTCCTCGGATCTGATGAAGGCAATACATCTAAAGAGAAAGGAGGCCACTGTTTAAAAAAAAAAAAAGAAACGAAGAATGTTCATGTCAGTGCGCAATCTGTTCTAACCGAAATAGCGAAATATATTTTTTATAGAAATCGCCCGAGACACGGCATAAAACCACTTGATGTAAGGAGCTAACATAAACGAAAGTTAATTATTGAAAAGACTAAGCCAGTGAGCAGGAAGAGAGTTCCGAGACCTTGCAGTCCTTGGAAAGAAGCTACTGGAATAGGAACCTGTGTTATAAGGACATACAAAAAAAAACGAATCAATGGAAGCCTCTAGACTAATTAGTCAAACGAGCTGTAACAAAGGAAGCAGGAAATAGACACACAATTCCGAGGAACACATGCCATAATAGTATTTGTTGAAAAGACTGAGACTAGCAACATCACGTCTGTGAGAGAAAGTTTGAAATGAAGAAGAAAGTGTGAGACCAATCAAATTACAGATTTATCAAGAACCTTCAAATGGGATACAGATTCACCAGCCTACATATGACAAACCCTAATTATAATAACCCTAACTCAGTGTGTGACTAAACGGATCAGATTATTTTTCTCATATTGGATAGATATGCGTGTACATTGAAACCCATCTCAATCACGTTAGCTGCAGCCAGTTCTATTTCCGTTTGCCGACAGGTTATTTTGACATGTAACCATCGCCAAAATTCATACTATTAATAGTTAATATAATCTTTACTTTCTGGCGTAGGGTCCGAATATCGATGTTCGGCAAATGATGAAGCGTGGTCAGCGGGAAGAGAGTTTCACAAGCCTGTAGTTCTTAGAAAGACGCTACTGGAATAAGAAACTGTATTACAATGAGATATCAAAGCGGTGAATTTATGGAGACCACTAGTAGATCAACGTGTCAAACGAGCTGTAACAAAGGAAGCAGAGAACAGATCAGACAATTTTTTAACCCATGATGCCTTGCTGTATTTTAGTTTGCCTATAAATTTGATTTGTGTTTCTGGATTTTTTTAGATGAGGATTGGGTATTCGTATTATTTGGATTCTTCGTAAAATTGTAAAAATTATAAACAGAAGAACGGTAGAGAGTAAGACGATCCAAATAAGCAAAGGATGAAGCGTAGTATTTGTACTGATACTACATTTAATCTATTAGATTATTTTATTTATTTAAGATAAATATGTATGGGGGACCATGTGCAAACGACAAATAAACAAATCCTGTTTTTGCGTTACTTAAAAGATTTCTTTAAAGCTTCGCTACCCGTCAGACATCTCCCCCCAAAAAATCTTAATATTTTATTTTTATTTATTTTTATTATTTTTATTTATTTTTATTATTTTTATTTATTTTTATTATTTTTATTTTTATAATTTTTTTTTTATTTTTATTATTTTATATTTATTATTATTATTATTATTTTTATTTATTATTAATATTTTTATTTATTCTATTATTTTTATTTATTTTTATTATTTGTATTTACTATTAATATTTTTATTTATTCCATTATTTTTATTTATTTTTATTATTTTTATTTATCATTAATATTTTTATTTATTCTATTATTTTTATTTATTGTTATTATTTCTATTTATTTTTATTATTTTTATTTATTTTTATTATTTTTACTAATTATTAATATTTTTATTTATTTTATTATTTTTATTTATTTTTATTATTTTTATTTACTATTAATATTTTAATTTATTCTATTATTTTTATTTATTTTTATTATTTTTCTTTATTATTAACATTTTTTTATTCTATTATTTTTATTTATTTTTATTATTTTTATTTATCTTCATTATTTTTATTTATTTTATTATTTTTATTTATTATAAATATTTTCATTTATTTTTATTATTTTTATTTATTTTTATTATGTTTATTTATTTTTATTATTTTTATTTACTATTAATATTATTTTTTATTGTATTATTTTTATTTATTTTTATTATTTTTATTTATTATTTTTATTTATTATTAATATTTTTATTTATTTTTATTATTTTTATTATTTTTATTTATTATTAATATTTTTATTTATTCCATTATTTTTATTTATTTTTATTATTATATTCATATTCCTCTTTTATTTTTTTCTTCTCTAAAATAGGAATTTCTTGGGATGCGACCTTGTATCTCTACGGCACGTTATAATACGCGGAGCAAATAATAGAGCGCAGTGAACAGGAAGATAGTTCCACAAGCCTGCAGTTCTTAGAAAGACGCTACTGGAATACGAAACTGTATTACAATGAGCTATCAAAACGGTGAATTGAGAGAGACCACTGGACCAACGAATCAAACGAGTTGTAACAAAGGAAGCAGAGAACGGATCAGACAGTTCTTGTGAAACCATGATGCCTTGCGGTATTTTATTTTGCCTATAAATTTGATTTGTGTTTCTGAATTTTTTTAGGTGAGTATTGATTATTCGTATTATTTCGATTATTCGTAAATTTTGTAAAAATATAAACAGAATAACGGTGGAAAGTAAAACGACTCAAAGAAGCAGGTGGCAATCAATTACTAAATCGACTTAGTATAAGATTCATTAAATATGGGAATAATTAATTATAATTTTTGATTTTTTTTTAGATGCGGATTGGTTATTCATAATATTTGGATTCTTCGTAAATTTTGTAAAAATTATAAACAGAAGAACGGTAGAGGGTAAGACGACCCCCAAAAAAAGCAAAGGATAAAGCGTAGTATTTGCACTAATACTACATTTAATCTATTAGATTATTTTATTTTTTATTTTTTTAGTATAAGATAAATACGTATGGGGGACCATGTGCAAACGGCAAATAAACAAATCCTGTTTTTGCGTCACTTAAAAGATTTCTTTAAAGCTTCGCTACCCGTCAGACATCTTTTTTTTTCCATTACTTCAATTCTATTCGACCTGTCATTTCCACATTATTACATCACACCCCCCTCAAATAATCTTCATATTTTATTTTTATTTATTTTTTTATTATATTTATATATTTTATCTATTTTTTTTTCTTTCAGTTTTTCTAAAACATTCGTTCGTCGAGGATTTTCTTGGGATGCGACCTTGTATCTCTATAACACGTTTCGTCCACCCGTTCTTCAATCTCACAGCCGGTCATGTTTTATTTTAAAAACTAACCTGGATAATTACAGACTGGAAAATTGTAGTATCTGTTCTGGTGCTTTGTTTAATTTGCGAGTGTAATATTTTCGGGTGCAAATGTCAGACATTTAGGTGATATTCGTTTTTTTGTTTTTTTTTGTAGTCAGCTGGAAAGCAGCAAAATGAAAGATAATTCCACAGGCATGCAGGTTCTAAGAAAGAAGCTTTGTTCGTGGAAGGCTACGAAGTCTATTTTGAACTCTGTCAAGACAGGACAGATTCTTTTTAGCAGCTCCTACCCAGATGTAGCAACAGTACTCCATACTAGGACATATCTTGCTCTTGTATAGATAGAGAATTGCATCTGCAGTGAGATATCTACTGGATCGATAGAAGGATCCCACCATTTTTCCAGCGGCCTTGGCAACAGATTTGATGTACGTGTTCCATTTCAGATTTTCTACATCTTCAGACGCAGGTGGCCTAAATAGCTTCCTAAGTCCGATTGACTAGAGCAGTGGTTCTCAACTTTGTTTAACTAGCGGCACATCATTGGGTGCTTTATATTTTAGTGGCACACCTATCACAAAAACGAATATTAACTCTAACCCTAACCTATCACAAAAACGAATGTTAACCCTAACCCTAACCAATCACAAAAATGAATATTTTATACTCTTAAAACCTTTTTGCAATTAAATAATAAAAATAAAGCGATCATATTAGCAAAATTTTTATTCAATGAATAAAACATATCTTGTATTCAATATTTGGTATATAATAATAATAATATTATATAATAATATATTTGTTATATAATAATAATAATATTATATAATAGTATATTTGGTATATAATAATAATAATAATAATAATAATAATAATAATAATAATAATAATAATAATAATAATAATAATAATAATGAAGACCAGTGGGACAGTTGTGTCTGGTGCGTTTTTGCGGCTGCTTTCATATGTGAGCGAATGCAGGGCTCTATGGACAAATTTATCTTTTTTTGACCTTTGACAACTAAATATTTTCGTTTACTAGCCAAATAGAAAAGTTGCTAGCCAAACCCACATGATTTTTAGAATATGACATCTTCGTTCTGTGACGAGTATGTACATCATAATGTTTTTTTCTGTTTTTTTTTTTATAACTGTAATTCTAAATATACGACAAATTTTATGTTGATTGCTCATGATTTTTAGAATAAGGTGGGTTTTTTTTTTGTTTTTTTTTACTCTAATTTCTTATTTATTCTAATTTCTTCAGATATTTTTGTAACTTTTAAGAAAAAGTTAAAAAGATATTTTTCACTCAGTAGTGAGCTTTGCAAGACTGTCAGTGAAAGAAATGCAATCGCCAAAAGATAAGCGTTTCATTATTTCTCGTCGCCAGTTTGAAAAATCACTCGCAAATGCGACTATTTTACTTGCAATGTAAAACCCTGGAATGTGAGAGTTAAATACTTCTAATTCTTCTTTAATGTTTTTAAGTCTTTCACATCTTTTTTTTTTTTTTTTTTTTGCTTTTTTAATGTTGTTTAGGTAAGAAACTTCCAGTTCACATAGGTACAACGTTGAGAACTGCAGCAAGACTTTGATGGCATTTTTACTAACAGATGAATATTCTTCTATAACAGAAATCCAAAAGGCGTCTAATGGCAGTTGTGCCTACTTCAATTTGAGTCCACGATCACTGGAAAGACTTGCTAATTCGTTCCTCTTCACGTAACTCAAAATTAGAAAGATTGATAATCGATAAATCTAGGAAAAGATTGCGAATCCAATTAAATTCTTCAATGCTGATTGAGGGAAAATATTCCACCTAAAACAACTTGTAACTCCTTCTTATAACCTCTTCGCGGCACACCAGTAATCATTCCGCGGCACAGTGGTTGGGAATCAGTGTACTACCCTGAACACGTGACGTAATCTGATGTCAAATCATTCGACACCTGCATTACTAGCGCGTTTTGTTTAAGGAGGTAATCTTTGAACCCCCGCCCCAATCACGCTAGCCGCCGGTGGGTCTATTTCCGTTTACCGCCAGGTCATCCTGACATAAACTAATCCTCAGCCCGACATACAAAAACCCACAGAAATCACACAGTTTCTGCTGGTTATCGAGATCGAAACTTCGACTGGCAAGCGACCACGTGATCAACCCGAATCTAAATGAATGGTGCGAGCTGCTGTCAGAACGTTTAGAAGTAACTGCGTTCGTTCTGCGAAGTCGTTTGAACATTCACTCTCCTACGCCTGACTTTCCGTTGTCTGAGTTACGTTTATTGCTTACCGCCTGGGGCGCCCTGACTAGGAAAGCTGACCGGAAAGCAACTTGGACAATTTTTAATAGACCAGAAGTAGCATGCTCTTGTTCTGTCAACCATGACTGGATAGAGGTCTTAAGTAATTCTCAATTGTATATTTCGGCCGCCCACAATGATTCCTCATCCTTCATCCTTCAGGAGAATATCACTTTTTACAATTGATTTTTTCCAAGTGCTAAATATTGCTGCGAAACGGATCCTTGCAGAATTCAGATGCGTTTAATTAAGAGTCCGTCGTTTTTAAACAGAACGTAACTGTAGATGACCTTTAGTAAAAATACAGCTAACACTTCTATTTAATCATTTTTCGTTTTGTTGTTGTCGTTGTTGTTGTCATCGTTGTCGTTGTTGTCGTCGTTGTTGTCGTTGTTATTGTCGTTGTCGTTGTTGTTGTTGTTGTCGTTATTGTTGTTGTCGTTGTCTTTGTTGTTGCCGTTGTTGTTGTCGTTGTCTTTGGTGTCGTTGTTTTTGTTTTTGTTGTTGTCGTTGTTGTTGTTGCCGTTGTTGTTGTTGTTGTTGTTGTTGTTGTTGTTGTTGTTGTTGTTTTGTTGTTGTTGTTGTTGTTGTTGTTGTTGAATTTATATTAATTTCGCGTTGTTATTGTTGTTGTTGTCGTTGTTGTCGTTGTTGTTGTTGTTGTTGTTGTTGTTGTTGTTGTTGTTGTTGTTGTTGTTGTTGTTGTTGTTGTTGTTGTTGTAGTTGTCGTTGTTGTTGCCTTTGTTGTTGTCGCTGTTATTGTTGCTGAATTTATACTAATTTCGCGATGATACGTGAATACCTAATAATGTTTTCACCTGAAATGCGATGGTCTAAAAGATCGCAAATGTAAACAAGCACCGAATATATAAAAGAGACAAAGAAGTCGTTAAGCAGCTTTCAAGAAAAAGACTTCCATTGAAAAAAAGTGAACCGCATAAGCTTCATTATTGATGCATCTGTGCTGCGATAACTTCTGAAGATCATTGATTATTGGCGATGCGTTCCTAATTCATTGATTTTATAAATTCCGTCTTTGATATTCGTAAAATTATTCATTTTACTTTCTGTCTTAAAGTATTTTTTATGAGTCGTATAAATTGATATTATATCAGAGTAGGAGTCGAACTATTGTTAGCTCTAAAATCCAGCTCTGTAGGTTTTATTCTCACCAATTTTTCACAAAGATTTAAAAAAAAAGAGGACTGCGTAAGAGGATAGAAAAAAGGAGAGATACATGGGGTGACAATGCGTGCGACGAGAAGTCGATACGAGGAATAGAGAATTTGGTTTTGCTGTTTTGTTTTACGGCATATCAAAATATTCGATTTTTACTCAGTTAGCAGAGCGGTAGTAAATCGGGCAGTGTTAATTCGGTTGAAAAAGATTCATCGAGAGAAATTAGGAAGACAGTCATAAACAGGATGTGTTCTAGAAAAAGAGATTACAAAACTATTTAGATTGCCTTTAGAATCTGTAACATAGTGTGGACGGCGTAAGCAAATGCATGCAAAATGACATCACCGGCAGGGAAAAATAAAAAATAACAAACCCAAAGGGAAAAAAATCAACAACAAAAACAAATATAAATAAAGCACCAACAACAGCAACAACAAAAATAACATACCAACAAAAAAATTAACAAAAAAGAAAACATACCAACAACAACAAAGAGACATATCAACAACAAAGAAACCATACCAACAACAACAATAACAACAAAAAATATACCAACAGCAACAACAGAGAAAACATACAAACAACAACAAAGAAAACATATAAAAACAACAATGGCAACAACCAAAAACATATTACACCACCAACAACAAATAATATATATCAACAACTATAGCAAAGTAAACATACCAATAACAACCATGAAAATAGAATAACAACAGCAACAACAACAAATAAAACATACTAACAACAGAAACAAAGAAAATATACTGCCACCAACAACAAAGAAAACAGACCAACAATAACAATAAAGAACCTGTATCAACAACAGCAATAAAAACAATCAAGAAAATATACTACCACCAACAACAAAGAAAATATACCAACAACAGCAATAAAGAAAACATACCAACAACAACAACAAACAGAACATACTAACAAGAACAACAACAAGAAAAGCATACTAACAACGACAAAGAAAACATACCAACAACAACAACAACAACAACAACAACAAAGAGAACATACTAACATCAACAACAAAGAGAACATACTAACAAGAACAACAACAAGAAAAGCATAGTAACAACGACAAAGAAAACATACCAACAACAATAACAACAACAAAGAGAACATACTAACAAGAACAACAAAGAGAACATACTAACAAGAACAACAACAAGAAAAGCATACTAACAACGACAAAGAAAACATACCAACAACAACAACAACAAAGAGAACATACTAACAAGAACAACAAAGAGAACATACTAACAAGAACAACAAAGAGAACATACTAACAAGAACAACAACAAGAAAAGCATACTAACAACGACAAAGAAAACATACCAAAAACAACAACAACAAAGAGAACATACTAACAAGAACAACAAAGAGAACATACTTACAAGAACAACAACAAGAAAAGAATAGTAACAACGACAAAGAAAACATTCAAACAACAACAACAAAGAGAACATACTAACAAGAACAACAACAAGAAAAGCATATTAACAACGACAAAGAAAACATTCCAACAACAACAACAACAAAGAGAACATACGAACAAGAACAACAAAGAGAACATACTAACAAGAACAACAACAAGAAAAGCATACTAACAACGACAAAGAAAACATACCAACAACAACAACAACAAAGAGAACATACTAACAAGAACAACAAAGAGAACATACTAACAAGAACAACAACAAGAAAAGCATACTAACAACGACAAAGAAAACATACCAACAACAACAACAACAAAGAGAACATACTAACAAGAACAACATAGAGAACATACTAACAAGAACAACAACAACAAAAGCATACTAACAACGACAAAGAAAACATACCAACAACAACAAAGAGAACTTACTAACAAGAACAACAAAGAGAACATACTAACAAGAACAACAACAAGAAAAGCATACTAACAACGACAAAGAAAACATACCAAAAACAACAACAACAACAAAGAGAACATACTAACAAGAACAACATAGAGAACATACTAACAAGAACAACAACAAGAAAAGCATACTAACAACGACAAAGAAAACATACCAACAACAACAACAACAACAAAGAGAACATACTAACAAGAACAACAAAGAGAACATACTAACAATAACAACAACAATAAAAGCATACTAACAACGACAAAGAAAACATACCAAAAACAACAACAACAACAAAGAGAACATACTAACAAGAACAACAAAGAGAACATACTAACAAGAACAACAAGAAGAAAAGCATACTAACAACGACAAAGAAAACATACCAACAACAACAACAACAAAAGGAAAATACTAACAAGAACAACAAAGAGAACATACTAACAATAACAACAACAAGAAAAGCATACTAACAACGACAAAGAAAACATACCAACAGCAATAACAACAAAGAGAACATACTAACAAGAACAACAAAGAGAACATACTAACAAGAACAACAACAAGAAAAGCATAGTAACAACAACAAAGAAAACATTCAAACAACAACAACAAAGAGAACATACTAACAAGAACAACAACAAGAAAATCATACTAACAACGAAAAAGAAAACATACCAACAACAACAACAAAGAGAACATACTAACAAGAACAACAACAAGAAAAGCATACTAACAACAACAACAACAAAAGGAACATACTAACAAGAACAACAAAGAGAACATACTAACAAGAACAACAACAAGAAAAGCATACTAACAACGACAAAGAAAACATACCAACAACAACAACAACAAAGAGAACATACTAACAAGAACAACAAAGAGAACATACTAACAAGAACAACAACAAGAAAAGCATACTAACAACGACAAAGAAAACATATCAACAACAACAACAACAAAGAGAACATACTAACAAGAACAACAAAGAGAACATACTAACAAGAACAACAACAAGAAAAGCATACTAACAACGACAAAGTAAAACATACCAACACCAACAACAACAAAGAGAACATACTAACAAGAACAACAAAGAGAACATACTAACAAGAACAACAACAAGAAAAGCATACTAACAACGACAAAGAAAACATTCAAACAACAACAACAAAGAGAATATACTAACAAGAACAACAACAAGAAAAGCATACTAACAACGACAAAGAAAACATACCAACAACAACAACAAAGAGAACATACTAACAAGAACAACAAAGAGACCATACTAACAAGAACAACAACAAGAAAAGCATACTAACAACGACAAAGAAAATATACAAACAACGGCAACAACAAAGAGAACATACTAACAAGAACAACAAAGAGAACATACTAACAAGAACAACAACAAGAAAAGCATACTAACAACGACAAATAAAACATACCAACAACAACAACAACAAAGAGAACATACTAACAAGAACAACAAAGAGAACATACTAACAAGAACAACAACAAGAAAAGCATACTAACAACGACAAAGAAAACATACCAACAACGACAACAACAAAGAGAACATACTAACAAGAACAACAAAGAGAACATACTAACAAGAACAACAACAAGTAAAGCATACTCACAACGACAAAGAAAACATACCAACAACAACAACAACAACAACAAAGAGAACATACTAACAAGAACAACAACAAGAAAAGCATACTAACGACAAAGAAAAGATACCAACAACGACAACAACAAAGAGAACATACTATCAAGAACAACAAAGATAACATACTAACAAGAACAACAACAAGTAAAGCATACTAACAACGACAAAGAAAACATACCAACAACAACAACAACAACAACAAAGAGAACATACTAACAAGAACAATAAAGAGAACATACTAACAAGAACAACAACAAGAAAAGCATACTAACAACGACAAAGAAAACATACCAACAGCATCAACAACAGCAGATGAAGGAGAGGTGAGAATATAACAAATCCTGATCCAACGGGTCACCGGTTGTCTAATATAATAGTTTAATTTTTTGGCCGTGAAAGCTGATGCAGTAGTGCTTCCACAACTTTTATAGATTATTGATTATTGGTAATGTATTCTTAATTCATTGATTTTAAAGTTCTCTCTTTGATATTTGTCAAATTATTGATTTTATTTTGTGTCAGAGTTTTTGTTTGTTTTCGGGAGTGTACGAGAATTTATAATTATTGACTTTTTGTTTGGAGAAGTGTGGGGGTTGGGGCAATTGTTAACTCCACAATTCATGCGTCTAAATTCTATTTTTTACTAACTTGACACAGCAATAGTACGAGGTGCTTTCATTAAGTTTCCAGCCTTTTTTGTATGGGCACTTTCGTTGATAGTACACACATGAAACTCTAACCCCCTTCGAAGTAATCTCCTCCGGCTGCAATTCACTTGCTGCGTCATTCCAACAACTACTGGAAGGCTCCATTGATATCTTCTTGTGTGAGCATGTCAATGACACTCTTTATCACCTCAATTGTCTCTAACGACAGCCTATTTTTCTCTGAGCTTACGAAATAACCAAAAGTCACAATGAGCAAGGTCTGGGCTATAAGGAGTGTTAGGAACTGTCTTGATGCCCATTTTGGTCATGAAAACGTCTTTCTTTTTTATCTTCTCTGAGCACCGTTTTGGAAAACTTCGCGCAAATTTCTGCATCTTCAGTTTCTCGCAAATGATTGTGTATACAGCTCTGGCATCAAGGTGTGTACTTATTGTCTTTATAGACATATGACAGTTCTTATCCATGAAATTCTTTATTTGGCCCATCAACTCTTGTGTTCTGACTTCATTTCTTCTCCAACCCTCCTCACTATCCCTCACATTCAAAAACTGATGTTCGATTCATGCAAGATGATCCAAAAGCAGTCTGGAGATCCATAAGTTCCTGCTGCATTTTGCTAAGTTTAAAACAGAATATTACTGCATATCGTTCTTCTAAAATGTCCTCAGATCCAGATTGCATTTTTGAAATTAACCAGCTGTGACAATCAGATTTTAGTAGGCTGTATTCCAATTGCTGCTGTAGCTGTTCATTTGAACCTGAAATCATAAAAATTGGCCAGTCATCTCGTAAGGTATAGGAATAACAAACTGAAGTTTTAAGACTCTACGACAATTTTAAATGTCTATACAAAAAAACGTCTGGAAACTTATTTAAGTCACCTCGTAGAACTAAAGTTACTTAGTACGTTATCTATTACGTCACATGTCAGTGCAGACGAACCAAATACTAGGATTGCAAATCACTTGATGCTTCTACCCAGTCATGGCTGACGGAACGAGAGCAAACTACTCTGTGAATTAAATTAAGGGTGCAGTTTACCATAACGTACAGATTCTTGAGTTAGAGAGAAAGATTTACAATTTCGAAAAAATACTCCTGAAGAAGGTCGGGTGTCACACACACACACACACACACACATATATATATATATATATATATATATATATATATATATATATATATATATAATGTGTGTTATCCAAACACTAACGTGTTTTAATATATGGTTAAGCGGCAGTTTTAAGCATTTAGAACTGCTTTAAAGCTTCACCGCTCACTTATTTTTCGATTAAATTGTAAACAATTATTACAGTTTATAGATCACCTCCTCAACTATATTGTGAAAAAAAAATTCAATTTTTGTTCAGTAAAACAATAGTTATGATGGATTTACTGGTGTTCAAAATCGTAAAAATTCGTAAGGAGGTGAGCAACATTTTTCATGACTGGTTTCTATAGTAACCACGTCGCTTCAGCTACTATTGTTGCTACCAATTCACCGCTTTCGCGAAAAGAGAAGTAAAAATTGAAACAGTGAGTATGAAAGAATGAAAGGGAGATAATTGGGGGAATTTTATTGAAAGCAGACGAGTGTCGTACATTGTTATTTCATATATGTGTATGCTATGTTTATAAAGGCAAAAGTAAGAGTGAAATTAAACAAAGAAGCAGTAGATTTACAGGAAAATCATGTACTACAATAGAAAAATGCAAAATGCAAGCATGAAAAGTAATATGGTTAAGCTTAAACATGGAAAAGTAAAGGACTAGTTGTTAAAACTGGAAAAGAAAACGACAAGATATTCTAGTAAAAATATAGTAAATTTATAATTTAAAACATTGCAGCATTAAGAATTTATTTTAAAAATTCAATTTAACATTATATATTATATATATATATATATATATATATATATATATATATAAGTTTTGGTTTCGGTTTCGATTCAAGCTGATGCACCCAAGTCATATGGGTATATTTTTTAATTGTTGAAATCACAACTTTATTGTATATAAGAATCGATGGAAAATTGACTCTATAATAATATATACGAAATCTGCATGAATTAAAATATCATATTAAGCGTATTTTACGACCGGGATACGCCGGGCATCCCTGCTAGCTTAGATAAATACTTTTGTAGTTTTCACAAGAGAGCTTTATTATTTGTTGTTGGTGTTTCCATTTATGTTGAAAATCTACAGAATGTCAACATCAATATATTACATATGAAAGAGTCCGCTGAGAAATTTCCACAGGTTCTGCTAGTAATAAATAAACAGATAAATAATATTTGTGCATGAATGACTATAACGGATCATGTTAGATTTAATAGGCAGCAACGGTATCCACTTAACCAATCAGAAACTCCCCTTGTGAATTCTTTTGAAACCCGACATTGCATTAATACTGTCACGAATGACTTTCTTCCAGAGTAGTTTAGTTTATTCTATTTGTTTATTCATTTATACAAGGCAGTTACCTTTTTGCAAGGCCACTCAGGGATAAGGATTAATGAATATCCGGTGATCCCGGGGACAACAATGTAGTAAATATCGGTATGGTCTCATTATTTAAAAAAAATGACTCAGCAAGAACTTGTTTACATTAGACTTAGAGAAAACCATGTTGTGGTTAGCTGGAAAGCAGGCCAGCGGAACAGAGTTCCACAGGCGGGTAGTTCTAGAGAAACAAGCTTAGTTCATGGAATTTGCGTTTACATTTAGGAAAAGATGGGGAGTGGGGGAAATTGTTGATAGTGGTTTTAGCTAGGCGAGTGTTTTTGTGAAAGTTTAGCAAGGGGGGGGGGCATAGATTGAAGCTCAAACGAGCACTTACCATGGGAATAACGATAGAGTGGAGAAAGGCTCGCAATGTCCTTTCTGTGAGAAAACAGGTTTTCGAAGCCGGTGTTGTCTATTCGTTTGTCATTCATATATGCGTATGTGTGTAGGAATTTGCTTGTCGTGCTTTGTTTCAACCATTGAAGTTTAATATCTTTAAATTGTATGTAGGAGGGAGCGATACAATTGTTGCCATAGAAAAGACGACATTATTCCATTTCCGTTTGATAAAACCGTTTGTTTTTTTTGGGGGGGGTGTTTTTTGTTTTTGTTTTTTGTTGTTTGTGTGTGTGTGTGTGTGCGTGTGTTTGTTTTTTTTTTGTTTTTTTTTTTGCAGCTTATCTACTAGTTGACCAGTTGTGTAAAAGTTCCAAGAGGCATAGGAGCCATCTATCATGTCTGGAAGTGACAACTTTCAACGAGCGAGATCGGAGATACGTCGCTGTACAACTCATGCTCTCTACCGATCCAAGTTATGACACTATGGTCACTAATCAGTGGAAGTACAATCTGTGTCTTCTTTTTAAATGTTTTTCTATATTCTTCTCTTTATTGCCAATTTATTCAAAGTTTTTTTCTACCCCATATATTAAGCCTTCTGCTTTAACCAAAGAGCTATACTAGCTTAGAGAAGACTAGCAGAGAGACGTGACCTTTCTCAGGGGTGTATAATAATCAACGACTGTTTCACACCTATATTTTTATTATTATTAAAATCGATGCAATCGGCCATTTTTCAATCAAATCAATTGATTGGCTGCTCTAGTTGGAGACCCATCGCAGTGTACTTGGAGGAAGCTTCACATGCTTTTCTGAAGTGACTTAGTCTACAATACATTGTAATTTACATTGCACTGTAGAGAACCTACTGTTGATTTTATAAAATTATTTTCATACATGCCGCTTGTATTAAAGTTTAAAATGCAAAATTCAAGTATCATGGTTCAGTTGTGCGTTAAACAGAAACATTCATATAAAAAAACCTACTGTTTATTTTATATGTCAAGTCTTTTTGCTCGCGTGGTAATAAAATTTCTCAAAGGCAATTGTGATGTTAGGTTGTATAAAATGTAAGCTGCAGTCGAAATCGTCTGTTCCTTCTTTCGTCGGATTTTTCCATTATCGATTATCGATTATTGATACTTATCGATTTCATCTCGATGAAAAAATCTATCTAAGAACACATTCAGATACATAGACTACATTTGTATGAAATTTCATAAAAATCGGCCGAGCCGTTTCGGAATCTATAGAAAACGAACTCACACACACAAAAAAAAATTCTTACCGTCGTAAAAGTATATACATAGATATTGATTTAATTCTTTTGGTTATTTTTACGGAGAAACTAAATCTACATTTTTGTTGTAGTAGTAGTAGTGGTAGTAGTAGTAGTAGTAGTAGTAGTCATTTACCTTTATTCTTCAGCTTATTTTGTTTATTCCATTAAAATTCTTCTAAAAAAACGAATATTCTTTTCTTTTTTTTGTAATAAAATCATCGCCATTTTCATCTCCCTTGTTTTTATGGAGACTTCCGTTTCCGGTTTGATATATAATTATGAAAGAAGTTTTTATTCATTTTTTTTTTCTTCAATTCCTAAAATACAAAATTATTTCTTAAAGTTTGCTTTTTATAGATTTTTTTTTCTCAAATACTTTTATCGATTTTTTGGGTGGGTAGAATTTTTTCTTTCTTTTTTAAAAATTTGTATTTCGATTCGATATACATTTTTATGTTTCAACATTCGGTGAAAAAAGCATTTATTTTCAAACGAAAGTTGGAAAAAAAAACGATGTTTTCTTGTCACGAGAAAAGCTGTTTACAAATAGAATTTTAAAAAATAGACACACTGAACGATGAATATAGCTTTCTTCATAAATCAATGTCAAAACTGTATCTACATAAGAAATGTCTTCAATAAATTTCCAGACTTTTTTTGTACAGGCATTTAAAATTGTCATGGACTCTTGAAAATTCAGTATCCTATTGCTATACATCTTATGAAATGACTGATCAATTTTTATGATTTCAGGTTCAAATGAACAGCGTCTGCAGTCTGGGCAATGCCGGAGTTGTTGCTGGTTGTGCTCATATGGAGTTGGATGCACACACGCAAATATTGTGGAAATCTTCAAACCAAGAAATGTCATCAAAAGTCATAACAATTGCAAGAAGTGTGCAGAAACTTTGAAATCAACATTCTTCAACTGACAAGTTTTGAAAACAGACATATTGAAATTTGGCCTTGGACGAATTTAATAAGGGCCAGTGGAATGCGGCATAGATAAATGAAATTCATAACTAAAGTTTCTTTTGTAAATAAAAACAAATGCCAGCCAAGGAAAAGGCAGTTAGAGAGAAGACGGGGACCTAGACGACCAGTTGCCATTTTGTGTCACCCACAACACTCCACCACGCCCCCATCTCTCTCTCTCTCCCTCTCTCTCTCTCCCCCCCCTCTCTCTCTCTCTCTCTCTCTCTCTCTCTCTCTCTCTCTCTCTCTCTCTCTCTCTCTCTCTCTCTCTCCATAGCATATTGAGAAAGAATTGAACAGAAAATAAATTGCTATTCCTTTTTATAAAATTACGTCAAATGTTTTTCGGGAAACAACTAATTGTCTTATATGCATTCGTCAAGAACTTGAAACTCTATTTAACAGATTAAATGGACGACACTATTAATGAACAACTACATCAAGAACTAAAGAACTACAGTATAGCGTAACAGCAAGAATTGAATTCCATCCTACTAAAGCCTGATTGTCGCAGCTGCTGAATCTCAAAAATGCAATCTGGACGTGAGGACACTTTAAAAGAACAATATGCAATGAAATTATGTTTCAAACTTTGAAAAATAAATGCCACAGAAACGTATAGAGCGTATCAGACTGCATTTGGGCAATCTTGCATGAATCGAGCATTAGCTTTTGAGTGCCATATGAGATGCAAGGAAGGCAGGGAATCTGTGAGATATGAAGATTAGTGTGGGAGGAATGAAGTCAGACACCAGAATTGATTGGCCAAATAAAGAATTTCATGGATAAGGACCGTCGTGTGTCTATAGAGACAATAAATGCACAGTTTGATGTCAGTGTGGGAACTGTAATTATAATTCGCGAGGAACTGAAGATGTGGAAGATTTGCGCAAAGTTTTTTCACAAGGGTGCTCCATCCTTGTCACAGACTAGTTGACAAAAATGGGCATCAAGGCAGTTCCTCGCCCTCCCTATTGGTCTAGATCTTGCTTCCTGTGACTTTTGATTATTTCCTAAGCTCAAGGAAAACTTTAGAGGCTGTCTTTATGAGACAATTGAGGAGATTAAAGAGGCTGTGACGAGGGTCATTGATACGATCACACAAGACTTTCACGGGGCCTTCCAGAAGTTGTTGAAACGCTACAACAAGTTCATTGCAGTCGGGGGAGATTATTTCGAAGGGGACAAGAGTTTCATGCGTGTACTATCAATAAAAGTGCACATACGAAAAAAGTCTGAAAGCTTATTCCAAGGACCTCGTATCTTATCTACAGATAAATAAAACAGTAAATGTATGTACGTATGTGTGGGTGTCTGTGTGAAAATTGGCTGACGGGACAAAGGTATGCTATCACGTGTAGGAATAATAGTTGTACTAGTAATTATCATCATTATTATTATTGTTTTTTATTTATTTTTTTAATTTATTTATTTTTTTTCAATTTTGTATTATTCTTTTTATTATTATCAATATTAATATTATTTAATCCACTAGGGGTAATATGTTCTTGTTTTCTCAGCCATCACCGGGTAGAATGGGCACTAAGAATACAATCATAAATTACTTAAGTCATGGTTGACAGAAGAACATACTACCCCTTCCCCCAGTGAATTAAATTATATTATTAAGAATAGCAATAATAAAAGCAGTTATACAAATAAAAATAATTAAACAAAAATAAATTAATCTATATAAATAAAACGGTAGATGTATGCATGTGTGTGAAAATATTGAACCGATAAACTCTTCAGCTAATGATGATATAACACTGAAATTAACGTACAATAGTAATCACACAGCAATGATTGTTTATCGCGAGTAAAATTTTTCTTTATTTGGATGGATGAAGAACGCTTGCAGAAATGTGTCACAATGTTGAAATGCAAAATGGGATTTCTGTTACTATACACATAGATTCGAAAAAGTTGCCCAAAAAACAATGTATACCAAATAAATGTTATCAAAGACAAAATAAGTTACTCTTCTACCTATCTGGAAAAGTTTTTAGTGGTTTTACTCACTTTAAAACGTGTAATCGGTTCGAAAATCATACAGTGTTTATCGATATATTTTTTTTTTAAAATGGCGGCGTGCTCGCTGTTGAACACGGTAAGTTTGGGAAAATGAGTTCAAACAAACAAATTATACAAAATACTGTTAGAAACCCATCGAACATATGCCCGCCTATGTCACGGTAACTTATATTGAGTGAGTTTCTAACAGTATTTTGTATAATTATTTTGTTTAAACTCGTTTTCCCAAACTTACTATGTTCAAGAGCGAGAATGCCGCCATTTGCTTTTTTCAAATACATCTGTAAACACTGTATGTTTTTCGAGCCGAATAAACACGTTACATTAAATAAAAACACTAAAAAATTACCCAGCTAGCTAGAAAAGTAACTTATCTTGGCTTTGATAACATTTATTTGTGATACATTTGTTTTTTGGACAACTTTTTCAAATCTATGTGCATAGTAAAACAAACAAAATGTTTATTTCAACTTGCCGACACGTTTCTATTACTTTTGCGCATGTGCAAATTCATTCATAGCTTGAAGTGGTTTTATGTTAAATTGCTATTGTGTCTGTCGATAGCTCAAACAGTAGGGAACGTAGCTGGAGCGCTAAATGCTTTGGTTTCGATTCTAGTTAATGGCAAACCAAGATATTAAAAATACTTTTGAAAACAATAATATATATATATATAATATGCAATAAAGAATTAGATCTGTAAAAATAAATACGAAATCTGCATGAATTAAAATATATTTAAGCGTATTTTTCGACCGGATAAGTATGTGTAGTGCATATATAATTTCCTAGTATAGTTGTTTTATAGTATTAACCATGGCCTTCGTTTGTAACATGGTGCAGACGGCTATGTGCAAATACTGAGCTGTGAGCGAAATGACACGGTAAGGAAAAAGAAGACTATAAAACGAAGACAGCATGTTCGAGAAGACAACCACGTTAGAGATGCGGATGACGTTTGAGAGCACGTTCGCGAAGACGAACACGTGGGGATGAGGAAATAAATGTTGTACAACAAAAAAGCGAATTAAATTTCTTTTCTATTCTTTGTCTGCTTTGCGACTGAGGCTACAACGTGTTGGTTCATTGACAACGTTATACTTTCAGTTTCGAAAGACAATGGATATCTTCTGTAAAGGGTGACTCAGCGTGTAATCATTAGGGCTATGACAACAGCATATTCTTATCATTGCTTTAACTCTCGAGTATATATCCCTCTGCCTGTTCTGCAAGTATTTTAACGGTGAATGCTCCGACAAACTGCAAGCACTTGTACCCCCTCGACGTAAATACCCCAGACAAACCCGACAAGCGGCTAAATCCAACCACTTCACAGTTGAGATCCCTAGATGTAAGAGGGCCTTCTACTCCAGTAGTTTCTTCCCCAGAACCGCTAGACTTTGGAATTCCCTTCTGGGTTCCTGCTTCCCCAACTGTACTGGCATGCAGAAGTTCAAGTGTAACGTGAACCAACATATTGCTGCCCAACTCCCCACATAGTACCCCTATAGATTGTGTCCCTGATAGTAGCCCCCTACATCAAAGTGGCAATGTGTCTTGTTTGGGGTGAAAAAAAATATTCGACACAGGTAGACACAGTTAATCAACCGAGAACTAGCTCGCTCTACATAAAAGCATATAAGATATCAACGGATACACACTCGAGAGTAAAAACAATGAAAAGAATATGTTGGTTTCTGTTGTGTTTGCACAAATAATTAACAAGAACACGGAAAGTAAAGGTATAACAATAATATATTAGGCAGAAAAGTTATATACATATTTACATGTCTTCAGATATACTTCAGTTGGAGATATTCCGGCAGGTGGCGTGTTGTGTGTCTTACTGGAGCCAACATAGGCGTCTTGCCTATTTGGCGGTCGTTGCAGAACTCCCCCGGTATTGGTGATTGATGCCTTTATATATCTCACGCACCCACCTATGTTAATTAGTGGGCGTCTCCACAACAGTTTCATAGCCCTAGCAATCATAAAGCAAAGGTTGCGTAATCCCTGAGCACACCTCTCCTGAATCGAGATTGTTTGATTACAGCGGCAATGAGAAGTCGTTGATGACTAGTAACAATGCCGAGATAAGCGACTAAATATGTAAATGTATGTGTATTTTTCCGGTTTGAATTGCTTTCAAATCATATTCCAAATCAATAACATAAAGATAAAGATATTATAGTTGTTTACAGCTGTTTCAAGACAAGCACAATTTTTTTCACTCATGTTCACCTAAACAAGACTTTTTGACACTTGGACATAATATCAACTATTTGGAACCATTTCTAAATGTGACCATGTAATGAGATAAGCAAGATGTCGCTTTACATTGCATTTAAACTTTTGCGTGTCAATACAGTCAGGGATACCGGGAAGCAGGGAGAGAATTCCAAAGTCCAGTAGTCGACAAGTGTCCGGTATCTAGAGTCCTCTACAGTGAAGAGGTGTGATTTTGTTGATTTGTCGAAGATATGTATGTCGTGTGACTACAAGTTCTACGAGTTCATCAGAGCACATTCTATTAAAGTACTTGCAAAACAGGTACAAGGAGACAACATTGTGACGATGTGAAAGGTTATTTTATATATACAATTAAAAGCAACGCTGATAATCTGTCATATTTTTTCTTGGCAAATGAGTTTGATATTATATATTATTCGTTATTCTTTATTGTGTATTCTTTGAGATAAGTAATTTATATATTTATTCATTTATTTATTTATTTGTAATTTATATTTTTTATTGATTTATAAACGTGGTAAGACAACAAAAACAACCATAAAGATGAGGATAACAGTCCGCAAATGAATAAATAAATACACAAATTACTCATGTCAAAGGATACCAATAAGAAAAATAATGAAAATAATATAAGATTTGGTACGGACCCGACGATGGAAGAACAGAAAAGAATGAAAAACTTAGATTTATAAGACCAAAAAATCCAACCATGATCGCCCTTTGGGGCCAATGGGGCAGTGGATAGAAGTCTCTACGGTTCCAGGTGAACACTGTCTGAAAATAGCGGCTTCAAGAATACCTTAGGCAGACGAGAGGATTAGTTGGCCAAAACATGTTGAAACAACACCAATTATTGAAGGTAGTAATTACTGGGGGTACAGTTATAAGACGCAGCATTCCTATCCCGTCACGATTAATCATCTGAAGAAGTCTAGAGGATGAATGGGACAAAACGTTGTGAAACAGCAACAACTATGAAGATGAGGATAACAGTCCGTAGATCAATAACTAAATGATTTTGATATGGTCTCAATATTAATAAAATATTTTCATTGTTTTTAATGCTCCTTCTTCCTGTGGAGAAAATCTTTCTTTCCTGTATATTCAGCATATGAAATAATAAAATATTTATAAAAAATTTTAAAAAAGAATTTTATGTAACTTTCATATAAAAAAGACAAAAATGAAATAAAAGATGTAATGGTTGCTGGTATATATATATATATATATATATATATATATATATATATATATATATATATATATATATATTACACAGTGATCACCACTTATTAAGGCCCGGAAGCCACTCAAGGATAAAGGTTATTGCAAGTACATTACGTTAGTGTGGAGATTTGATGAAGTGTTTACTTAAGGGGGCGGTTAATTAGGAATTTGTTAACGTTGGACTTGAACACATCCAAGTTGTAGTCCGGTGCGAAGCAGGCAGACGGAACAGAGTACCACAGGCGTGCAGTTCTAAGAAAGAAGCTTTGTTCATAGAATCCACGTTTTGATTTAGGCACAGATAAAGAGTGGGGGAAATTTTTCACGGTGGATTCGGCTAGACGGGTGTTTTTCGTGAAAGATTGGAGAGGGGGGACCAGAGATTGGAGTTCAGACGAGCACCTGCCATGAAAATAACGATAAAACAACGAAAGGCTCGCTACGTCTCTTCTGTGGGAGAGGGATTCCAGGGTAGAGAAAAGCCACGAAGTCTATTTTGTACTCTGTCAAGGTAGGATAGGCTGTTTTTAGCAGCTCCTGCCCAGATATGGCAGCAGTATTTCATCCTTGGACGTACTTGGCTTTTATATAGATAGAGAATTGCATCAGTAGTGAGATATCTTCTGGAGCGGTAGAAGGATCCCACCATCTTTCCAGCGAAATATATATATATATATATATATATATATATATATATATATATATATATATATATACTAGCAAAAGTACCCGTCGTTGACTGGATTCAAAAACAGCCTACAGAAAATGGACTCTGATTTATGAAAGTATGATAGGTTATGAAAAGGAAGGGTTGTTAAGAGATAGCTTCAAAGTTGGGGGTATCAAAACCAACGCAAAATATGATGAAAGTAAAAATAAAATAGATAAACCCCATAATTTATTATACCATACCTGTTCACACTGAAACACTTATCACAATATTCTGTGGATCTATATTAAAAAACCTTGTTAAACTTGTGACATATTTCTATTCTATGGAGGTCAGGCGCGAACGAACACGCCATAATTTTATTATGCCATATTTCTTCAAACTGAAACATAATTATCAAAGTATACTTACGCAGATAGATATGAAAAGTCTTTATTAAAGTTTGTGCCTATTTCCATTCTATGGAGGCTAGGCGCGAACGCAGACCCCACGATTTTATTATCCCATCCCTATTTAAGTTAAAACATACTTATCAAAGTATTCTTATGTACATCTATATCAAAAACACTTGTAAACGTTTGTTTTTTTAAATTTTTTAATTTTTTATTTCCATACTTTATGGACCAGGCGCGAACGCAGACTCCACAAGTTTTATGAACCACTGTTCTGCCAGATCAGACATACCCATTCCTGTGTCTCGATACATTTTCTATCATTATATGTAATCAGTTTCTTTTTAAATAGTCAATCATATAGGAACCTATTCGTGACCAGACACACACACACACACACACAGATATTCAGCTTTATATTATAGATATATAAGAGCAATAGTTAAAAAAAACATGTTAAAAAATACTTTGAAAAAGAGTTAAAAACATATTTAATCTGAAAAGGAAACACTTAATTCGCGGAGTTTCGAAGAAATACTTTCCTTCTCATCAGAGGGTAGGAATTAGCAAAACCACGCAATTGGAAGATGGTCCAAAATAATCCAAAAGGCCGAAATCCGTGGAATAATTCACAAATATGTACAAGGAAAAGGGGAAAAAATTCCAATAATATTAATAAAATGAAAAATAAGATATGCGTTTGACACGGCTGCCGAGACGAAGTGTAATTTTATTTTATATATATATATATATATATATATATATATATATATATACGTTTCATTTTTTATTATCTTATCTTTCTGTTAAGTTACATTATTGTTTCAGCTAATCTGTTTTATCGACCGTTTTTTTTTATTGGCCGTCTGTAGCTTCCTCAGACTTTTACTGTAAAAGTCTGAGGAAGCTACAGAAAAAAACGGCCGGGTAGCTGAAACAATAATGTAACTTAATAGAAAGATACGATAATAAAAAATAAAACGCATATTTGCTCTACAACAGTATTGAGCACTTTCTTCATTTTTTATTAATTACCATTTATGCTATATATATATATATATATATATATATATATATATATATATATATATATAAGTTTAGTGGTTAAAGTTTAATTCTGAAAATCAAAATATAAACACATACATTCGAGTTAAGAATTTATTGTCTGACTCAACGTACAAATTTCATGGAAAGTGTTCGACTGAGCTTAAATCAATGGTCCCCCCTCTCTAAACTTTCACAAGAAACACTCGTTTAGCTGAAAACACTATCAATAATTCCCCCCCCCCCATTCTTTATCTGTGCCTAAACCTAAACGTAGATTCCATGAACAAAGCTTCTGCACGCCTATGGAATTTTCTCCCGTTTTCCTTCTTTCCGGCTGACTACAATATGGTTGTGTTCAAGTCTAACGTAAACAAGTTCTTGATGAGCCGTTCCATATGAGTTAATAAATTTACCGAATTGATTACTATATTGTCCACTTTCTACTGTACACTCTTTAACCCTTGTCCTCTAGTGGCCTCTTGGCCTTGATAATGTGGTGATGCCTGTGTAAATAAAAAGAAATAACGTTGAGTGTTTAAATAAATAACTTTACTTCCCAGTTTTAAAAGCAATTGATGCCAACTATTAATAATTGAAAAGAAAAATTGAATTTAATATAAATTAAATTAAAAATAATTTGAATAAATCAAATTTAAATACTATTTTTAAATAGAGCAAATAAAACAATTCTATTACTACATATAATTAATAATATCGACCTTGTTATTAAAATAGACTTTCTTTAATGCAATATGCAAATAAGGATATTTATTAAATGTAAATTTATTTTGAATACATAATAATATAGGAATCATGCTGGAAAAAAGCGCGTATAAGTCCGCTTTCAAAATTAACAATAATTTGTGAAACTGCTGTTTGCGCATATTAATTAACAGACAGACAGGGATATCTTATATATAATCTAAATTTTAAAAAAAAACTCGTTATTGACAATTTGAATACATCTTCAAAAAAACTTATAAATCTCCGAAGAAGGTATTCCATGTTTTAATTATTCGACAAGTAATACAGATGAACAAAAAAGTATTCTCATCAGACGGAAATATATGCTATGGAATGGAACGTTGATTTAATATTTGTTACACTGTTTCTACACTTTTTTGGAATGATTTTGGATCTCATCTACCAAAACATATATAAATCACTGACGAATGACAGTATGGAGCAACCAAACATCCTTGTTATATAGGATTGCTGGCTTCTCACCTGGATCACTATTCCTCCGCCCTGGTAATAATACCCCGGAAAATATTGAGTTCTTTCCGATAATGGACTACCCAGGTTGTATGAAATTCCTTTTCCTATAACTATTATTCACCATTCAAATAACATTTAAACTGGTAAACGGACGGTGTCTTTGTTGGAAGTCCCTGCTGTAAAGATAGTCCTTAGTAAACGAGGTTAAGAGATTCTGTGTTCGGAAGATGGGAGGGGGTGGCAGGTAAGGTAATGCAGTACGCGCGCGCGTGCATATGCGCGCATGCACATGTTTATATATATATGTATTTAGCAGGGAATAGTTTGGGCACAGAAAACCCCTCGGTAAACGCGAAGTCCAAGTTAAAAACGAACACATAAAACCATATATACAGGCTGACCCCAAAAAAACAAAAGCTAAATGGAGGCCATCTAGAACATATGCTGTAGAACGGAGGAAAAAAAAGGCCAAAGACCCTAGTGTTTTGATGTGATGTTTTGAATATAATAAACTAGTTATGACCAAAGTTTCATTTCATTCGGACAAAACACTAAGAAACGGGGCCTAATGCACAACATTCTTGTTATATAGGATTGCTGGCTTCTCACCTGGATCACTATTCCTCCGCCCTGGTAATAATACCCCGGAAAATATTGAGTTCTTTCCGATAATGGACTACACAGGTTGTATGAAATTCCTTTTCCTATAACTATTATTCACCATTCAAATAACATTTTCAATATTTGTGCTGAAAAGCAAAATACTTGTTTATTCATAGCTGAACATTTTGCTGATTGCATTCCATTTCCTCTGATGTTATGAGCCAATATTGAAAATCCATGGATTAAGGAAATTAACATAACTCCCCTCTATATATTCCTTGTGTCAAACAATAAATTCTTAACTCAAATATATGTGTTTATATTTTGATTTTTAGAATTAAACTTTAGCCATTAAACTTATATATTGCTCTATTTTTAAATATTGAGCTTAACCTTTTTGGTTACGATCACCCTAAAAGTATTACCTCAATGTAATATCTAACAGGATATTTCACTAGATCTTTAATCTGGGACTTATCTGACTCATATATATATATATATATATATATATATATATATATATATATATATATATATATATATGTCAGGAAGCAATGAAAAGAAATCAAATAAGTGTTCGATCGCGAATATGAGGGATGAAATTACAAATATTTATTTTAAAAACTATATATATACATATTCCAAAGGCGAACCAGCGGTTTCATTGTATTAAACCAGCCGTCTGTGGTTGATATGAAATCAATACAACTCATCAGCGTGGTTGGAAAGACCAAAGCAAACGGAAAACTAACAGAGAGAAAACACTGGTAAACGGACGGTGTCTTTGCTGGAAGTCCCTGTTGTAAAGATAGTCCTTAGTAAACGAGATTCTGTTTTCGGAAGAAGGGAGGAGGTGGCAGGTAAGGTAATGCAGTACGCGCGCGCGTGCATATGCGCGCATGCACATGTTTATATATATATATTTAGCAGGGAATAGTTTGGGCACAGAAAACCCCTCTGTAAACGTGAAGTCCAAGTTAAAAACGAACATAAATCCATATATACAGGATGACCCCCAAAAACAAAAGCTAAATGGAAGCCATCTAGAACATATGCTGTAGAACGGAGGAAAAAAGACTAAAGACCGTAGTGTTTTGATGTGATGTTTTGAATATAATAAACTAGTTATGACCAAAGTTTCATTTCATTCGGACAAAACACTAAGAAACGGGACCTAATTAGAGTTAGGACCCGTTTTTTGGGGTCACCCTGTATAAAAATACAACGATTTAAGGTAGATAAATGAATAAATAACAATACTATAAAATATAATAAAATAGTTAAAATATATTAAAGTATATAATAATAATAATAATAATAATAATAATAATAATAATAATAATAATAATAATAATAATAATAGTGCTCAATTATAAATAATACATAATGATTATTAAAGGGTAAAAAGGATATATACATGAACACATACATATGTACACATATGCATGCATATATATATATGTATATATATACATATATATATATGTATATATGCATATATATATATATATGTATATATACATATATATATATGTATTAAATTGTAATTCAATGAATTTCAAAAAACTCTCATTGAAATGAAATGAAGTGGTTGAGTTTCATATCAAAGAATTTTTATTATTCTAAGCAAGACAAAGAATGTTTTAGAAAGTTTATCTCCTTAACCTATAGGGTTTCGATGTCTACCATCTCATCAGAGGAGTGAAAATATTAGCAAATAGTTATAAAGGTATGCACCCTATTTGCTAAAGTCAGTGAGACATGGAAAGTCAAAGTGAAAACATTATATTTATCAGAAGTTCTGTGGCAGGAGTATTTGTAGAAAAAGGATATGACTGTTTTTGTTGATCCAACTTGTTTGGCAAAATCCATATTATATGTTCTTTACATCCGTTTGGTAATAGTTTCCAAGTTATATCCTGGGTAATCCGCATAGCTGTGTATATATCCGAATCGGGCAAGTGCTTGTTTAAATTTGTCTTGGGTCCAGCCGAAAATAATTTCAAAGTCTGGTGGAAGCCTTTTCATTGGAAGCTTATATTATTTTAGCGGGGGGGGGGGGAAGTGTCAGGGAGAGTAGGCAATGGTAAGTGGCAGGAGGTGGGGTGAGATAATTTTGTGCATATTCATCCTAATATACACATGAACACACATATACAAACTCAACACTCACACACAATATACATATGTAATACACATACACATATACATACATATATACACATATATATATAAACATATATATACATATACACATATACACACACTTAAACATACATACATCTCTATAAAAAATAGATATCTCTTCAAGTAGAATCTAAGAATCATAAAGTTTGACCGGTCGCTTAATTGAGGTCAGGTCGTGTACAAGATATAGGGACTTGGTTCGGGGTGGGGGGAAGAAAGGAGGAGGAATAAGAATAATATAGATATAGAGACAAAAACCAAAACAAACTAAAACAAAGAGATGGGCCTAAACCGTAAATGGAATAATTCTTTTTTCCTGATTTTTCCTAGTTTAATCTCAAGCCTCATTGTCAATTTAAATCGTATTTGTTCTGTCAACTCAAGTTATAAGTACTGCGCATGAGGTGCTAATTATTATTAATTTTATACTTATCTATATTTCCCTTAGAAAGAGGATTGGCATAGAGTTTAGAATATACTAATGTTTATTTAGCTAATTGTGAAATTAATTCTAATATTATTAATGGAACGTTTTATCTTTATTTTATGGTCCTTACGGTAATATTTCAATGCTAAGTAAGTTAAAACAAAGGTAATAAAGTAATGATAATACCTTGCAGAAAAAGTTTAAAATCAGTATATCCATAACCTTATGCTATTTAATAATATTTAACCGGGGAAATTTTCTATAACTGCATTATTAATACATATACATACACACACATACATATATACATACATATACACATATATATACATACATATATATATATATACATATACACACATACACACATATATATATACCCACACATAACATATACATACACACACACGTACACATGCATGAACGTGTACAATATATATATTTTTATACATATTCGCAACCATACGGTTAATACACACATACGCTCACTTATTCTATGTATACTTACATCTAAGCCCATATATACCCACAAATAACAGGTGTATCATATATAGATAGATATGCCCTCATATATACAAAAAATGTATTTAGAAATAAAAATTTATGCACTTATCTAACACTATAAATTATAGGAATAATTAGTGTATGTAACTTACCTAAGTTTATCAATGACATTTTTTATTTTTTAAATTTTGTTATAATTTTTTAACCCCTCCTCTGCTAATTTAACATTAATAAGATGAAAAAAAAAAATGGGATTGTGTGACTATGGTTATAGAATTTAATTAACCTAGTAGCAACAGGGATGACGCATCAATGAGTATAGTTCTTTCTTGTTTATACGTACGGATCTGGAGATTACCTTGCAATGGGGAATTTTTACTCCTTTTCTGGTTAGCAGATGGGTGCGGAATTATAAATTCTTTAAATGGGAATCTACATGCTTTTGGAAATACTATTATAATTAGATCTTAGAGTGCCAATTACGTGTAGGAGATTTAAAGTGTAGTATTTCAATGTTCTTATAGTAAGGCTCTACTTAACATGTGCATATACACAAACAGAAAAAGTTATTTATGTGTTAAAACAGGTTATTAAGAAACTATCTTTAGAAATGAACATTATTTTATTAGTAGTAAAGTAAGTGTTTAGATTTTAGTCAAGACTGGTGTGTATTTAGTACTTTTTTATTTTTACCTATTTCTCATTTGTACAGAGAGTGTATGTTATTTTATTTTAAGATTACTGTATTTAAATTTTTTCTTGTGTTTACATCTGGACACTAGCTCGTTCTTGGTATTAATTATGGGTTTATTGAAGGTAATGATGTTAACTGCCTCGGATATACAAAGATTGCAACACTTATCCCCTGGGGCATATGATCTAGATTTATTCAGTATTCTCCATTTAATTGAATATGGAATTTTCTTGTCCTCTAGGCTGTTGATTAATTTGGTTAAAGATGTGCTATTATTATCATTGTTTTGAGATCTTTCATTTTTGAAGGAATGTAGGTGGTTTGAGATTCTTATTTTTATTAAGCTTGATGATGCACCTATATAGGTGAATGTTTTCCTTGTTTTATTACTGTCTATTTGTTCATCGGTCCCATTTCTATTGAGTCCTATATTGGGGGGCTGGGCAGAGATGGGGTATGGGGATTCATAGCCTTGGTTCTGGTTAGTACTAAATTGGTCTTCACTGGGAATTATATTATTGGATACGTTAGCTTGGCTGTTGTTTCTGTTGTTATTATTATTCGAGCCCTCGCTATATGTTTCCCTATATATGTTTGCGTTCTGAACGCTTCGACTATATTCATTGTTTTTATCGTTTGATTGGTTGTTTTTATGTTTTGGTAGTTGCGTGACTGTGCAGGCGTATACTACGTCCTTGTGTATGCAATCGTTATTGAGGCATTCATTTTTATTTAGGCAGTTACATTTGTTACTAGGTATTAGGTCAACTGGTATATCCAGCGCTTTTTTAATTTTCCTATTATTTGTTGAAATTATTGTCTGTGCTAGATTAGGCATTGTGGAGTATGATATTTTTATGGAGTTTTTGTTTAATATGGTACTGTACTTATGAGGGTATTTAAAGGATTTTTCCACTATTCTGAAAAATTCTTTTGGAATATTAGTTTTTACATTGGAGCTGAAAGGAGGGTTGAACCAAATGGCATTCTTACGTCTTACTTTTCTCTTCTTATTAAATTGTTTTTGATTTGGGATTGGGCTGGTGGTTGCGTATTTAGTGAGGAAATTTGTATTGTTCGGGACATTTTGGCTTATTCTGTTGTTATTTTTTATTGTCATATTATTTTGGCTTATTCTGTTGTTGTTATTTTTTATTGTCATATTATGTGTAATTACTGAGTGTAGTTTTCTCGCTAAAGAGTGTTTTGTGTTATATTCTATGCGTTCCTTATATCCTGAATTCCTTAAAGCATTATTGTAGAATGTCGATACCTGGTCAAAAGCTTTTTTGTCCGCTGATAGATTTGATATTCTTTTGGAGATAGATGGAACTATTGATTTGATTATTGACTTTGGGTGATTAGATTGTTTGTGTACATAAAATAGGTTTAGATTTGGTTTATGGTACGGGGTGTAAGATTCATTACATAGATTTAAAGATACGTCTAAGAAGTTGGAAGTTTTTTTATTTGTGTCGACATCTATAGTTAATCCAAAGTTTTTGAAAAATTCATGCAGCTTTTTGATAGTGTTGTTGTATTGTCTTGGTCTTGCGGAGGTGACGAATAATGCGTCATCCCTGTATAGCCCCCCTTGCATGTTGCTGAATTCTATACTAATTTCTTTTAATAAATAAAGACCCACTAAATCAGTTACTTGTGCACTATCGGAGGATCCCATTATTATGTCGAAGTCATTAGGGGTATCTTTTCTTGTCCAATATTTACCTTCAAAATTTATTAGGGATCGTCTGGCTAATAAGATTAATTTAATCTCTAAATCCGTTATGTCCGAATGCTTTTTTGCAAATATTAGTGCCTTATTTAATAGTATTGGGGAGATTGAGTGATAGTAATTATTTATATCGAAGGTGATAAAGCTTATTTGTTGCTTATCCTTTAGTTTTAAGAACCAGTTTATAACTGAGTCCGTACATTGCCAGAGTGGGAATTTAACTTTGTCTCTGATGGAAGGTATGATTCTATCTAAGATTTTCTTGCTTACTAGACCAATGTCCGACCTAGATGGACAAATAAGTCTAATTGAAGGGTTCTCGTGGAAGTTTTCTTTGTGGTCTTTCAGTGTAAATCTGGGAGTGCCAGGAGTGACAATTTCTGTATGTTCGTGGATATTCATAATGTTAAGTAAGTTTTTAGCTTCTAAGTTGATTTCATCTATTTTGTTTTCGGGGGCAGGTTTATAGGATTTGTTTAATTCTTTGTATATAAATTTCTTATAATTGCTGTATTCTAGTTTATAATAGTTTTTGGTCTTATCGGCTGGAACAAATATATGTGAACTTTTACTGACTTTTTTCGCAAAGTTATTGATTTTCTTAGTAGTACTGTTAGGTGTATACCAGTTATTCTTGAACTTTATGTTTTTGACTAAGTCAATTAGCATGTTTTCAAAATGTTCAAGCTCTGGGTTAAACATAGGGTGCTGATTTGTTTTAAGCCCGTAGAATTTTGCCGCAGTTCTTTGTACTCCGAAGTATATATATATGTATATATATACATATAGACATGCATACACATACATGCACATATATGCATACATATATATACATATATGTATATATACATATACATACGTACACATACATACATATACACACAAGCACACATATACACAATATATAAACACACACACACACGAACACATATATACACATACGTACACATATATATATACATACATATATATATATACAAACATATACATGCATGCACATGCATATACATATTCATATATATACACATACATAAACATACACATATACACAAATATATACACACCATATACCCACATACACATACATACGTGCACATGCATACACATATACATAGATAAACACATACATATATATAAATACAGATATATATATATATATACACACATACATATATGTACACATACACATTTATATTTGAATTATTATGTGTTATATGTGTATACTAGATGATTCGCCCGTTAAAATTGGACACACTTTAGAGTCCGTTGATTTTTAATGGGTGCTTTGTTCGAAGTTGATGGTTGAATATTGTTTAATTTGTGCTCATTGCCACATTAAATTCTAATCCTTATTAACCACTTTTAATCTCTATACATCGTACGGATAACGTAATACTTAGTTCACTTCACTTGATCATAATAAAATCCATACAAAATTTGAGCCAGATTGGTATAGTAGTTTCCGAGAAAAGGTGGAACAGACAACCCGACAGCCAGTCTAAGATAAATATAAAATTGATATATGTGCGTTAGTGTGTTCGCACATACGCATGAAATTTTTATTACACGTTTCAATCGAAGTGTTATTTTATCAAGATTAAACCTTGTGAGTTTTAACATCTAAGCACCTTCGCAATGGTTCTGTATGTCAGTACGTTAGTCAATCTGTCACAGTTGCATTGAAAATAAGTTTTTTGTCGGTTTGTCACGCTTTTGTAGTTACGTCCACGTATCTCTATAGGAGAGTCTATCCGCCCGCCGGAGTTAGTTTGGTACGTCCATTGAAATGGGCAAAATAAAAAGTAATAATTCACTTCCCTCCCCACGAGGGCAGATTTAGACAAAGTGTTAGTCTCATCCTTTTCTTTTTCTTTGCAACCTCTATATCAGACATGATGTAGCTGCCTATTCCAGTAGCTTCTTCCCAATAACTTTAAACTTGTGGAACTCTCTTCCTGCTGACCGTTTTCGCCTATTTATAACCTTGAGCATTTCAAGACTAAGGTCAGTAGGCAACTCATATCTTTGCAATATTTTTTTTTCATTCTTTTTAATCGTTAGGTGGCTTCACACCTTTTCTGGGGTATTTTCCATTAAAAAAATGTGGGGTAAATCCAGCCCCCCCCCCACCCATAAAGGAGAGTTCTGAAAACTACTTCAGTCTGGAATTATTTCTCCTTCACTAACCGAGAACAAAACAGATGAAGAACAATATCAGGACAGATACCACACTTTGCTCCCCACGAAAAAGAAAAGTTTATCAATACATTACACACCAACTGTATTTACATCTACAGGGTGGCCAGCTTAAAATGGCCCGATTTCTCTAATCTTTCTCTTATGAACCAACTGACACCACAAGACAAAATGCAATTCTATTTCAAAGATGGCGCTACATGCCACACGTCTAACGAGTTCATGACATGTTTTCGGAAGAGAGAACAATAAGCAAAGAGTTATGGTCACCACGTTCCCCAGACTTGTCATCATGTGATTTTTATCCTTGGGGGACTTTAAAACAAAAATTTTATGCAAATAATTCTCACAATCTAGATCACATAAAGGAGAACATTACCAACGCTATCAGGAGATTGGTTGGTTGTTTTTGTTTTACAGCATATCAACCCTTTTCAGGTTATTTAATGCTGAATCCAAAGATTTTGAAGAAAATTTTTTTAATAGAATATATTTGTTGTTTTCAAATCGGTTTCTATTTAATCCATAGTTGGGACCCTAACAGGTACTACCACTCCGGGTCAGAGTGGACCTGGGAGCAATGGTAATTAAAGGGTGGCTCCACACTCTCCAAAGCCCGCAAGCTGGGGTCTCACCACTGGATATAGTTTAAGGTCATATCCAGGACCTTGCTATCAGGAGAATCACCAGAGAAGATCTGCAGGCAGTATCTGCAAACGTTGTTGAACGTGCCCAAAAATGCATGTATGTTAACGGGGAGCACTTCCAACATCTTTTATCACAGTACAAGTTATTTAAATAATAAAAGAATGTTTCTCATCTCTACTGCATTTTCTGGCCTACTCTCAAGTGAACCACGCTGTAGTTGAACACCCAACGTAAAGAATATAGAAAAGAGTTTAAAAAATTCTAAAACGACCCAGACAGAAAATTTTTGTTATGCTTGTACGTACTGTACTTATGTATGTATAGATACACTGAGAGCATTGCCAAGGCTGCTGCGAAGAAGGTGGGCTCTCTCTCTCTCTCTCTCTCTCTCTCTCTCTCTCTACCGTGCTAGAAAGTTACGCCTAAAAGTATCCTGTACCTCTATAAGGCCACCATTCGCCCGTGCATTGAGTACTGTTGTCACATTTGGGCTGGTGCATCTCCTACTTGTCTCTCACTCTTGGACAGGATTCAAAAGAGGGTCGCCAACTTGATAGCTCCTAAACTGTCATCTAGGATTCAGCCTCTGTCCCATCGACGAAATGTTGCATCCTTCTGCCTGTTCTACAAGTACTTTATTGGTGAATGTTCTGACTAACTTCAAGCACTTGTACTCCCTCGACGTGAATACCCCCGACAAACCCGACAAGAAGCTAAATACAACCTCTTCACAGTAGAGATCCCTAGGTGTAAGAAAGCATTCTATTACAATAGTTTCTTCCCCAGACTGGTGGGCTTTGGAACTCCCTTTTGGTATTCTGCTTTCCCAACTGTACTGATATGCAGAAGTTCAAATTTAATGTGAACAGACATCTTACTACTCATCTCCCTTCATAATACCACTGCAATTTATATCTCCGATAGTAGCCTCCTACTTCAAAGTGGCACTGTGCCTTGTTTAGGGTGAAAATTGAATGTAAAAATATGTGTCTATGAGACTGACAATCTGTCAATATATTTAGAAATCCATGATTGATAGAAATCAATGGATTGTGTTGGTTGCCAAGATGCCGGTTGGTTTCGTTTACCTTTTAAGAGTGTGCGTATATGTGTTATTACCGACAGGGGTTATTGTAGCAAGTTACGTCTTTCACTGTGTTTGAACATTTCTGTAAAAGATAAGATACATTATACAAAACTGACGACACAGACTATGCATACTTTATATATCAATTTTGTATACGTCTTCTTGAGCAAGCAGAAGTAAAGAATCCAAACGAAAATAGTTCAGATAGAAGCAGGTCTTTTTGTGCGCCTCTGTGCGTTGATTCGTGGGTGAGTTCGTGAGACTGACAAGCTGTGACTTGTCATTGATGCATAGAACTAGGTAGCCAGGGGCTACAATCTGTGTTCGCTTCATCGCCAAGAATATGTGTAATAGTGTTATAACCGACAAGTTGGAGCCTTTGTCGCAGCTCTGTTTGAATGGCGATCGTGGGCTTGCTAATATAGATAATGTAAATAGGTGGCTGACTCTTCCTGATTAGTCGAAGTCTGGTATAGGAAAGTGATTGATATTGCGTGTTTTAATGCAATATCATAAAATCAAAGTTATCTGATAAAAATACGATAAAACACAACGACCTAATGAAAATAAATAGCTGGAAGTTATTTGCATCTGCAGGTCGTCTTAATGTTTATTTAAAGTCGCTTCAAATATGGTAGTTATTATCACAATCTTCTTTTCACTTGGATTGCTGCCTTTTTTCCATTATATATATATATATATATATATATATATATAATTTTTTTTTTTTTTACTATAATAATTCAATACCTACAGACACTAGTGTTTCATCCTTTCGGGAATCTCCAGTGCAGGGTGTCACGGTCAATACCAGTCGAACGATTCGAACCCCGCATCACGAGACATCTCTGGCTCGATTAGCGAAGACCTAATCCATTCGGCTACCATTAACCGCGTGAAATAACGTCGAATTTTAAACATTTTAATTTTAAATGTTCATTTACGTCAGTCAGAGAGTGATCTAATCGTATACGATGATCTATGCATTAGAGCTAGATTGACCGACTTTAATTCAACTGAAAGTGGTCAACGATAAGAAACGAATTTCTTAAAGGGGCTGTCATAATTATATATATATATATATATATATATATATATATATATATATATATCAGTGCGGCTAGACTAGCACCTATCTCTAGCCAGGGATTGTACCTACCTACAACTATCTACTTGATAGTCGGCAGTTCTAACCGTCGGCCCATAGGATCGGTGCTTGTAAACGACCTAATCAAATACCTATTTTTATAGAGCCTTGCCCACTGCTTTTACAGCGTTTGAGCTGCTTGTTTATTTACAAACAACAAACAGAAACTTTCGCATTAGCACTAGCAGGTGTGATCATTTTATGACAGCGCTCTACCCAAGGAGGGGTGTTTAAAATATATATAATACTGCTTCGCTATATCACGGTTCATCAGTGCAGCTAGACTAGCGCCTCTCCCTATCCAGGCATTTCTTCTGTGTTTTATATATATATATATATATATATATATATATATATATATATATATATACATATATATATATATATATATATATATATATTAGTATACTAAAGTAGCACCTATCTCTAGCCATGGGTTGAACTGGCAACCATCTACTTGATAGTCGGCAGTTATAACCTCCAACCGATAGGATCGGTGCTCATAAACGACCTTATCAAACGCCTGTTTATATAGATACTTGCACACCGTTTCTACAGTGCTTGGCCTGCTTGTTTATTTACAATCAGAAACACAGAGAGCTTCGCATAAGACTAATTAAACAGCGGGTGAAATCCTTTTACGAAAGTGTTCTACCCAAGGAGGAGAGGGTTATGTTTTTAAATTTAACTGCCTTTGAAAGTTCATATTTTTCTTATTCAAACAACCTAATCCGTGTTCAATGGGTAGTGCAACGGGTCATATTTTTTTTTCTTGTCTTATTTTAAATGCGTTTGCACGGCTATTTAAGAAATCGTGTCCGTTCGTAGATCTAGCATGTATTATTATGCAATTGCATCTACATTTCTAAGTGCGCAGATTGAGTGGGCGTATCTTACGAGCGGGCCGCTCTTGTTTACGCGTGAGAGAGGAGAAATCAAGATAACACGTGTGACACCTTTTTCGTTCGCGCTAAAATATTGAATGCAAAGAAATACGTAATATTATCAGAGAAACTGGCGATGTGAATTTGAAAAAAAACTTACCTCACCTGAGAATCACCTGAGAATCACCTGAGAATCGCATATACAGGTGCTATGCACAACCAAATATGTTTAGACTATACAATTATCTAGCAAAACGAAACAGAAATAAAATTTAAAATGTTAATAACAGCATCGAAATAATTATATGAACAGGTTAATCCAATCCGTCTTATCTACTCGGCTGCCCGTGGCGAAAGAGTGGGCTGTTTACGACACAGTCTGAAAACCTGGGTATGCCAAGTTCGAATCTCGTTGTTAAATATTGGACTCTCAGGAAAGGCTTGATAACCAAATGGAATGAGAAGGCAAGGGGTGGCGCTGCGAGATTTTCATATGTTATTGAAACAAAATACGTTAATAGCAGAATTTTAAAGTCGCAATCGAAACTCTATCGTGTCAAATATTTCAGCAAGATGAATACGTAAAGCAATAAAATGTTTACAGAGTTTTGTTAACAATATAGGATTGGAATGTTTAGTTTAAATAAATAGAATTATAGCTAGCTAAACAATGGCTGACCTGGATCTGGCGTCAGAGAATCGAATTATGAAAAAATAGGTTGTATGTTCACAACACAGACCAGACAGTTGACCTGAACGAAAGTCAGACTGACAGGAGCTTAATCCCTTGGAGTCCACGGAAGTAAACAGTGGACAGCGTGTAGAAGATGTAAGACTCTAAAGAAACACGTACACTCCAGGGAAAGTGAAATAAATGTTATCTTTATCGTGTAACGATAAAATTGTTAACATAGAAAAAAACAACGTGATTCCATTTTCGTTTGATGTAAACTGGTGTTCGTTGTTTTTGTTTTTTTTGTGTTCAAATCCCAAGAGCGATAGAAGCCTTCTATTCTATCTGCAAATGACACAATGTTCAACGAGCGCGATGGAAGATGCAGCGCTTAACAACTCATGCTCTCTACCGGTCCAAGTTATGACAACACGACCATTGCCAGCATCCTCAAAAGGCATCGCTGGATTGCCAGGAATAACAGGGACAGTGTGGTGAAAACAAAGTTTCCGGCTACGGTTATGATTTTTGGTGTGGTTTCAAGTGAGGGCCACATCATGCCACCTCACATCTTCGAAATCAGCTTAAAAGTCAGGACTAAAGTGTACCTGGATGTGCTGAAGAGTATTGATGGTCTCCTGGTTCAATGGCCGCTGGCAGACCCTGGGTGTGACAGCAGGTCTCGGCGCCGGCCTACAAGTCAAGCACAAGAACAGAATAAGATCCATCTATCTATTCTGCTGGGTTTCGTCTTGAAAAAAAAAACCGACACAAAGTGTGTCTTCCATCTATATCTTTGATCTGATCGATGACGTCATCTAATATGTAGGATCGTTCCACATTTCTCTATTTTAATAGATGACGTCATCATTTTGTGACGTTATCCACTGTGCACTCTTTTACACTACCATATTTTTATTGTCATCAAAATCGGTGAAATTGCCCGTTTTTCAATCAAATCGATTGATTGCCTGCTCTAGTTGGGGATCCATCATGGTGCATCGAGAGGAAGCTTCACCTTCACATGCCTCCTCACATTCACAATACAGTGTAGTCTACATTACACTGTAAAAAAAAACTCCTGTTGCTTTTATAGAATAATTTGTATATATAATGACTTGAATTGAAGTTTAAACTGCAAAAGTTAATCATCATGATTCAATTGTGCTCTAAACAGAAACATTTATTTCGAACGCGTTCCTGTCATATAAAAGAACCTACTGTTGATTTTATATTCCTGGTCTTACTGTTTGTGCGGTGATAATAGCTTGGATTTAAGTTTAAAATAAAAAAAGTCAAGTATCATTGTGCAATTTTGCTCTAAACAAAAACATTCATTTCGAACGCGCCCCTGTCATATCAAAGAATCTATTGTTGATTTTATATATCGGATCTTCTGAAATGCGCTGGTTAAGTTAGGCTACATGTATTAACTTTAGTCCAAATCGCCTGTTCCGTCTTTCATCGGATTTTTTCATTTATTAATTATCGATTATTTATCCATTTTCAAGACTTATTGAAAACACTCCGACATAAAACCTATCTTAGAACACTGCCAGGCACACAAAGTACCTTCGTGTGAAGTTTCATTTCAGCCGTATTCGAGACTATAGGGAACAAAATCACACATACACACACACAAAATTCCTTTTATATAATAGTAGAAATATATGATTCTTCGTAAGATGTGGACATTTCTTTCTTAAATTATTTTATGCTTCAAGTTCTTTATATCTTCAACTCACCAAGTGACCCTTATCCACCTCTTTCCGCCACATTGATTTGTTTTGGTTGTTTTTGTTTTACGGCATATCAACCCTTTTCAGATTATTTAATGCTGAATTCAGTTATTTTGAAGAAAAACTTTTTAATAGAATATATATTTTTTTCAAGTCGGTTTCTATTTAACCCATAGTTGGGACCCTAACAGGTACTACCACTCTGGGTGAAAGTGGATCTGAGAGCAATGGCTCCACACTCCCCAAATCCCACAAGCTGGGGCCTCACTATTGGATATAGTTTAAGGTCATATCCAGGACCTCCACCATATTGTGGAGAGTAATTATTAGCAGTTATGAGTTGTGGAATAGGTATATTTATTGTTTTGAGTGGATTGAGTAAGGGTTTTATATGGTGAAGTTTTAGATTAAAGGTTGTGTTAGGGTTCTATATAGTGGTGTTTTAGAGTTAAAGTTGGGTTAGTATTTTATATGGTGGGATTTGACGTTGTTTGGATCGGGCCTCTTCGATCGTCCGTCTAGCGCAGGTAAAGGCCAACGTGGAGTGTTGCAGTGGGAATATCCACATTTCAAGAATATTTCATTTTTAAGTGTTAAATTTCATTTTTAAGTGTTAAATGCCATCCAGAGCAAACTGTTGGCCAGATGTGTGGTGGTGGTGGTGGGGGGGGAGGTAGGGAGAAAACGAAATAAAAAGAAAGAGAGATGGGTTGCTTTTTGCGGGGATGGGGAGGTTAGAGAACATGATTACGTTTCGCAAAAGAAAATGAAAAACCAATAACATCAATGTTTGGTACATTTTAGGTCAGTAAGCCAGGATCTTCACACGGCCTGGCCTGGTAGTACTAGAATTTGAAGGATCGGCTAAATAATATGGAAAAACCCTTATCCCCGAGTGGCTCCTGGGCTTTGATAAGTGGTGACCCCATGTAAAAAAAAAGAGATTATTTCCCGTGCATCAATATATGAGAACGAGGGTGTTATTTTAGTTCCAAAAGAAAGAAAAGGCGTGCGAGAGAGGCGCATGAGTGGATAAGTAGTGTAAACTATCCTATTCAATCGACTTCCCCACAAAGAGCAGAGTTCCTATTTGAAATGCCTCCCCACGGGGCAGAGTTAGACCCTGGGGTCGTTTTTTAACGTGGAGAAAAGAAGAAAAATTTTAAATTGTCTCATTCGTGAAGGATTTCCCCTCTACTGAGCGAGAACAAGAAATTGAAGTGCAGCACCTGATACTACACTTTGATCTTGCCCAGAAGGCAGACACAAGACTGGTTTAAATGTGGGTAAAATCTGACTTCCTAAAAGAGGGCACTTTTTGTTGGGGAAAAAAATCATGTAAACCTAAAAGGTCTTCTCCTCCACTGACCAATGAGAGAAAACATGAAGTGTCGAATACATATATACATATACTACACTTTGCTCCTAGACCAAAGGCAAAGACAGCGAGATAACAGTAAATGTGCGTGCTTGTCAAAGGTATTTACCAATTAAAGAACATTCACATAACATATAAAACAATATACATAAACTTTCTACTTATATAAAAGTCATTTTGTGTGTGTGTGTGTGTGTGAGAGAGAGAGAGAGAGAGAGAGAGAGGGAGAGACAGACAGACAGACAGACAGACAGACAGATAGACATACATCCCTATGGACTCTGATTTTTATGAAATTTCCCACAAATATATTTTAGGTGACTGAAGGTAGGTTTTGTATCGGAATGACTCTGATGAGTATCGAAAATCGTTAATCGACAATCAATAAATCCGATTAAAGAAAAAACAGACCGATTTTGAAAAAGTTAATACGCGTATAGAGTCTACCATTACAAGTATATTTAAGAAATTTTATCCCCCCCTCACAAGCAAAATTGTCCGGCGTATAAAATAATTAAATTACGTTTTTTTATAAGACAGTAGCGTGTTCGAAATGAATGTTTCTGTTTAGTGTACAATAGAACCGTGATGCTTGACTTTGGAATTTTAAACTTTAATTCAGGCTATTATATAAAATATTTTTTATAAAATCAACAATAGTTTCTTTGATAAGACAGGGGCGCGTCGAAATGAATGTTTTAGTTTTTATATCAAAATAATAGTATAAAATCAACATTGGGTTTATGACAGCGTAACGTAGACTACAATGTGTTATGTCTTAAATCACTGCCGGAAGTCATGTGAAGTTTCCTTCCAGTGCACCACGGTAGGTCCCAACCTAGAGCAGGTAAACAATCGATTTGATTGAAAACTGGGCAATTTCGCCGATTTCGATGAAAATTAAATATCATGTGGAACATTAGTTGATTCTCATTCAATCCCGGACAATGTTAGGTCTCCCTTCTAGTACCATATAAACATATAAGTATATAAAATAATATATATAAAATTACATACAAACGTAGAAATAATATATATAAAATAATATATATGAAATAATATATATAAAATTACATATAAACATAGAAATAATATATATAAAATAATATATATGAAATAATATATATAAAATTACATATAAACATAGAAATAATATATATAAAATAATATATATAAAATTACATATAAAAGTTGAAATAATATATATAAAATAATACATATAAAATAATATATACAATAATATATATAAAATTACATATAAAAGTTAAAATAATATATATAAAATAATATATATAAAATGATATATGTAAAATTACATATAAACGTAGAAATAATATATATAAAATAATATATATAAAATAATATATATAAAATTACATATAAAAGTTAAAATAATATATATAAAGTAATATATATATAATAATATATATAAAATTATATATAAACGTAGAAATAATATATATATATATAATAATATATTTTAAATAATATATATATAATTACATATAAACATAGAAATAATGTATAACCGTTATAAAATAATATATACAAACATAGAATTAACGTGTGAAAAAATATAAAAGCAAAAACAGATTAAACGCAAGCATAAATCATCTCAGAACGAAACCGGTAATCTCTCGTTTTTTATTATTTATTTCCGTGTTTAATTTGTTTTCCTTTTGTCTTTTTACAGACATTCTGTCTCCGCGGCATTTTATTTTATCATATATTATATAATTTATCATCATAAAATAACATGTAAAATGACATATATAAAATAGAATATCTATTATATCTATGAAAGTAAGAATGTGTGAGGACACTTCTCAACCTATATACTCAACGATTATTTGATCTACAGACTTGAAATTTTATATATAGGGTATTCAAACATGTCGACAACATTTTAATCAGTTTTCATCCGGAAAAAAGAGCTGCTAAGGAGTCAAAATTGAAAAAAAAATTATACTTGGGAGTGATCGAATTTTTATCTGTTTGCCAACTGTTTCACGACTGCACATGTGCGAATCGTTCACATAACAGTTTACGTATGTTAAGAATAAGTAGGTATGAAAACACTTTTAAAGAACGTGGCAAGTTGGCCTAGTAGTTATCGTATTTGAATCACTGTCTTTAGGTTTTGTTTACGATCTCAGCTCGAGCATTTTTTTAATTACAAGACGTGAACTGTTTAGAAAAAAAAATCCATAATACTCGCATATACATATTTCTAGTTTCTTTTCGTTTTTTTTTTTTTTTTACTTCATTTTTAAAGGAATTTTACGCTACTTTAAATACCGGGCAACGCCGATACATCTGCTTGTGTAAATTGAAGTCAATATTTTTTTATCGTTTCTTTGTTATCAGTAGCTCCTCTCCTAAAAATCAATATTTGATTCTGGTTTGTCACTCTCTAGTGCGGATCAATGCAGGGTGTGATTATTTTAATAAATAAAATAAAGTTAGTCGTTTATTTTTATTAAAGAAATGATATAGAGAACGAATAACATTGGATGTTGTTCTGGATTAGGTTTTAATGAATTTAAATGAAAATAAAGTAGATAAATGGCGCTGTGTTTCCACTTTCCTTAAACATTTACCATTTTCTCTCTTCTCTGGATCATAATATTTGTCTTTTTTATTCGATTCTAAACTATACCAGACGCCCTTTCCTTGTCTCATTTAAGCTATATTTAATCAGATGAATTATAAACAAAACAAAAACAACTATATTATGTTCTGTGTAGACATAACCCTATTCATGGTCTATTAATATGATTTCTCTATTATTTAAGAAAAAAGATAACAGACTATTTGATCAAGATAGACATCAAGACACTTCCTCACACCCGCTGTAGTTTAGAGCTTACTCCCTGTAACTTATAGTTATTCCCTAAGCTCAAGGACAACCTTAGAGGCTGTCGTTATGAGACAATTGAGGAAATGGAAGAAGGTGTGTCGAGGGTTATGGACACACTCACAAAAGAGGACTTACATTGGCCCTTCCAGAAGTTGTTGGAACGATGCAAAAAATGCATTGCAGCCGAAGGAGATTACTTTGAATCGGGATAGAGTTTCATATGTGTACTATCAATAAAAGTACCCATACGAAAAAAATTTGGAAATTTATTTAATGGACCTCGGAGACAGAAAATAGAAAGAAAGTTGTTCACAAAGGGAACTGAAATGGGATTGTTAATCAAGGTGTGGCAGCGATGAGAAAAAGACCGTAGAAGAGAGGTCTTTATATTTAGAGTTAGTTTTACGGACAGTTTTTGAAGTGACAATGGATTTTGCTACAAGTGACGACATTAAGGGTCAAATTAACAGAGTTTTTAGTTTGAAAATTGGGAGAGTTGGCGGCTTTGAGATGCCTTTAGAGAAATCGAAGAGATTGAGTCGTAGCCGGGCGAGAGTAGATTGGACCAAGAAGAAAATCCGTGCGGAAAGACGTCAACAACCGTTAGCGACGGACAACGTTTGGCATTCCTTTTTCTATGCTACATGACGGTATCCCCCCACACACATACTCGCATACAAACACACACAGCCTCTGTCCCATCGACGAAATGTTGCATCCTTCTGCCTGTTCTACAAGTATTTTAATGGTGAATGCTCCGACGAACTACAAGCACCTGTACTCCCACGACGTAAATACCCCGGCAAACCGACAAGCAGCTAAATCGCACCCCTTCACAGTAGAGATCCCTATATGTAAGAGAGATTTCTACTCCAGTGGTTGCTTCCCCAGAACTGCGAGACTTTGGAAATCCCTTCCGGGTCCCTGATTCCCCAACTGTACTGACATGCAGAAGTTCAAGTGTAACGTGAACAGACGTCTTGCCGCCTAACTCCCTATATAGTACCCCCTGCAGCTTAGGTCCCTGATAGTAGCCCCCTACACCAACGTGGTAATGTACCTTGTACCTTTTTTGGAGTGAAAAATGTGATAAAAAAATGAATTAAAAGTAATAATTTTCACGAAAGTTTAAGAAGTGGCAATGGATTTTGTTGTAAGTTACGACATTTAGGTTCAGATTAACGGAGTCTTTAGCTTGAAGATTTGAGAGTTGGCGGCTTAGATGTCCCTTGAGAGAAATCGAATGTTCGATCTGTACTCCTGTAGGACATGATGTGCTTTTCTCATTCTCTTCTAAATCCCGCTATCTCTTTTCCCCTTCTCCATCTAAACCAGGGGTTCTCCACTAGGGGTAAATTTACCCATAGGGTGTAAAAAAATTTTATAGTCGGAAGTAAATAATTGAAGTACCTGATAATTTAAAAAATGATTATTTCTTTTCCGATTGTGCCATGTTTAAGAAATGTACCTGGGTTCATATGTTCAATATAGCTTTGACTTCGTTGTTGTAGATGGTGCGGAGAAGCCTCGGTGTCTTATATGAACCAGGGTTCCTCAGCTTAGTAGCAATAAAAACAAAGGCCAGAAGTTGCCTGAAAGCCGATGATGATATGAGAACAGTGTGGTCACAAACAGCTCCTTACATCAACAAAATGATTGGTTAAATGAATAATGCTTCAGGTGTTTCTGTTCATATTTTTCTTTTTCGTTTTTTTTTTTTTATTTTATTTTTTTTTTTTTTGTAAGAAGCAGCTTATCTTGCCTTTACAGAGTTCGAAACCGCGTCGGGGATGCCATTTTTTTCTTCACTGCAACCTCTTTCCCACAGAGGAGAGACATTGCGAGCCTGTCTCTGCTTTATCGTTATTTTCATGGCAAGTGCTCATCTGAGCTCCAATCTATGCCTCCCCTGGCCTAGCGTTCACGAAAAAACACTCGTCTATCTGAAACCACTATGAATAGTTTCCCTCACTCTTTATCTGTGCCTAAATCTAAACGTAGATTTCATAAAAAAAAGCTTCTTTCTTAGAATCGCACGCTTGTGAACCTCGATTACTACGATATGTTTCCTTTGACCATTGTACACTAATTAACTCTTATCCTCGAGAGGCCTCCTGGCCTTCATAAGTAGTGACTCCTTTGTAAAATATATATATATATATATATATATATATATATATATACATACATATATACATATATACACACACACATATTTATATATACACATATATATACATGGTGATCCCCCCCAAAAAACGGGTCTTCATACGTTTCTATGTAGAAAATGGTTTGAATTTCTTTATTCTTGTAATACGAATGTATAATATTATTTTCATACAAAACTTAAAGTTGTGAACAATAAGAAGGTTCTTTTGTCCTTTTTCTGTCACTTAATGATGGCTATGATTTTTTATATGGTAGTAGTAGTTAAATGGAGAAATACATAAAGTCTAGGGCTAAATGATGGCTGGAAGATTGAGAATGGCTGATCTAAACCATACTATCTCTTCCGTGCCTCATCTAAGCCATAATAAATTAGACTAATTATATTTAAAACAAGTGAAGCCTGCATGGTCCCTTGTGAGTGCACAGTGAACAAGGCATAAAAAATGGCTAAGTTCAGCATTTGCGCACCCCCTCACATTAAGCTTCAAAAGTAAAATTCCGGTGAAAATGAACAAACGGTGCAGTTTTAGGCTTTAAGATAGTATCTGCTCTTTAGATGCTGCACTTCAATTTCTTGTTCTTTGTCAGTGGAGGTGAAATCCTTCACGACTGAGACAATTTTTGTTTTTGTTCCTTTTCTCCACATCAAAAAACGACCTTGGTGTGTAACTCTGTCCCGTGGGGAGTCATTGTAAATAGGAACATATGTAAATTTGAGTTCAGCACCATGCGAAACTGCTAAATAGACATGCACATAAAATTTTGGACAAATATGGTAAAATAGTCCCAAAAATGGAGTGTTTTTATTAGCCCTAAAAGAGCCCCTGGGCCACACCCGCGAAGTATAGGCAAACAAAATTATATAGAAATCAGTTATTTACAACTTTTCAGAAAGTTTTATAAAAATAAAAATCCAAGGCATCAAAAAACGACACAAAAGTGTCAATTTTAGCCATTTTAACCTAAAAGGCACTCCTAAGGGAGCAACCGGATTTTTCCCGGAAAATCCGTTCTGTTACTTTTTTAACCATATCATGTTTAATGATTGTGCAAAATTTCAAAACATTCCAAGGCTTAGTTATTAAAAAAAAAAGTGCGGACAGACGAACGGACGAACGGACAAGTGTGAATTTAAAAGTCCACCATTTATCCATATTTAGTCCAGATATAACCTTATGTACGGTCAATATATATGAGTTCTCCATTATTAAAATGATACTTGGCTTTTAATTTTTCCCTTAGATCATAATCTTCTTTTCTCATTCTTTTCTAAATCTCTTGTTTGAGCCATACTAAATCAAACGAACTATAAACAAATAAACATCTTTATCCAGCCTCAGCTCAGGTATATCCTTATGTACGGTCGATGCATATGAGTTCTTCATTAGCAAAGAAAATGCAATCTTCACACCAGCCAACAGCATTTTTTTTTTCTAATTAGAATTGATCGCTGTTTTTCATTTTCATTAATTACAATTTTAGAAAACGTAATTACGTTATTGTTCATTTGCGCAAATTATTTTTTTTTTAATTATGAAATAATTATTTCTCATCAATTAATATTTTATGTAGATGTATTTTAGAACTTTATTCAGCATATAATTATAATTAAGCGTGACCCATTCGGGAGTTAATAACTCTGCGAGAATGGAAAATATTATTATCTACCTTTTCAAGTTTTATTTAATATAAATTACGTTTTGGAGTCTAGGGATATTAAAGACGTAACATATATTAGGTTGTCCGGAAAATAATGGCCATTTCAGGAAGTCTGTTTTGAAATTGGATTTTATCATAGGATTTTTATTATATTTCAGGTAAACATCAACATGATTATTGATTTATATATGCTCTTTAATAATTTCTTACTTTTTTCTTTCAGAAAACGTTTTATGAGCGAATGAACCCATAATTTGGAATATGACAAAAGAAGACTTACGATTACTTTTCCTGCATGAGTTTAAGCTTGGTAACAATGCTTCTCAAACAACTGCAAATATCAATAGGGCATGGGGAGAAGGCATCACAAGTGATAGAACAGTACGAAGGTGGTTTCAGAAATTTCGTAGTGGTGATGAGAGCCTTAAAGATGAAGAAGGTAGAGGACAGCCATCTAATCTTGACAATGAAAATTTGGGAGCCATTGTTGAGCAAAATCCACGGCAAAGTGTAAGGGAAATGTCTCGGGAACTTGGTGTCAGCAGTTCAACAGTGTCGGACCATCTGAAGCAAATTGGCAAGGTGAAAAAGCTCGACAAATGGGTCCCACATGAGCTCAATGAAAATCAACAAGCTCGACGTTTTGAAGTGTGTTCGATGCTCTTTTTGCGAAACATTAATGATCCATTCTTTGACCGAATAGTCACCTGTGACGAAAAGTGTATCCTTTATGATAATCGGAAACGATCAGGTCAATGGCTTGATTGTGATGAACCACCCAAACATTTTCCAAAGCCAAAGTTTCACCAACAGAAGATTATGCTGGCTGTTTGGTGGTGTGCAATTGGTGTTATTCATTACAGCTTTCTGGATGCTAATCAGAGCATCGCGGCATAGGTTTACTGCAATCAACACGAAGAAATGCATCATCATTTACAAAAATTGAGACCTGCATTAGTGAATAGGCGTGGTCCAATCCTGCTACACGATAATGCGCGGTCTCATGTTGCGAGAATGACACTGCAGAAACTCACAGACTTGGGATACGAAACACTACCACATCCTCCTTATTCTCCAGATCTTTCACCCACGGACTATTATTTTTTCAAGCATTTAGCCGCTTTTTTAAGCAACAAAACTTTCAGATCTAATGCAGAGGTTGAATCTTTTTTCAAAGATTTCTTAGCATCTAAGCCAAAGAATTTTCATCAACGAGGCATAAATGATCTAGTTAATAGATGGCAAAAATGCATGGCTGTTCAAGAATCATACTTTGACTAATTTCAATGTCTAATGTCACCTATTTTATTAATAAATCCTTTTTCTCTAAAATTGACCATTATTTTCCGGACAACCTAATATTTAAAAAAAAAAAAAAAATAACTAAAACTCTGAGTTTAAAGAAAAAAAATATTTATTGTACATAAAAACGAAGAAACAAGAATATTTACAAATGATCTAAAGGGAGATAAGAAAGTTCTTTATTCAATCTTGTTTACGTTTAAAAGAAAGACTGAGTTATTGAAAACTAGCAGGGAGACCTGACGTTGCCCGGGATTGAATAATGATCGACGAATATTTCACACTCCTATATTTTTATTGTCATCGAAATCCGTGAAATCGCCCGGGAGGATGCATCACATGCCTCCATGCAGTAACTTAGTCCAAAATATATGTTATTCTACATTGCACTCTAGAGAACCGACTGTTTCTTTTATAAAATTATTATATATAAACTTTTTTCCAGTCAACGAAAAAAAACATTAAGAAACGTAGGTGCGGGGTTGGGGTTTGAACCTATAGACAACGTCATGCAAAAAAAACAAAAAAAAACGGATAAATTTTCAAGTCTTATAAAATTTTTTGCAGTTAATGAAAAAAAAATTTACGTGCGGAGTTTGAACCTACAAATCACGTCATACAAAAAAAAAAAAAAAACACGCTATAAACTTACCCATAGTAAAATTTTCACGGCCCGTTGTTCTATCATTGTTACTAAGCGACGATACTGGAAAAAAAAAATGGCTTTACCGATGATAGATAAATTAAAATAACGGTTTCGATTATCGATTATCGGTTATGATCGTAGGTATTCTGAGACAAAACTGAACTAAGATCACTCCCAGACTTTTTTTTTTTTTACATTTTCACCCCAAACAAGGCACATTGCCACATTGGTGTAGGGGACTACTATCAAGGACATAAGCTACTCGGGTACTATGTAGGGAGTTGAGCAGCAAGATGTCGGTTCATTTACACTTGAACTTCTGCATGCCAGTACAGTTGGGGAAGCAGGAACCCGGAATGGGTTTCCAAGTTCTGTAAATTTTAAAGAAAATCTGTTCAGCCGTTTCGGAGTCTATAAGGAAGGAACTCAAACACAAATAAAATTGCATTTATATAATTGTAGATTAATAACAATATTTCTTTGGTCAGAGAGATGATCAGAAAATTCATATAATTAGCAAATGTGCAGTTTTTCTTTGAGGATGCTTGTGATTCTTTTTATAAGAAAGTTGATAAAAATAGGAATGGAATAATTGCAGAAGATGGCATCGTCAGCGGAAGAGTCACCAGAGTCTATGATATTTTTTAGATAGCTTGTTGTCTGCTGGCTGTGGAATATGGTCGTATACAGTTCTAGGAGATCCACCCTCCCAGGCTTTGCCTTTTCACCTTTTGATATTGGGTCATTTATATTATTATTATTTACATATTTTATAACCACGTTGGCATACTGGTTCTCACTAGATCACCGAAGTTAAACAACATTGACCCTGGTATTGACTATTTGGGAATACCAGGCGCTGTATGTAGGAGTACGTTGACATTTTCGGTAGCTCTTGCATCCTGCCTGGCCTCAAACTTTCTCGACTCTGCTTGTTCTGCCACTGGATCAGGCTGGTTGGGACATGAGGGTGAGGCTTCACTTTAAACAAACTCCCAACGCGTGTCATCCAGCATTCCTTAATCCTTCACATAGACGAATTTTTATTTATTGAGTTTCTTGCTAATCGCCTGATGCACCACTATTCAGGAATGCCGCTCTACTTGCTTAGGTATCATTTTGCAGGACAGAGTGGTCTTTCTCTGAAGCGTTGGCTTTTTAATTCCAACTTTCCCTACTTGTTAGTTAGATTTTGTTGCTAGTTGAGTTCGTTGGGAATAATTTTCTTGATGGAGGTAATAAACTTTTACTGAAAAATTAATAAAGTTTTGGTTTTAAAATTGACAACTCTGATCATATTCTTCGATTTAAAATATTTCAAATTACATTATTGTTGTTTAATTGCTTCTCCAAGAGAGCAGTATGCGACACAAGGTTGGTTTTAATGTGAAGGAAAGCTAACTCACCAAAAATGGGCTCTCTGGAAAAAGGCAAAATAAAAATGGCCTTGGTACAGAGGGGTTTCCCCTACATTGACTAAGTACAAATTAACTTAAGTATAGCATCAGAACAGATACTACACTGTGATCTTGGACCTGAATGCTGAAAAATGACAAAATTTGTTTATTTATATATTTTTAGTTATTATTAAAAATGTTTCATATTAGGAGTCGTCCAAACCGGACTAATTTTTAAAATAAATCTTAGTGAAGTACGCTATGATATTACCAATAACATGGTGCAATAATAACATTAATCTCTCTCTCTCTCTCTCTCTCTCTCTCTCTCTCTCTCTCTCTCTCTCTCTCTCTCTGTATGTGTGTGTGTATTTCAACGTGGTTTGATTCTAAATACTGAAAGAAATTGTATTATTTACAGTGTGGAACGATAAAATTGTCGCCCTAGAAAATACGACATGATTCCATTTCCGCTTGATAAAAATCGTCTTTGTTGTTGTTGTTGTTGTTGTTGTTGTTGTTGTTTCACACCATCTACTAGTTGGCAAGTTGTGTACAAATCTCAAGAGCGATAGGAATCTATCATGTCTGAAAATAAGACAATGTTAAACGAGCAAGATCGGAGATGCGCCGCTGTTCAACTCATGCTCTCTACCGATCCAAGTTTGACAAACGGGCCAGTGCCAGCACCTTCAAATGCTAATCCGGACAGTTCAACGCTGGGGGTACAGCCCAACGGAATTTCCAACTACGGTTATGGCCTTTGGTGTGGTTTAAAGTGAGGATCAGATCATGCCACCTCACATCTTCTAAGTCGGCTTGAAAGTCAACACCAAAGTGTACCTGGACGTGCTGAAAAGTGTGGTGGTCCCTGGTGCAATCAGGTGACCGCTGGTAGCCCTGGATGTGCCAGCAGGACTCAACACTGGCCCACAAGTCGAAAGAGACCTAGGCTTGGTTTCAGAAGGAGTGGTACGACTTTATACCCTTCTCTGACTGGCCTGCCTTCTCTCCCGATATAAACGCGCTGGACTACTTTGTTTCGTCATACGACAAGAACATCACCAACATGACCTCCCACAACACCAAAGCCAGCCTTATCGCCGCCATCCGCCTAGTATTTGCCGGTGTTTGCGGAAAAGGTATGCTCCCAGTTCCAGACCTGTATTGAGGCGGTGATTGACATTGAATAGATGTCAGCTCTACTACATAATCAAGTTACGTGTATTCATTTTTGCAATAAAAATATTAAAATAAAGCTGTAGTTTCATATTCTTTAGGGAGATAACTTTATCGTTCCACCCCGTACTTCATGGCGCATTTTTATCGTTCCTTCGGCCATAACTAGATAGAAGTCTTCTAAGCTGATGATCACTTTCGTGAACATTATTACTTTTAATTCATTTTTTTATCACATTTTTCACTCCAAAAAAGGTACAAGGTACATTGCCACTTTGGTGTAGGGGGCTACTATCAGGGACCTAAGCTGCAGGGGGTACTATATAGGGAGTTGGGCGGCAAGACGTCTGTTCACGTTACACTTGAACTTCTGCATGTCAGTACAGTTGGGGAATCAGGGACCCGGAAGGGAATTCCAAAGTCTCGCAGTTCTGGGGAAGCAACCACTGGAGTAGAAATCTCTCTTACATCTAGGGATCTCTACTGTGAAGGGGTGCGATTTAGCTGCTTGTCGGGTTTGTCGGGGTATTTACGTCGTGGGAGTACAAGTGCTTGTAGTTCGTCGGAGCATTCACCATTAAAATACTTGTAGAACAGGCAGAAGGATGCAACATTTCGTCGATGGGACAGAGGTTGTGTGTGTTTGTATGCGAGTATGTGTGTGTGTGGGGATACCGTCATGTAGCATAGAAAAAGGAATGCCAAACGTTGTCCGTCGCTAACGGTTGTTGACGTCTTTCCGCACGGATTTTCTTCTTGGTCCAATCTACTCTCGCCCGGCTACGACTCAATCTCTTCGATTTCTCTAAAGGCACCTCAAAGCCGCGAACTCTCCAAATTTTCAAACTAAAAACTCTGTTAATTTGACCCTTAATGTCGTCACTTGTAGCAAAATCCATTGTCACTTCAAAAACTGTCCGTAAAACTAACTCTAAATATAAAGACCTCTCTTCTACGGTCTTTTTCTCATCGCTGCCACACCTTGATTAACAATCCCATTTCAGCTCCCTTCGAAAACAACCTCCTCTCTAATGTATGTCTCCGAGGTCCATTAAATAAATTTCTAGACTTTTTTCGTATGGGTACTTTTATTGATAGTACACATATGAAACTCTATCCCAATTCAAAGTAATCTCCTTCGGCTGCAATGCACTTTTTGTATCGTTCCAACAACTTCTGGAAGGGCCTATGTAAGTCCTCTTGTGTGAGTGTGTCCATAACCCTCGACAAACCTTCCATCTCCTCAATTGTCTCATAACGACAGCCTTTAAGGTTGTCCTTGAGCTTAGGGAATAACCAAAAGTCACACTGTGGACAACAGCGGGGGGGGGGTGAAGAAGTGTCTTGATGGCTGTCTTGGTCAAATAGTCTGTTATCTTCTCACGACACCATTTTGACAATGTTCATGCAAATCTTCTGCATCTCCAATTCCTCGCGAATAATTGTGTGTATAGTTCCCACACTGATATCAAATTGTGCACTTATTGTCTCTATAGACACACGACGGTTCTTAGTCATAAAATGATTTATTTGGCCAATAAACTCTAGTATTCTTAGTTCCTTACTCTTTCTACACCTTTCGTCATCCCTCACAGACTATCTGCCTTCCTTGAAGCTCTTATGCCACCCAAAAACTGATGCTAGATTCATGCAAGATGGTCAAAACACAACCTGAAGCATTCCATATTTTTCTGTGGCATTTTTTTTTTCAAGTTAAGAACATAATTTCGTTTCGTATAATTCTTCTAAACTTTCCTCACGTCCGGAAAATTCACCAGCGTTGACAATCAAGCTTTAGTAGGGCGTATTTCAATTTCTGTTGTAGCTGTTCATTTTAATCAATAATCATAAAACTTGGTCAATCATCTCATAAGATGTATAACAATAACATATTGAATTTTCAAGAGTCTTCAACAATTTAAAATACTTGTACAAAAAAACGTCTGGAAACTTATTGAAGACACACTGTAAGCTTACTTACTTCGTTTTTTTTACCACCTTATTTCCTCTTTTACTTCTTTCTAGCGTTTGCAGTGGGGATGTAGATAGTATCACAGTTTTAAGTATTTATTTTTTTATTAATCGTTAGTATCGCCGTCAGCGAGGATCGAACCTTCAACATACGGGAGACTGTCATTTAGAATTTATTGTTACTGTATCGATGCAAATTAATTATCGTCATCTAAGACATTTCGAAAGAAGAAAAGAATAATAATGATGACCATCATCATGAATAAGAAGAAAGAGAAGTTGAAGAAGAAGGATGATGATGATGATGATGATGATGATGATGATGATGATGATGATGAAGAAGAAGAAGAAGAAGAAGTATAAAAAGAAAGAGAAATAATGATGTAGTGGAGTAGCGGAAGAAGACAAAGATGATTATCATCATCATCTTTATCATCATCATGATAATGAATGAGAAGAAAGAGATAATGAAGAAAGAAAGAATAACGATGATGATGATGATGATCATCATCATCATCATCATCATCATCATGAAGTACCAGAAGAAAAAGAAGAGGCGTAGAAAGAAACACACGAAGAGGGAGGAAGAGGAGAAGAATAAGAGAGACAATAAAGAAGAAGAAGAAGAAGAAGAAGAAGAAGAAGAAAGAGACGATTATGATAAAGGAAAAAGTAGACGACGACGCGATGAGATTATTATTATTATTATTATTATTATTATTATTATTATTATTATTATTATTACGAACAACGATAACAACAAAATGAATAAGAAATAAAACTTAACAAACAAAAAACGACATCATCCTCCATATTGAAATTCTGTGCTCAGGTAAAAACTAGCGCCGGAATCAAAAAGGAACGCCTAATGGAACTGCGCATGCGCTTCTCTGCGTGACTGCACATCTCATGTTTCGCGTTTTCTGCATGACAGCACGACTGGCTAACGCGATTATCCGAGTACAATTCGCGGAA
>NC_136516.1:43836823-43859323 GCF_053919585.1 Euprymna scolopes | reverse complement strand
CCAAGTTTGCAACAAAATGTTATTGCATATCATTCTTGTAAAGTTTCCTTATGTCCAGATTACATTTTAGAAATTTACCAGCTTTATTAGGATGCATTCCAATTCCTGTTGTAGCTGTTCATTTGAACCTGAAATCATAAAAATTGGTCCGTCATTTCATAAGATGTATAATAATAACATATTGCATTTTCAAGGGTCTGCGACAATTCTAAAAACCTGTACAAAATGTCTGGAAATTTATTGAAGATTCTTCATATTTCTATATGGGCCTAATGTAGTGCCAAAGGATTCGTTTGGACACGGGTCATAAAGAAATCCCAAACCTAATGGATACCACACTGTCTGCCAAGTTCCAGTCCCTGCCGCATCGTCGCAGCATTGCATCACTGTGCTTGTTTTACAAGTACTTCCACGGAATATGCTTCGACGACTTGTATTTCCTAAGCGTAAATATTTTCGATCCACCCGATAAGCAGCAAAATATCACCCCTTCACCGTAGAGGTCTGTAGATATCGGAAAGATTTTCTCTTCTAATAGCCTTTTGCTTAAGACTGCTAGCCTTTGGGATTCCCTACCTGTGTACACTTTCCCCAAATTTACTAACATGCAGACAATGTGAACGAAAATCTTGCTGTGCAACTTTTTAGTTAATTCCCAGTATTATTTTATACTTCAGCGGCAAAATGGCGGCTTTTTTTAGGGTGGACTATAAAAAATACGAAAATAAAAAATACATCAAAAATTGGCTTCGTATGTGTTACATGCAGCAAGAACTCCAGTAACAAACGGTGCCTTAGAAACGAGTGTGTAAAAATGAGGTTTAGAACAGAAATTGTTTCGGAGATAGGTATATTTATTGATGACACCACTCACTATAACAAGCACGAGGGGAAAACAAGTGAATACATACCCAAGGAAATGGCAGAAACACTAGAGGATGACCTCAAATCTGTAATGGAATGGGGGACAAAAATTAATGGTTACATCCAATTCTGCCAACACTAAGCTTGTCTCCTTCAATAATTACAATAAACCCTCTCTAACACCAATAGCAAAAGCCAAGAACACATTACCCGAAAGTACTTCCTTTAAATTCCTCGACCTAACGTTTACAGGGAACATTTGCCAAGGCTGGAGCGAGAAAGATGGGCTCTCTCTACTGTGCTAGAAAACTACTTACGCCTGAAAGTATCTTGTACATCTATAAGTCCACCATTCGCCCATATATGGAGTACTGTTGTCACATTTGGGCTGGTGCATCTACTACTTGTCTCTAACTCCTGTACAGGGTTCAAAAGAAAGTCGCCAACCTGATAGGTCCTGAACTGTATTCTAGGCTTCAGCCTCTGTCCCATCGACGAAACGTTGCATCACTCTGCTTGTTTTACAAGTACTTTAATGGTGAATGCTCTCACGAACTACAAGCACTTGTACCCCCTCGAAGTGAATACCCCCCGACAAACCCTACAAGCAGCCAAATCCCACCCCTTAACAGTAGAGATCCCTAGGTGTAAGAAGGCCTTCTACTCCAATAGTTTCTTCCCCAGAACTGCAAGACTTTGGAACTCTCTTCTGGGATTCTGCTTTCCCAACTGTACTGACATGCCGAAGTTCAAGTGTAATGTGAACAGACATCTTGCTGCTCATCTCCCTTCATAATGCCCCTGCAACTTATGTTCCCGATAGTAGTCCCCTACTTCAAATTGGCACTGTGCCTTGTTTGGGGTGAAAATTGAATTTTAAAAAAGTCTATAAGATAAGGCGGTGTTTATTCAAATTTGAACTCATGGCAATAATTAAAAGTAAAGAAAATACATAAAAATCCTTATGGTGTACGTACTCGTTACAGAACGAAAGTTGTCATATTCCAAAGATTACGTAAATCGATCAAGTATTTTTTTTTTAATAAAAAATCAAAATTTACTATACATAGTGATTTTACCACTTAACTTTACTGATATTTTACCTTGACACTTCGGTTTGAGTTGTCTCCGCCTTATTTATTTCATCGGAAACATTATGAGTCGCTTAGTCGTAAAATTTGATTTTCTTGAATAAAAAAACACCTGATTTTTGGAATATGACCTTTCATTGGGCATTATGAAGTCAGATGAAATACATAAAGCGGAGACAAGTCATATTAAAGTTTCAAGGTTAAAAATCAGTCTTTACGTTCAATACAGTTTAAAAGTAAAACCACTAAAAATCGTAAATTTTGAGTATCTTTTTTTCAAAAATATACTTGATAGATTTACGTAATTTTTGGAATATGACATATTCGTTATGTAACGAGTACGTACATCATACAGAGATTTCTGTATTTTCTTTACTTTTAATTGCCGCTATAAGTGCCAACCCGAATAAGCACTGATAAGGCTATAAGTATCACAAATTCTCATTGGAATTTTTTACGTGATACAGTGGTTAAAAGCGATGATCAGCAGTCGACACGATTATATCACGATTAAAAAAAACACCAGTTTCTTCTCAGCCACTTAACTAGTTTAGCCGTAGACTTTTTTCGACCAACCTTTTAACGAGCTGACGTTTTTTTTTTGTTTGTTTTTTTTTTTTTTGTAATTTTTTTTTTAGTCTGTTTGGAGACCAGGTGATTGAACGCTGGTGGCGAGATCTCTTTTTCAATCTCTCTTAAGTTTTAATACTTCAGGTCTCTCCCTCCTTTTCTTATGATTAGCTCATTACTTCAATCGACGTCATGTGTTGTCTAAAGCGACTTTAAAAAAACACACACAAACTCTACAAGATTAGGCTGAAAGATCACACAATCATCACTAGAATTATCCACGTGGCACAAAGGTTAAAGGTGTTGATTCGCAGTCAGTTCTAAGTGAGAGTCTTTCGGTGGTTAACGGCTCAATCTTTACTACACTAAACGTAGGGAGCATATTGAATTTTTAGGTGTCGTCTGCGCATATTGAGTTTTTATGTGTCGTCTGCGCATATTAAATGTTATGTGTCGTCTGCGCATATTGAGTTTATCTGTCGTCTGCGCATATTGCATTTTTAGGTGTCGTCTGCGCATATTGAGTTTTTATGTGTCGTCTGCGCATATTAAATTTTTAGGTGTTGTCTGCGTATATTGAATTGTTAGGTGTCGTCTGCGCATATTGCATTTTTAGGTGTTGTCTGTCCATACTGAATTTTCATGTGTCGTCTGCGCATATTGCATTTTTAGGGGCCTCTGCGCATATTGAGTTTTTATGTGTCGTCTGCGCATATTGAATTTTTAGGTGTCGTCTGCGCATATTGAATTTTTAGGTGTCGTCTGCGTTTTCGAAGCTATACTGCCCTTTTTGCTAGAGGGGAAATCGTTATCATTTTATTATATTAGAAAGATTACATTAATGTAAGACACCTTTGTACTACGTTATCACTTTTCACGACAATTTATTTATTTTAATGAGACCATTCAAATGGTAAGGATGAAACGTAAGAAAATTTAACTGAAAATGTACTGGTTTTAGTATGACTTAATGCATTTAAAAATGAATGTTTCCTAAATTGAATTCATTCTTTACCTTCTTACTTCAAAAATTATTTCCATTCTTTTCTTTTAATATAATTTTCACACACATCTATTGCAATTTTAAATAAATAAGGAAAATAATATATTCGATCTATTAATTTAAATTTTAACGCATTCATTCACTTCCAATGAATAAGATGATTCTATTGCTGGCATTCGTTTCCCCGATGTCTTTCTTGTTTAGATTCGTAGTGGAACAGCACCAGGTACTTACAGTGAGAGCCATGTCAAGGTTGTCAACGGGTATTGGGATCTCTTTCCGGCTTGGTTTGTCTTTAAGTGATTCGACATTTCTTTTCCATGGTCACTATTACTTGAAGTAACATCATACCTCTGCATCGACGATACTTTTTTTTTCCGTGAATGTTGCCTAGACATATTCCGGCAGCTTACGTAAACCGCCGGAATATAAGATAACGCTGAGCCAATGAAATTTGCTCGACCAGACGACAATGCAAACGCGTCTTGTATAGCCAATGCGGAACCAGCAGGGTATTAGACAGTTATTTGGCTAGAATTCATGCAAAGGGAGAAATTTGATAAGAATTAATTCTTCCCCATCGATATCGATATCGAGGACACCGGTTGAACAGACCCTTTCACTTCCTATAACCTTTCCAGTCCTCTTTGCTGTCAGAGGCTGCCCTTCAATAAAACGAAAATCTTTCAAAATAAATAGTCCACTCCAACCTAGGCAGAAAAAATAAAATTGACAAGCATTTTTACAAAACAATAACTTTTGTGAAAAAGCAAAATAAAAAATTCTTCAGATATAAACAAAATAATTTTTCGTAGAAATAAAAAGGCCATAAAAGAATTGACAGAAAATGTTTTATCGTGAAAAAAAATAGGTTTTGTTTTGGAATGCCTTCGATAAATATCATGGATAATCGATATTCGAAAAAATTCGATTAAAGAACGAACATTTTGATCAATGTTAAAACTCTGATAGAGCCTAACATCAAAAGTGCATTTCAGAAGTTTTATAACCACACAAACAGGAGGGCTCGGCGCATAAAATCAACAGTAAGTTTTTTGATAAGATAGGGGTGCGTACGAAATAAATGTTTCTGTTCAAAGCGCACTTGAACCATATTGACGTCTATTCACAATATTCATTTGATGCATTTGTTTTTCTGTTAACTATATCCTGTTTCAGTAAATACCGGGTTTTTATTTTCTTTCAGGCCTTTACGGTATCACAACAATGATATTTGCATAACATTTTTTACAGCAGAACATGCGAAGAGTTTGGCTAAACGTAGACGCTCTCCATTTGGCCCCAGGGAGCGCATGGCGTAATATAATTAATGTACAGCTTAATTAGTATACGGTTCAGTTGTCACATTTCTCTACCTATCTATCTCTCTTTCTCTCTCTATTTCTCTCTTTCTTTCTCTCTCTCTCTCTCTTTCTCTCTTTCTCTCTTTCTTTCTCTCTCTCTCTCTTTCTCTCTCTATTTCTTTCTCTCTCTCTTTCTCTCTTTCTGTTATTGCACATGCAGTGGTTAAAGATATCATAATCTCAATCGTAACTTGTTAAATAAATCTATCAAACGTTCCACTTGGTTCTTGTATCATTTTTACATCCAAACCATTTTTTCTTTTTTAATTTTTCAATCAAATAATTTTACAATTTCGGTATTTATTTCTAGAACAGTGGCCTTCATTGATTAAGAGTGTCGATAATTTTGCATAGTTATTGGGAAAACACCTAGACATGCGAGGTGTCTTCATTAAGTTTCCAAGTTTTTTCATATAGACACTTTTATTGATAGTACACACATAAAACTCTAGCCCCTTCGAAGTAATCTCCTCCGGTTGCAATCTACTTGCACCGTTCCAACAACTTCTGGAAAGCCTAATAGAATTCATCTAGTGTGAATGTGTCAATGACCCTCGCCACAGCGTCTTTTATTTTTTTATTATTCAATAAGTTTCCGGCCCTGTCGGTGGGGCATTAGAATACGCCGACTGCCCCCCTGTAGAGGGTAAAAGTCCCTTAATGGGGGTCCTGGATATGACCTTAAACTATATCCAGTGGTGAGGCCCTAGCTTGTGGGCTTTGGGGAGTGTGGAGCCACCCTTTAATTACCATTGCTCCCAGGTCCACTCTGACCCGAAGTGGTAGTACCTGTTAGGGTTCCAACTATGGATTAAATAGAAACTGACGTGAAAACAACAAATATACTCTTTTAAAAAAAAAATTCTTCAAAATCTTTGGATTCGGCATTAAATAACCCGAAAAGGGTTGATATGCCGTAAAACAAAAACAACCAACCAACCAAAATCAATAAGTTTCCAGATTTTTTTTTTTTTTGTACATGCAGTAAATTTAACTGACAGTAGACAGTTGACAATTCTATATGTTTTTGCTAAACATCTTATGAGATGACTGACCAATTTTTATGATTTCAATTTCAAATGAACAGCTACAGCAGGAATTAGAATACAACCTACTAAAGCCTGATTATCACAGCTGGTGAATTAAAAAAAAATGCAATCTGGACGTGAGGATACATTCGAAGAAAGATATGCAAAACAATGCCACAAAAACGTATGAAATTCTTCAGACCGTTTTTTGACCATCTTGCATGAATTCAGCATCAGTTTTTGAGTGGCATAAGAGAGGAAGGTTGGGAGTCTGTGACGGATGATGAGAGGTGTGGAAGGAGTAAGGAAGTCAGAACACCAGAGCTGATTGGCTAAATAAAGAATTTATTGGATAAGGACCGTTGTGTGTCTTTAGAGACAATAATTGCACAATTCAATGTCAGTGGGGGAACTGAAGATGCGGAAGATTTGCGCAAAGTTTACCTAAAGTTGCAGTCCACAACTCCATCCTTGTCACAGACTATTTGACCAAGATGGGCATCAAGACAGTTCCTTACTTTCCCTACGTGCTTTTTCTTTGTAACAACGACATTTATTTGTTAATTGTTACATCTGTGACGTCACCCCTGTGATCTCGAACGTTATTCACGCCTCCCGCGTGATCTCAACCGTTACTCACGCCTCTAACGTGATTTGAACGTGCTCCATGTTTTTAAAGTGATCGTTCTCTTTCTCCATTTTTTCTTTACCGATGACGTCATTTCGTATGCATTTGCATACGCGTGACCGCAGTATGTTACATAGGTACAGTCACGCATCACTCATTATGCGAACCTTTTATGGCGCGCTCCAATTTCCGCTTATTAAACGTGAATTAAAAAAGAGGTCGATGTAGTATGCTTGAAGTATTGTCTAGTGTCTTTATAAATATAATTTATAGAAGGTAAGACAGTGCAGATGTGTAGCGAATCGACACAAACTGAATGCAAAATAAGACATATAGCAGTGAAACGAATTATCCAAATTCACATTTTTTTTAATACAGTATGTATGTGTTTTTATTACTGTTGGGTCAATTAATCGGAATCGGATTCGGGAATCGAAAAAATCGGAAATTTTGAGGGTATCGGAATCCGAACAATTTGTGCCTATTCTCCGATGCCAATAACGATTCTTTTAATTGGCTTTATTTGATTTTCTTTAAAGAAAAAAATTCTACCGCTGATAGTAATACTAAAATAATAAATATATATTAATTAACTAAAATCGATAGATCATCTCTCACAAGTGTATCCTTACGTTTAAGAAAATATCTGCACATTTAACATGTGGTTTTACTTTATAGTTAAATATGTAGAGATTTTGAAAGAATCGGAATCGGTAATTTTATCGGAATCCGGAATTTAATACGGAATCGGTAATTGTATCGAAATCGATAAAAATATGGAATCGTCCCATCCCTAGTTTTTATCCTTTTAATATTGTTAACATTATACTTGTGCCAGTGTAGACTGATGAAAGTTTCATATCATATGATATTTCGGGAAAATTTCCTTCTTTATTAGAGCATAAAAAGTTTTAAAATCGATGGTTATTCTTTAAGCTTAATAATATGAGACCAGCAAGAACGTGCAGAGGGGGGTGCTAGGAATGCCCAAGCACTTTCCCCTTTTACTCCTGTTTTAAAAGTGTCCTTTTCAGAGGAATGTATCATAGGCATGTGCCATATCGAGGCACCATTTTTTTTTTCATTTGAGCACCTGCCCTTAAGCTCTTTGCATACCAGTGAAGACCAGCGTTGATATTTTATTTATTTATTTTTATTTTTCCTGTATTTATAACTTTATTTGTATTTTAAGTTTTAATTTTATTTTCATGTATTATTTTTTTTATTTTATTTCTATTTATTTAAAAAATTTCTGACTTTTGAATTTTAATAGAAAATATTTTTTGTTGTGTGTGTTTTTTGTTGTTTTTTTTTTTTTGTTGTTGTTTTTTTTTTTTCAAAATATACGAATTGATGATGAGTCGGATCTAATTTGAAATTCTCATTCCCAAAAATAATCTTAATTGATTTTCGAGCTGAGATTTGAGGTTTTTATTCTTTTCTCCGAAACGGAAACCGTTCGAATTGTGCGCATGAGCATACGTAACATATTCAACTTCCAAAAAGGGTAAATAAAAAAAAATGGAATCAAATCAAAAACTGAGAAAGTAATTAAACATGTTTTTTTTCCAAAGAAACTATCGACAAAGCATTGAAAACAAAACATGCCACGTTTAAATGCGTCCTATGAAACAATGCGTCAATTGAACTGTCAGTTGGATAGTCTGTCACGCTCAGGTTTTAAATAATTTGTCCATCGATAAATGCAAAGATTGAATGGACGTATCTTATCCTACATACGCTCAAGCATTCTTAAAATATATTTTGCTTATCGATTGCATATCATGGTTCGGTTTGAAATTAAAGTGTCGCTGGTCTATCACGCTTAAATTTGAAATTAAATTTCCGTTAGTCTGAGTCGCTCTAGTTTAAAATTACATTTTCGTTGATCTGTCACGCTCTAATATTAAATTTAATTTTCATTGGTCTGTCACGATTTTGTTTTAAATTAAATGTCCATTGGTCTGTCACACTTAAATTTGAAAATAAATTTCTGTTAGCCTGGGTCGCTCCGGTTTAAAATTAATTTTTCGTGGGTCTGTCACGATAATGTTTCAAATAAAATTCTCGTTGGTCTGCCAAGTTAAAATTTGAAATCAAATTTTTATTCTTCTGTCATGTTTTAATTTGAAAGTAAATATTTATTTGTCTTCCACGATTCAGTTTTAAATTAAATCTTCGCTGGTCTGTCCCGCCTCAGTTTATAATTAATTTTTCGTTGGTTTGACACGCTTTAGCTCAGTTTGAAATTAAATTCTTGCGTGCGCATGAGTCTGTGTGCGTGTATGTTTTTGTTTTTAATCAAGAAATTAAAGAATAGCGTGGGAAAGATCGAGATAATAGTAGCAGAAGTAAACATAAGCCTTGGCGCAAGGAATCTTTCCGTTAATCATTAATGTGATGTCATCTTTCTCTCTCTCTCTCTCTCTCTCTCTCTCTCTCTCTCTTTATATTTCTATTTCGCTGTGTTTATCTCTTTGCATATATATATATATATATATATATATATATATATATATATATATATATATATGTATTAAATCTCCGAAACAGCTACATGGTAAGCAGCTGATAATCCCCGTTTTCTATTTACAAAATTTTAGTTAAGGTTTTCTCTTTTCATCCTCATGTAGTTAAATTCTGTTTTAAAATTGAAGACTTTTGCGAAATCGGCTTATGCAAGTGCTAAGTCTATTTCTATTAAACAATTTTAGTTACGGCCTTTCTTTTTTCATCCATAAATTCTCTTTGGTCATTATAAACTTTTTAGAAATCGGATTATGTGGGCGCTTAGTCTGCGATAGGTTAAAATTAATATTTTTTATCTTCTTTATTTTTATTTTTGCATTTTTTATTCAAAGCTTCATTAGACTATATATACTACAATAGAAAAATGCGAGCATTAAAAGTAATATGGTTAAACTTAAACATGGAAAAGTAAAGGACTAGTTGTTAAAACTAGAAAAGAAGAGGGACAGGATATTCAAGTAAAAAAAATATAATAAATTCATAACTTAAAATATTGCAGCATTAAGGATTGATTATATAATGTTAAATTAAATTTTTAAAAAACATTTAATGCTGCAATATTTCGTCTGAAAAAATAAGTATGTCTCGTTCAGCAGGATATTTCACTTTTCCTTTCAAAGTCTCTTGGATCTACTAAACGATTTTCCTTGGTTTCGGACATTACTGGGCTTATCTTTATAAACTAATACTGGTATCGAAAATTGTCATTGACAGTTTTTCGGATTGTGACTTCGGAGACAGCGAGATATTCTGAAATTGATCTCGTAACTTGTGCGTAATCTCGTCAATGATATTCAGAATTTTTTGAATAAACTCGTGTGTTTTAATGCTGTCAGGGCGTTGCTGATGCGTTTTTACTTCTAGTAAGATAGTTCAAGGGAAGAAAGAAAATTAAGCTAGTAAAAATAAAGTATCGATTAATTATAACAAAGTATCGAGCCGGAATACGTATTATTTGAAAGATATATGACGAAAACAATATTATCCTACATAGAACGTTGTCCAAGAAGAATAAATAAAAATAGGATATTCAGAATCAAATATGGGTTCATAAGATTAATCGATATCTAATAAACCCCCGAAACTTGGACAAGATGTTTTAAATTGGATGTATAATTTTGTATAATCTTTTAAAAGGTGCAACCAAATCGGCCAATTTCATGAATGACCCTATATGCACATATGCAAACAGAGCAAAAGTTTTCAGAATGGAGTTTACTTTCAAGGCAGCTGAATAGAATTTAAAAAAAAGCGTGATTGAAATATGTTTAGGAAATCGTTTGGTGTATTGGGGCGCAGAAAAAGACGTTTTAGACGAGAACCTGATTAAACGTTAATTCTCTCGGGTTTGCACCGTTTACACGTCCGCTTTGATGGATAGTTTCTAACTGCTTCTACAAGATAAATCGTGTAACTGCACACCAAAGAGTTCGTTCTTTTATATGATAGGTGCGCGATCGAAAACTCCTTTTTTTTTATTGTGAAGCACAAGTAAAGTAAATCAACCTGAAGGCTCTATTTTTATTAGCTACTACTTCCGAAATGTGGCGAAATGGCGCCACATCTTTCCCAAGATTATTCCATTTACCCTTGATCCTCACGTTTATGATTCTGATTGTTTTGCTGTAATAGCGGTGTAGAAAGTCACAGCAATAAACGCTCATGGTTGGCGTGCGCCCTCTGTAGAGAAACACTGGCACTCGAATCTGGAACCCTTCCGATACAAAATATAATACGAAAATCAGATGAATGCAAATTCATAAAAAGACGTTGGTCCTGGATATTACCTTAAACTATATCCGATGGTGAGGCCCCAGCTTGCGGGCTTTAGGGAGTGTGGAGCCACCCTTTAATTACCATTGTTCCCAGGTCCACTCTGACCCGGAGTACATGTTAGGGTCCCAACTATGGGTTAAATAGAAACCGACTTAAAAAACAAATATACTCTATTAAAAAAATTGGATTCGACATTAAATAACCCAAAAGGGTTGATATGCCGTAAAACAAAAACAACCAACCAACCAACCTAAAAAGACGTTTTTTTTGTTTTTTGTTTTTGCTTTTTGGGTTTTTGCGGAGCAGTGACATTATATCGTGGGGAAAGGGGAGTGGCTTTTGTCAGTTGGGAAGGGGACGAAAAGAAAAAATAAAACTAAGAAAAATAAAAATATTTGACTATTACGTATAAAATTTAATGGAGAAAAAAGGAAAGATAAGATTAAGTGGTTATATATATATATATATATATATATATATATATATATATATATATATATATATATATATAACTACTTAAATTACTCACATAAAATTAATATACGAAAGTATAAATTTATGCGTGAATTTTAAGTATTTATTTCAAAAGTGCTCAATACGTAGGTAGAGCTAGTTAGTAAGTTATAAAATATATATGGCGATTAAGCTACACTGAATATTCACCGTTTCATCCACTCTAGGACTCTTCAGGCTTATGCGCATAAGCCTGAAGAGTCCTAGAGTGGATGAAACGCGGAATATTCAGTGTAGCTTAATCGCCATATATTTAATAACTTACTATATATATATATATATATATATATATATATATATATATATATATATATATATATATATATATATATATATATATATATATATATATATATAGTGCAAAATTTTGTTGAAAATTCAAAGACTCACGTTTTCTTTTTTATAACCTTTGTTTATTTCCTGGATTGTTTTCATTGCAGCTATTTCATTTAATATATATATATATATATATATATATATATATATATATATATATATATGTGTGTGTGTGTGTGTGTGTGTGTGTGTGTGTGTGTGTGTGTGTTCAAATTTAATTTAAAAGAATAAATTTTCAAAATAAATTTTCAAATTTATTGTTTGAACCAAAGAATACAATGTTTAAATTAATTTCCTGGATCCATAGATTTTCAATGTAAGTATATCTCCTCAGAGGAAAAGTTTTAAAACACATTTGCTTTGCTTTGTTTTTCTGAAAACAATTCGAAACATGAAAAATAAAAATAAAATAACGATAAATAAATAATTTTGGACACGGAAAATGTAGATTATTTTTTATCACTGTCTAATTTTACTCACGCACGACTAGCAGTGTCAGAAATTTCGTGAAAATAGTGAATAATTCCACCCCATCTTTCCAAGCTTATAACTCCTCGAAAAATGTAATTCAAGCCCTAATTTTTTTTTTCAATTAAAGGAGTAAGGACCAAGGTTTTATTTAAAAAAAAAACAAAACAAAACAATGTGTTTTTTTTTTTTTTAAAAAGGTTTTAAACTTCGGACTTTACAGGTAAATTTCTAAAAAACTGATTTTTTTTTTTTGTTTTAAATTTGAATATATTATTTATTGACCTTTTCTCTTCAATTTGTGATATATAAACCTATTAAACATAAATTAATTATTTACTTTTTAATAGACATTTCAAAATGAGAGGCGTAAATTATTCGACCCCCTATCTTTCTAAGCTTATAACTCCTCGAAAAATGTAATTCAAGCCCTAATTTTTTTTTCAATTAAAGGAGCAAGGACCAAGGTTTCATTAAAAAAAAAAAAAAAGACAAAAAGAAAAAATGTGTTCTTATAAAATAAGGTTTTAAACTTCGGACTTTACAGGTAAATTTCTAAAAAACTGATTTTTTTTTTTGTTTTAAATTTGAATATATTATTTATTGACCTTTTCTCTTCAATTTGTGATATATAAACCTATTAAACATAAATTAATTATTTACTTTTTAATAGACATTTCAAAATGGGGGGGGGGCGTGAAAATGGGGGGGCGTGAAAATGGGGGGGGGGGCGTGAATTTAAAAAAAACGTTTGTCTAAAATATTATATTCGGTTTATTGGAAAGAACATAAAATTTCACATTGACCCTGAAAATATCGTAAAAATAGAATCAATAGAAAAATTTTGATAGATTTTTAAAATTTAAAAATATTGAGTTTAAAAATTGAAAAATATTGAGTTCGGAAAATTCATTACTGTTTTAAAAAAAAATAAAAATATTTTTATTACTTTTAAAACAACTGTAATAGTTTATTTTGGAAGTATAATCCATAAAGAAAATAAATAACCCACTTTTAACAGAGAAATTACGAGATTTTTATATTGTATTCGCAGTTTCGTGTTAGGGGTGTCAAAAATTCCTACAAAAATTCTGATACTGCTAACGCACGACTTGGGTGAAGATAATATTTTTTTTTAAATATACATAGGTGCACCTGAACAATCGGCACCCCCTTACAATTCTTTTTCATTGTAGTCTTTTTTCAACTATTTCTGTGGATTTTTGGACACTAAGCTCTCTGATTAAATGAAAAAGAAATCAATATTTAAAGACTTGGAAGAGTGTCTAGTTTCACACATATTGTCAGAATCAATTTACAGCCCCAATTTGACGTTGGCTACCTCATCCACCCCATCCCCCGCCTTTATTATCTTGTTTTCTTTTTTCTTTTTCTTTTTCGACTTTCCACTTTGAAAAATGTTCGGTCTGCTCTCCACCTCCGTCATTATTTTTTATTTAGTTTTGGTCCACCCGACGACTTTTAAAGCGTAAGATGAAAAATGTTCAAAACAAAAAATGATTTTGAGTTTCTATTGTCTTTTATTGTCTTAAGAAAACATTTTTTAAGCGATGAGTGAAAAAATAAAACTAAAGAAGCCTCCAGAGCACTACTGCAAGCGCTAATTAAAATTAAGGAGGCCCTATTAAACGCCCTGCTAAAACCAAGTTTCTACCCCCCTCTCCTTGAAGAGAAAATATTTTTTAAGTAAGGCCTGAAAGAAATATATCGTCAGAATCCACAAGAGCTCTACTAAAAGCAGTAAATGTGGCCATCTTGGTTACTGGTCTGAACTACGCCGCCACCTTTGTTCAACACAATGTCTCAAAACTTTACAAAATATGATTATAGTTATATATTGTATATTTTTATTTAAATCAGTTATTAACTCAACGGAGTTAAATTACATTTGGTTGTAAGGAAAACGCGTCAAAATAAGTAAAAACAAATAAATATTATTGGCCTTGTGTATATATATTAGCAGTGGCTTTTAAATCAGACTTAAGACAGGGCGGCCATGAATAGGTAAGCAGACGAAGTTTTTGAAATCGGGAGTCACAAACTGGATGGACGATTTAAACGCCCGAGCAAGCAAGCTGATCTTAGTTATATATATATATATATATATATATATATATATATATATATATATATATATATATATATACATACAGGGTGGGCCAAAATAAGGGTCCTATAGATATATATGATTATATTTAAAGATAGGACCCTTATTTTGGCCCACCCTATATATATATATATATATATATATATATATATATATATATATATATAACACCACTTAATCTTTTTTTTTTTAACAGTTTAAAAAATGGAATGAATATAAAATTTGCAGTTTATGGACAGCGCTACATTTTAGATACGGTTTTCAAGTTAAATTCAATTTTACAGCCATTTTTTTTCTTTATTAAATTGTTAGGTGACAGTAAATATTAATTAACAAAGCACCACTCCCGATGTTAAGAATAGGTTTCTAAATAAGAACTAACTTTTATTGGAGATATATAACGTGTTAAATAATCGTGATGGGACTATTCCAATATTTTTCCTGATTCCGATGCAAATACAGATTCTAATTTAAATTCCCAATTCTGATGCAATTACTGTTTACGATTCTTTTAAAATCTCTGAATATTTTACCGTAGAGTTGTTGTCTTTTCATTATTGTTCAGATTAGCGTAAAAACACATATAATATTTTCGCAAACGTATGATACACACACACACACACACACACACACACACACACACACACACATATATATATATATATATATATATATATATATATATATATATTATAATGTTATAGGCTGTTTTTTGGGGGGGGTTACACAGTGATCACCATTTATCAAGGCCCGGAAGCCACTCAGGGATAAGGGTTATTGCAAGTACATAACGTTAGTGTGGAGATTTGATGAAGTGTTTACTTAAGGGGGCGGTTCATTAGGAATTTGTTAACATTGGACTTGAAGACATACAAGTTGTAGTCCGGTGGGAAGCAAGCAGACGGAACAGAGTTCCACGGGCGTGCAGTTAAAAATTATTAAATATTTATCATGTTTTTTTTCATTAATATTGCATACGAAATGCGAAATGGCGTCACTGTAAGGGAAAAGACTAAAAAGGGGAGAGAGAGCATGTTAGAGGGACGATCACGTGAGAGACGTCACAACTGTAACGAGAAGTCACGCCTAGTGGGAGATTGAGGAAATAAATGTCGTTGTTACAAAAAAAACTGGAGGGGTCTACGTATGTAAGTATGTACTGCGTTACGGTATCAGCAATGGAAGATTAAGTTTTAAACAAAAGCAAACGAAAAATAAACGATTAAACAGATCGTTTTAAGCATCGGAAAATAGGTGAAGATTTTTCAGATACCGATTCCCATGCCCTAGAAATTTTCAATTTTTACGATCCTCGATTCATCTTAATCTCAAAAGAGAACAGAATTGTTTTAAAGTGATTGTAATGTAAACGATTGGATACAGCGAAAACCGCTCTTGAAACTAAAGTTATAAGGAAAACTTATTTGAAAATACATCATTTGAAATCAAAATTAAAAACTCCATAAGAACTTTCTTCTCAACCTAACATATATATATATATATAATATATATATATTATATATATATATAATATATATATAATATATATATGTATATATATAGTCTTTTTTTATCATTCGTTATAAAACCATCCAGTCAGTAAGTCATTTAATCACCTGCAATCACTGCATCAACTCGCTCTCGAATTTACTATAATACGAATAATTTATTTTTCAAGGGATCATCAGTTGTTTACCATGAAACACTGTTTCGGGGATTTAAAAACAAAACAGTATATTACATCATGGCTCCCCAGCAGTGTTGATCAAACACCACCACCCTTAATCTTAGGAAGAAGACATGTTTCAAACATTTGATCCAGTTTTCTATTCTTAATTGCAATTACTAACCTTTTCATACTATAAAAATGAATTTCTTACCTGTGCAATTCATCAATTTCCACATTTAAAATGGATACATTTTTTAATTTTTTGATTTATCAGTCTTATATATATATATATATATATATATATATATATATATATATATATATATATATATATATATTGATATGTAGTTTGCTTGAAGCATTGTGTGGGATATATATATATATATATATATATATATATATATATATATAGTAGAGAATTAGAAGGCTATCACAATGCGAGGAATGAGATATAGTCGTTGTTGTTGAAAGAAGACAAAGACAAGTGGTGATTTACAAATCAATACGTACATACATATATGTCTATATACAACTGAATAAATATATGTATATATAGACATATATGTATGTACTTATTGATTTGTAAATCACCACTTGTCTTTGTCTTCTTCCAACAACAACGACTATATCTCATTCCTCGCATTGTGATAGCCTTCTAAATCTCTACTATCTCTCTCTCTCTCTCTCTCTCTCTATATATATATATATATATATATATATATATATATATATATATATATATATATATATATAATATTAGCCGATCGTCAAAACATGGCACCAGAGCCAATATTGATACTGAAGGGGTTCGGCATTTGTTCCTACAATGAGGTATCGGCAGGGGTTGCTCTCTGTACATATCAAAATGAGTGTGAAAGAAAGATAATCTGGATATGGCAAGTGCTTGACTGAGCTCAGTTTTAGGCTTTTCCATCACACTATTAGTTTAACTGAGATGATGCGGTTTATCTAAAGATACCGTAAACTGCTATAAAAAGTAAAATAAATCATAGAACAAATGGGGTATTTGTTTTTCGTTTTTATTAATAAATTATTACAACCAAAAGAAAGACGCGTAAATCAAGACCGCTACATCAGTACTACAGCTACATATTCAACCAAACATCTGGGCGGGAGCTGCTAAAAACGGCTTATCCTGCCTTGACAGAGTTCAAAATAGATTTCGTAGCTTAGTGGGAGATGCCCTTTTCTCTTCCCTGCAACCTCTTTCCCACAGAAGAGACGTTGCGAGCCTGGCTTTGCATTATCGCTATTTTTATGGCAAGTGCTCAGCTGAGCTTCAATCTATGGTCCCCCCTCGCAAAACTTTCACGAAAATCACTCGCCTAGCCGAAACCACAATCAAGAATTTCCCACACTCTTTATCTGTACCTAAACCTAAATGCAGATTCAATAAACAACATTTCTTTCTTAGAAGTGCACGCCTGTGGAACTCTCTTCCGATTGCCTGCTTTCTAGTTGACTGCAATCTGATTGTCTCCAAGTCCAACGTAAACAAATTTTGGATGAACCCTCCCCTTAAATAATCCAATTCACAAAATTCATACTACTTATGTTTACTACGCTATAATCACATTAACCCTTATCCGCGAGTGGCCTCCGGGCCTTGATAAGTGGTGATTCCTTTGTAAAAAAGTGATGGATATCGGTTTTAGGCTTTTCCATTACACTATTTGTTTGACTGAGAAGATGCGGTTTATCTAAAGGTACCGTAAAGTGCTATAAAAAGTAAAATAAATCATAGAACAAATAGGGGTATTTGTTTTTCGTTTTGTTTTTTTTAAATATTTATTAAATTATTACAACTAAAAGAAAGACACGTAAAGCAAAGCTACTACATCAGCACTGCGGCTACATATTCAACCAATCATCACTGTTGTGGTATCCCCCGTCGTAAACCAAGGTTTGTCTTGATAATTCCAAATATCACACACGAAGGCAGCGATTGACTTTTATGCAAGACTAGTTTGATTGTACCTATTTACTATGCCTCCCCACGGGACAGAGTTAGACACCAGGGTCGTTTTTTTAACGTGGAGAAAAGGTACAAAAATAAAAATTGTCTCAGTCGTGAAGGAGTTCTTCTCCGCCGAAAAAGAACAAGAAAATGAAGTGCAGCATCTGAAGAACAGATGGTATTTATTTGCTCCCCCACCGAGCAAATTAGGCACAAGGCCGATTTTTAATGTGAGGAGTGAAGGGAGGGGGAAGGGAAAAAGGGGACCAGCTCCCGAGAGGTGGGAAATGGGAGCTGGTTAAAGGTCAGGCATGTGGGGGGTTGCCCCACATCTGGTCTTTGCTAGTCATAGCTTGCAGCATCTGCCGGAACAGATGGTATTTATTTGCTCCCCCACCGAGCAAATTAGACACAAGGTCGTTTTTTAATGTGAGGAGTGAAGGGAGGGGAAAGGGGAAAAGGGGACCAGCTCCCGAGAGGTGGGAAATGGGAGCTGGTTAAAGGTCAGGCATGTGGGGTTGCCCCCACATCTGGTCTTTGCTAGTCATAGCTAGTCATAGCTTGCAGCATCTGCCGGAACAGATGGTATTTATTTGCTCCCCCACTGAGCAAATTAGGCACAAGGCCGTTTTTAATGTGAGGTAAAAACCAGCTCCCCTAAAAGTAGGCAAAAAGGGGGCACTCTCGTTACCAAAAATAATAATTGTCCCAGTATAGAGGGTTTCCCCTCCATTGACTGGTACAAATTATCTTAAGTGCAGCATCTGCCGGAACAGATGGTGTTTATTTGCTCCCCCACTGAGCAAATTAGGCACAAGGCCGTTTTTAATGTGAGGTAAAAACCAGCTCCCCTAAAAGTAGACAAAAAGGGGGCACTCTGGTTACCAAAAATAATAATTGTCCCAGTATAGAGGGTTTCCCCTCCATTGACTGGTACAAATTATCCTAAGTGCAGCATCTGCCGGAACAGATACTACACTTTGATCTTGACCAACTAGTTTGATTGTAGTTCTGTTAAATATGTTGCGTTGTTTGTTTAGTAGTGTTTGTTTCTTGATATAAAAAAGTATGTTTCCGACATGTCTCTGCATTTTTATTGTAAACCAAATCATGTCGCTATTTTTGCTTAAACCCAAATTGAACTCTGTATGCGGAAACATTTACTGCCGTAATAAACAGATGCATATGTACTTAGTTAATAAATATACATTCTTTATACAAAGGCCGTTCCAAAATTAAAGTTTCATACTTTTAGCTAAAAAAAATTGAAGAGTTACAAAGACAAGAGTGGTACCATTAAAACGAGCGACCTTTTATGCTCCAGAATTTTTTTTTTTACTACATAGTCACCACCATTCTTAATGAACTATTGCCAACGATAAACGATGGCTGTGCATGGGCATCCGGATGAACTTTATCATACGAAGGTCCTTCTAAAACTAAGGCCTCCTATTTTTTAACTTAAAAAATGTTGAAGAGATACAAAAACGGAAGTAGTACCATTAAAACGAGCAACATTTTTTTTTTTTTTTGCTTCAGAATTTATTTTCCACATAGTCACTACCATTCTCAGTGCACTTTTGCTATTCGGGCGGAATTAAACAAAATAGGAGGCATTGCTTTTGAGACGCTCTTTGAACTTAGTTAATAAAACAGATTTACTGTGTGATGCTGAAGCATGGACTGTAACTAAGGCGCTAAAGAAGAAATAAAGTGGATTCTATACACGGATGCTCAGGATAGCTCACAAGATATCTTGGAAGAGCCACATCACCAACCAGCAACTATACGGAGATCTACCACAGTATCGAAAGTGCTACAGGAAATAGTGTGACTAGTAGGCTATTTGTGCGGCATCACGAACAGGAAGCCAGCAAACTTGTTCTCTGGATATTATCACACAATCATTCCAATCGAGGTAGAAGAAGAGTTCTGTACAAAGTCACAATTCGCCCATGCATGGAGTATTCCCACCACATCTGAACTGGTGCATCCACCACGAGTCTCTCGCTTTTAAACAGCGTTCAAACAAAAAGTCGTCAATTTAATAGTGTGACACGATAGTGTCATGAGTGTATGCAGAGAGGGGCACACTGCAGTGAAGAAGGTGTTTGACCAGACGAGATGGGACGGAGGAGTGCAGAGAAATGGAAAGATATATCTGGCGACATAGGACCAACCGCCATGCTCTCATTATTAGTTTGTCACAACAAGCCAGATAGCATATCTCAAAAATGGAGACAGAATGAAAATTATTTGGAAATGTCAGAGACGTTTGGATTTAGGAAAAGCATTACCGATAAAGACCATCACAGAGTGTTGACCGAAGAAATCCAGAAAAACTGCCACATGTGAGCAACTACCCTCCTCCCAGGAAAGAGAGGGAGAGGCATTGAGTGATTGAGACAAAGAAGGACCCTTAGAGGAAAGGAGAAAGTGTGTTTTTAATTACTCTCCGCGGGAGAGGTGTGAAAAGGGGGTTGGGATCAGGAAAAAGAATTCTGAAAAGATTCGAGTTGTAGTCAATAAACTGAATGGCTGGACTGGCCAAGCGCTCCCGATCTGGGGGTCCCTCGGGGTCTGATGTTATGATTTTAACTAAACTGTGTCAACGAGGTTTGTGACTTTTACTTAGTCTGGTCAGACATCGTTCTCTGCTTGTAGTTAGTCACCTTAAATTAAACAGTGTCGGTTGTGAACTGAAGAAATTAATAAATAGTTTGTTATTGTTTATAAACCAGAGTTCTGTTTGTTTGTGATGAGGACTCTTTATCTACAGCAAGCTGACCGGACCCGCAGAGGGATTAATGAACCCGGAGCCCACACAGGACAAGAGACGATTGATTTGATGAAGAAACGATACGTGCCACGATTGGGACACAACGTGTGAAGACGACAATGTACGATCGGAAAAACCAACTGTCATATCGGGTGCTGTTCGATGAGGAAAGTCACCTGTCATAATAGATCCCGCACTATCAACCAAACTTAGAGAAAATGACAACTCCCCACCCCCACCATCTCACGAGCCTAATCTTTTCTGTGCTTGATATTGGCAGAACAAAAGGGGATGTTTCATTCTCGCATTGCTTGTGAAGATACCTGACAGTTGTTCTAGAATTGACACTAACTTGTGTTGCATATCAGAGGTTTTGCACCGAGAATCCTCTTCAGCATTTCTTTTCAAAAGACGCAATATTCTTTCTAAGAGCCCATGGTTACTTGGATGAAGTTTTGTGCACTCTTTGTCCTCTCTTGTGAACTGTACGATCACTCTATTAACAGTAGAAAAAGGTATTGAAATATTTCCTGCTATTTTCCGTTGACTAAGACCACCTTCATGTTGGCCCATGATTTTATAGGTCTGATGCTTCTCTTGTTGGGAAATAGGTCGAACATAAGAAAGAAATATAGTAAATCATATTGTAGACACGTTTTACCGGAAGTGACGGCAAGCTGATCGGATCTGTGTGTGAGTCACGTGATCAGGTTAGTTGGAGTCAGTGAATTGGGTTTTAGACGTAAAGAAGAGCGGGCGACTTAACAAGTCGTCCCTTCCCCATCACTGGGGGGGCGGAACGCTGACGTGTGGGAAAATAAGACCTATGCAAGCAAAGACATTCACTTTCCATTTTTCTGCGATCGACATCTGGAAAGTGAAAAAAAACTATATAAAATCAATTCATCGTCTTAGAGTGAATGAATATTCGTCAAAAACAAGTCTCCAGCTTCCCTCCAAGAACAAGATGAATTCCAGGTGGACAAGATCAACGACGCATGAAGTTAAGGTATGACCAAAATACATGTACCACACACACACACACACACACACATACACACACACACACACACAACTACATATGAACAATTAGATATGAATATATCACAAATAGACACCAACATTTAGACGATCATACAACACCCTGGTTCGTGTTGATTGATGCCATTTTAATGAGATACTCCATGTTATTTCAGCACCGTTCTTATTTGTTTGCGGCTGTGTTTGAGCATCGAAGCAATGGTGATGAGGAACCAATTGTTGTTCGAATGGAGAATGTGATGCTGCCTAAGTAGTTTTTTTTTACGACGAGCTTAAGACAAAGTGAGCAAAACACCGAAGCCAGAAGTGAAAAAAGTTTCAACACACAACTTTATGTGGCAGACTGTGCAAGTCAAATGCTGGCCTGAAAAGTCATACTCGAGCCCACGGACAGGGTTTGGGTGTCGCTGACGATAAACCTGAAAACTATGATGAGGTTGGTGGGGAGCATTGGGATGACGAACGTCTGTAAAGACGAAGCAGTTGCCCATGGTCATCGTCGACTTCGACGGACGAGCAAGAAGATGTCTATATACAGTGTGAAACGATAAATTGTTGCCCCAAAGAAAACAGCACTACAGCTTTATTTTTAAACATTTATTGAAAAATCAATTCAGGTAACTTGATTCTGTGGTAGAGCACACATCTATTCAATGTAGCCGCATTTAATCTCAATCACCATCTCGATATTGGTCCGGAACTGGGAGCATGCCTTTTCCACAAGCGCCGGTAGGA
>NC_136516.1:43711823-43831823 GCF_053919585.1 Euprymna scolopes | reverse complement strand
GCATATATATAGTAGAACCCCGGGATACAGTAATTCTAGGATACGGTTTTTTCAGGTTACAATGTGTAATACAATGTTTTTCTAGCCGCTGGTTACGTTATTTGCCCCGCTCTACATTGTCATTTTTCATGTTATTTAATTATGTACATGTGTATTATATACTGTACTGTATTTTGTTACTAATTTTTATATATATATATATATATATATATATATATATATATATATATATATATATATATATATATATATAAAGGTATATATATATATAAAGGTATATATATATATAAATATAAAGGTATATATATAAATATATATATATATATATATATATATATATATATATATATAAAGCCAGAGAGAGTGAGAGAAGGGGAATGAGAGAAAAAAAGAGAGGGAGAACGACAGACAAGCAGATTATTAATAGTATATTTTAGAAGGTATTCGTAGAAGCTTTTAATATTGATCTGCGTTTAGTTCTGGATATTTCTGGCTATATAACAGCGGGGTATATTTACAGATAGGATTCTTTACGGTCTTCTTGGTTACCTTTGCGTTTTGTTTATCAGAATAATGAAGGCTGTTGCCGAATTTTTAACCCGGAAAACGAAATTTGTATGAGCACGCACTTCTTAATCGCAATTCATGCGCATGCGTAACGTGATTCGCGCCCTGGAGGAAAAGGTTTTGTTGAACTACTTTTCTTCGATAATGAGAATCAGCAAGGTGGTTGCAGGCATGAAATCTTGCATTACGATCCCCGATAGCGAATACAGGCTTAAAGAGTATTTCAATTCCAATGTCTTTTCAGAGACTGGTATTCAAGTGTACCTTTTAGACGTTATTTACTGGGTGGAACGATAAAATTGTCACCATAAATAAAGCAACACTGGAATTTTAAAACTTTCTTTTTAATATCAATTCAGGTAACTTGATTATGTAGTAAGGTTCATATCTATTTAATATGGTCACCTTCAGCCTAAATCACCGCCTTGATACGGGTCCAGAACTGGGAGCATGCCCTTTTCTATGCGCACCGGCGGGAGCTCAACGAATACTCGACGGTCGGTGTTGTGGAAGGTTATGTTGGTGATGTTCTCAACGTATGAGCAAACGAAGTAGTCCAGCGAGTTCAAGTCGGGGAAGGGGGGAACAAACTCGTAGCACTCTTTCTGAAGTCAAGTCCGAATCTTATTGGACTTGTGGGCCAGCGCCAAGTCCTGCAATAACATCCAGAATCTGCCGGAGCCCACCTGAATGCATCAGGGGATCACCACACTTTTTTGCACATCTAGGTACACTTTAGTGTTGATTTCAAGCCGACTTCGAAGACGTGAGGTGGTATGATATGGCCCTCACTTGAAACCACACCAAAGACCATAACCATGGCCGGAACCTTTGTTTTCATCATTCTGGACAAGTCTTTGTCATTACTGGCAATTCAACGATGCATTTGATGGTGCTGGCAATAGCCCTCTTGTCATAAGTTGGATCGGTAGAGAGCATGAGTTGTACGGCGGCGCATCTCTGATCTCGCACGTTGAACATTGCATCACTTTCAGAGATAATAGAAGATTCGTATTGGTTTGAGTATACAATTGGCTAACAAGTAGATGATCTGTAAAACACAACTGGCTAACAAGTAGATGGTCTGTAAAAAACGGTTTTCATCAAATGGAAATGGAATCATGTCGTTTTTTCTAGTTTGACAATTTTATCTTTTCACCATGTATTATGTCTTTTAGTGCATTCTATTTTGATCAATAATCGGAATTCAAATTTAATAGCAAAGTAAAAAAGAAAAAATATGGTTTTAACGTCATTAAATTTGTCCTACTTATATATTACACGATTACATAATCAAAAGGATCACTTGTGCATTGTCGCACATTTGTCGTCCCTTAATTCGTTGTATATGAATAGTAAATCTCTTTTGAAGCTGTTAAAATAGAAAAACAGAAAGTTATTGTTGATTTGAAATAAAGTTAAATATTAGGATTGATTGGTGTCTCTAAGCTAAAAACAATGTAAACAACAACAAAATAGACAATAAAAAAGTAAACACAATGACAAAAATAAAACTAACACTAGCAGAAATAATAATAATAATAATAATAATAATAATAATAATAATAATAATAAACCAACCCGGGCAAGAACAACCATACTAGAAATAAAAATATTAATAACGAACAAGATAAATGCAACTGTAGACACCGCACACTTTGCCCAGTTCAAAATAAATGTCTAACCAAAAGCGTAGTTTATCAGGCAACAATATTTGCGAAAGAAACCCCGAATAACAAGAAATATTACGTAGGCATGACTTCCTTAGATTTCAAAACCTGATACTATGACCACAAAAGTACATTCAACAATAAAAAAAACACCGTATAAAAACAACACTAGCGAATAAATACTGGGAACGCAAAGAAAGCGGACATTCGCCGGTAGTCGAATGGAAAATAATAAGACAAGCTGCCACGTGTAGGCATCTGGACGACCCATGTAAATTATGCCTTCATGAAAAATTTGCTATCCTGTACTTTAAAGAACCCCAACATCTATTAAACTGTAGAAGAGAAATAGCAAATAACTGCGTTCACAAAATAAAATTTACTCTAGGATAGCGATACAAAATAGTTTTAAAACTAACAACAACAACAGAAAATAACCAAATAAATAAATTAAATAAACATGAATATACATAAACGTTTATAAACATAAATATATGTGTATATATATATATGTGCATATATGTATGTACACATATATATATTTATATATAAACTAACAAAAAAAAACACTAACCTAGTTTTAAAACAGATACTTTGTCCGATAAAATGCATGCCCATTGGCTGATAGGAAGGGACGCGATGGATACTAGAAAGCTGATTGGCTAACTAAAATCTCAATAGAAGAGGAGCATATAAAAACAATAAACAACCACAGAATTCGCGCATAAGCCTGAGGAGTCCTAGAGTGGATGAAACGCCGAATATTCAGTGTAGCTTAATCGCCATATATATTTTATAAATTACTAACTAGCTCTACCTACGTATTGAGCATTTTTGAAGTAAATACTTAAAGTTTACGCATAAATCTATACTTTCGTATATTAATTTATGTGAGTAAATTAAGTAGTTATATATATATATATATATATATATATATATATATATATATATATTAATCTATATAATAAAATATAGTCGATTTTCCCCGTATACATTAAAACATAATGAGATAATCACAAAGAACTTCATATTCTAATCTGTTCCGCTGTCTAATTAGACTAAACCCTAATTCGTGTTTCCAGAAATTATGCATCAATTTCTTCTTCTTTAAATATTTATTATATTGCCTTCGGGTTACGTGGCACACATTCTCACTGCCAACTATTGCACGGTGTGCTGCTTTTTCATGGGATAAAAATAAAACAAATACTGGTTATTCCAGAATACTTAACGAATGTTTCATGTTGGCATTCATAAGAAATAACGAATGTTCGGTAAATTAGACGACGTGTGCGTCGCTAGGCTTATAAGATTCATTTTTAAATCATCATATTCTTTGTCAAACAATAACTTCCTATTCAGAATTTACATGAAATTTGGTCCGAAGTTGCTTATATAAAAACGAATATATGTATTATGTATTTAAAAAAAGATCTTACTGCACATTTTCAGTCATGTTTCCGTCAGATCCATTGATAGACAAACTATTTTAACATATATATATGTGTGTGTGTGTGTGTGTGTGTGTGTGTGTGTGTGTGTGTGTGTGCGTGCGTGTGTGTGTGTGTGTGTGTGTGTGTGTGTGTGTGTGTGTGTGTGTATGTGTGTGTGTGTGTGCGTGTGTGTGTGTGTGTGTGTGTGTGTGTGTGTGTGTGTGTGTGTGTGTGTGTGTGTTTGTGTGTGTGTGTGTGTGCGTGCGTGTGTGTGTGTGTGTGTGTGTGTGTGTGTGTTAAAAACATTTAAAAATAAATGTTTAAATTTCAACAATATTTCTCGCGGTTAACGGTGGCCTAGTGAATTTGGTCCTAGCTAATGGAGTCAGATATAACTTCGTTGCCGAGTTCGAATCACTCGACCGGCGTTAATCTTGACACTTTGCACTAATGAGTCCCGAAAGGATGAAACACTAGTGTCTGCAGTTACTTAATAATTATTATAGTAAATTATTATATGTATATATATATATTTAACATTTTATGTATCTATATAAAATTATATATCTATAATATAAATCCCACCTGTCTGTTAAAATGTATGTATGTTTGTATGTTTTCCTAAAACATTCGGTAGAGGCGACGGATTTTTATGAGATAAAGATCGTTTTGATGCCCAACCCTTCGGACGACAAACATCGAAAAATTGGCTAAAAACATTAATTCCTTCACCCTCAACTGGAAACTTTTCTACAAAGAAGGGTCGCTTTTTTGCCGATATTTTCGAAAGTCATTCTCTCTTTTGGATCGACTAGCCTTAATTTAAACTTTCGCTACTTCCGGTTTGGCGATGGACGCAACGGCAAAGACGTCATTTTTTCCCCACGTTCTTTTCCTTCTTCACAGTACGGGTTCGAGCCTGCCTGCCTACTACCACTTTTTTTCTCTCAACACACATCTCCAAACACCTGGCCAGCGCCGTTCACCAAGGCTAGTATATATATATATATATATATATATATATATATATATATATATATATATATATATATATATATATATATATATATATATATAATCTGTTTATTATATAAGCATTATTGGTTACATATGTGCATACATGTTTCAGTGGAAGATAAGTGCATCTTCATTTGGTCTTTTATCTTTTCCCTCTTTATTTCGTTGACATTGGCTGTCCGACTTTTAACATAAAATAAAAATAGACTGCGTACCTAATAACAAATACAAACGTAAGGAATAGCATAAAAAATTATTAATTAATAAACAAGCAGAATATATCAATAAAAGTAAAAGTATAATTCTTCGCTACAGAGTTGAGTATATTCAGTGCCCCGTAGCAATTTCCCGGAAAATTCGTAAATACAAACCGGAAATAACAAAAACGGGAACAAACGAAAATGTGTTTGGCTTGTCTAAGAATTGTCAAGTTAATGACAACATCTGATTAAAACGCACATAATTTATTAATTTCGTATATTGTATAATCATATAGTCTTCGCCAAATTTAAAGTGCTGGAACAGGCGAAAATCAGCAGCATTGAGGCCATACTTCTGAAATCACAACTACGTTGGGTTGGCCACGTCTCCCTGTATGGTGAATTTTCCACTTGCCATTGCCACAAAACAGCATCAAAGAAACGGTACAAAGACTTCTGAAGAAATCTCCTGGTGCCTGTCACATCGACTACCGCCAGTGGTCAACTCTTGCAGCATATCGAGGTGTATGGCAGCACATTATCTATCAAGCAGACTTCTTCGAGAACACTCGACAAACTTGTCTGGAGTACAAAAGACGTAGAAGGAAGGAGCGCCACTTAGCCCAAACCCAGACCAGACCTTAACCAGCAGCTGTTGCGGGCTGTATGTATTTGCTTCCCCACTGAGAAAATTAGGCACAAGGCCGTTTTTTAATGTGGAGAGAGAGAGAGGGGGAGGGGGAAGGGAAAAAGGGGGCCAGCTCCTGAGAGGTGGGAAATGGGAGCTGCATAGTGATTTGCCAGCTGGTATGTAGGGTTGCCCCTACATGGACCAGAAGATTGCCACAAGGGCAATGGTCTTTGATTGCAGCATCTGCCGGAACAGATGGTATTTATTTGCTCCCCCACTGAGCAAATTAGGCACAAGGCCGTTTTTAATGTGAGGTAAAAACCAGCTCCCCTAAAAGGGGTCACTCTGGTTACCAAAAATAATAATTGTCCCAGTATAGAGGGTTTCCCCTCCATTGACTGGTACAAACCATCTCAAGTGCAGTATCTGCCGGAACAGATACTACACTTTGATCTTGTTTATATATTTTATTGCTTTTAAAAATTTTGAAAATGCAATTAAGTAAAAAACAAAAGATTCTTAAACAACAAAATTAGGCACAAGGCCCTACAAGAGATTGGGGAGGGGAAGGGTTCAGGGTCTTTGTGACTAAAGTGATTAAAAGTAATAAATGTAGACTTTGGAGTCTTACTCTTGACTGGCAACATTTACCAAAATACCTCATTCACTCTATGAATCTAACTAATAAATCCCCAGCATTTAAGAGTCAAAAACATATTTACAATTTATAAACAGTTGTCTGTGTGTTTGTGTATGCATTTTTTTTTTTAATTTTGTGTGAGTGTGTGTGTGCATGTTTGAAAAAATAAAATTCAATTTCATTAGAAAATAAAAATGCACAAACTAGTGCTGTGCACCCACCTCTTGTCAAATTCCACTCTAGGCAACCTCCTCCAATCGCATCTGATCTTTACTTTAAGCAAATGTTTAAAGTAAACGATCAGATCCCGATCCGGAACAGATGTCCCTTCGCGGACCAACTTGAGGCGCGTGATCCAAATCACCATGCGCGCTACTGCCAGAATCGCCAGGAAAACCATTCTTTCCTCCCTGGGGAACAGCGGCTCCATGTTGTACACAAAATAACCTTCGCCGAAATCGAGCAGACATTCGGGATCGATGCGAGCCTTTACCGCCCCCCCCCCCCGACGTACTCCAAAAAGGGTTGGATCCGGCTGCAACTAAAAAACGCGTGCCTGATCGTTTCGGGCTCGCGTTCGTCACAGCGTGGACAGAAGCCCCTCGTATGTTCTTTATACCGGCAGAGTTCGTCGAGAAGGGGCAGCGCGTTTCGGACCAGTCGCTAGGTGAGGGAAAATTCCGAGTTGTTCAGAATCTCCCGTCCTGGCGCCCAACTCCAATGAGAACGGACAAACTCCATCGACCATCCCATCCGCCTACAAAGTGGATCCTTCGCGGTCCCCTCCACTAGCTCCCGATAAAGTTTCTTTCTTGGCTGATCGAGGACACTGGTCCCCGGCAAAGCTCTAAGAGCGGTCCGGCATTCGGAGAAGAACTTACTCCCTCCTCGGTCTACGACGACCTTCTACCGAGGGGTTAGGTTTGAGATTGGGAAACGAGTTCTACACCACAGGGACCCAAGAAGCGTCTTCTTCAAGCGAACGACCCAGGAAAGCCAATCTCTTGGCATTTCTATGACACAAGAGACTGGGCTGACCCAGGCCTCCCTCGCTCGGACTCTGGACACAGACCTCTCTGCAGACATAATGCTTACCATCGTTCCACAATAGTGAATCGAGGCGCCCTTGCAAGCGGGTTAGTCGTTCTGCAGTGAGAGGAAGTACAGACAATCAGTAAAGGATGAGCGGAAAGACGTATGTAGCACACGCCTCTGCCCGACCCTTCAAGGACAATTTCCTTCCAATCCAAGTCTTCGACGATTTGACCTTGCCATATACTTCCGACCAATTCTTTTTCAGCTGAAGTCCCGGTCCAAACCAGACACCGAGAATATGGACCGGTCCATCGGTCCAGCTGAAAATACCTGGAAGCGAGTTTACCCCGGTCCAGGCCCCCAACCGCAGACCGACAGACTTGCTGCGGTTGAAGATGCCCCCTGTGACTTCTTCGTATCGAGCGAGTGCCTCGACCACCGCTTGAACGTCCGTGCGGCAAGACACGAACACGGTGACGTCATCAGCGAACGCGGAAACCCTGGCTCGTGTGCCTCCAGATAGAGCTATTCCGCGCAGGACTGGTGTAGCCGCCTCGTCCCTTAACTTGCGAAGGAGGGGTTCCAACGCCAGGACGTACAACAGAGGCGACAGTGGACAACCCTGACGCACCGACCGAGAGACAGCGAATGACTCCGACCTTGGCTCGAAAGCCACAAAGGTCCTCCCTAAAGAGGGAGGTGGGCCCAGCAGCTGTTGCGGGCTAGTCTGTTTATCCTGCAATGGACTCGTCAACCACGGACGTGTATTCAGAAAACGTGGACAAGCCCCTTCCTAGATATTCTTTTATTTGGATTAGTGAGATTAACGTTCTCATCTTTACTTATATTTTCGTGTTTTTTTTTGGGGGGGGGGGGCGTAATCTTCGATCTTTTCCAAACGCGTTCAGTCAAACTCTGGAATCTGTACGGAATTTGGAATAGAACTCTTTATTTAATACACACGGGTAGATTGTTTTTGCTTTTGTCAGCCATGATGACAACACTGATATATTCTGACCAGCCAATCTTTAAAGACGTTCTTTTCATGCCACTTTAGAGGGGATATATAAAGATTCAGAAATCAGAGGCTATTTGTGGCTATTTCCATTGTTTCTACCGAAGTCTTTTAAATGATATTCGACCCCACTCTCACAACGCTCCTGGGAGGGTACTTAGAGAATTTGAATCGCTTCCATTGTCGTACATCAAAATACGATATATTTAAAGTTTCAAGAACTGTGCTGTCCTCACAGTGTAACAGTTTGAGGCCCTATTGTGGTGAAGAATCGAGCACGTTAACTAGTTTAGCTGTGCAGTTTGCAAGATAGATGCAAATGTAATATTTGACTGATAATGGAATTTCTGTAACAATAAGAACATAAAGCAATATTTGAAACAATTGAGTCAAATTGGAGAAAATTGAAAGTTAAGGAACTTTAGCTCTTGGAATTGCTTCTCCAAACCAAGTTTCATCATGAAATACCTGCCTAGGGCGCAAAAATTCCTCGAAACGCGTCAGAAACATTCAAACTGATAAAAATAATTGCAAATATGAAAATAAAAATATCAAAACATAAACTAAGTGTATAAAAAACAATAAGTTGACTCCACTCCTTTGAATATATATTTTTCTCGCGTTGGACTCACTCTAACACACACACACACACACACACACACACACACACACACACACACACACACATATATATATATATATATATATATATATATATATATATATATATATATATATATATATATGTATAAGAGTTAATATAACATGTAGAGTTAAAAACATATTTAATCTGAAAAGGAAATACTTAGTAAGTGGATAGTCCTTATCCGCGGAGTTTCGAAGAAATATTTCTTATCATCAGAGGATAGGAATTAGAAAAATGCGGGATCAGATTTTGCATACAAAAGTATTTGATGATACTGCAAGTAAGTCAAAGATCTTACTTGATAACAAAAAGTGAAGCAGAGGGAACATGGTGAAGAAAAAGATGATATATATCGTTATTGTTTCCAGGCGTCCTGGACTTCTCCTTGCCACTGGACTAAAACAGCGCCGATTCAGGAGAGGTGTGGTTGGTGATTGCGCAACTCTTGCCTCACAATTACACGGGCAGCTACATCTACAGGGGATATTCTTTGTCTTTCGAGATTGAACGGAGGCGTAGAATATATATATATATATATATATATGATTACTTAATTTAATCACATGGATTAATATAAGAAAGTATAAATTTATGCTTAAACTTTAAGTATTTACTTCAACAGTGTTCAATAAGTAGGTAGAGCTAGGTATTAAGTAATAAAATATATATGGCAATTAAGCTACACAGAATATTCCGCGTTTCATCCACGCTATGATTCATCAGGCTTATGCGAGAATTTTTTGGTTGTCTCGCATTTTTATATAAATAAACAAATAAAATAAGATACATATACATAAATATATGTATAAACTAACATAAAAAACACATTTAACCTAGATTTAAAATAGGTCAGGACACTAGATACCTACGCTTTAAGTGCCTGCTCATTGGCAGATTAAGAAGGGTGTGGCGAAAACTAGAAAGCTGATTGGCTAACTAAAAACACAATAGAAGGTGCATATATAAAAACGCGAGACAACCGCAAAATCCTCGTATAAGCCTGAGTAATCCTAGCGTGGATGAAAAGCGGAATATTCTGTGTAGCTTAATTGCCATATATATTTTATAACTTACTACTATATATATATATATATATATATATATATATATATATATATATATATATATATATATATATATAAAGCATTAAGAAATATGATTAATAAACAGGACGGCTGGAAAGATATTTGCCGATATTGTCTTGCAAACGGCCCCTTTGTAATCTGTGGAGCAACATTCGAGTGATATCGTGCACCACATATGGAAAGTTCTTGGAAAGAAACTCTGTCCATGGAAGTTTTGTATTTTTTTTTATATAATTTTCAAATGAAAACCAAAGAAAATGGTTTTCCTTTGGGTTGTTTAAGAAAATAAGTGATTTTCAGAAAAATTGACTTCGTATGATTTTAGATACACAAAGGAAGAAAGAAAAGGTTGAAATCGAATTGATAATTATTCAACCCATTTTAACGAATCCGTGTATCGATCTGAGTGATTTAATTTGAAACCGTTCGATGTTTTAAAATATGAGAACCCGTGGTTGGTTGGTTGGTTGGTTGGTTGGTTGGTGGGAAAAAAATGGAGATTTTTTTTTTTATATATAATTTTCAAATGAAAACGAACGAAAATGGTTTTCCCTCGGGTTGTTTAGAGAAAATAAGTGATTTTCAGAAAAATTGATTTCGTATTAATTGATATTGCCGAAGTTAAGCTCATGAAAAACAATTTTTCTCCTTCCCCTCCTCCCCCATTCTCCTTCGCTCCCCCCTCATCCTTATTCTTTCTCTAATTTTATTTCATATACATTTCGTATTATCTCTTTCTCTCTACCTACTTTCTTCTTCTTCTTCCTCTTCTTCTCCATTTCTCTTTCCTCTTTTTTAACATTTCTTCTTCTTCTTCTTCTTCTTCTTCGCTATTTCTTTTTCTTCTTCATTTCTTCTTTTCTTCGCCATTTCTTCTTCTTTTTCTTCTTCTTTTTTTCTTCTTCTTCTTCTTCTTCTCCATTTCTTTTTCTTCTTTTTCACCATTTCTTCTTCTTCTTCTTCTTCTTCGCTATTTCTTTTTCTTCTTCATTTCTTCTTTATTCGCTATTTCTTCTTCTTTTTCTTCTTCTTTTTTCTTCTTCTTCTCCATTTTTTCTTCTTCTTCGCCATTTCTTCTTCTTTTCCATTTCTTCTTCTTTTCCATTTCTTTTCTTTTCCATTTCTCTTTCCTTTTTTTCACCATTTCTTCTTCTTTTTCAGCATTTCTTCTTCGCCATTTCCTCTTATTCTTCTTCATTATTTCTCTTCTTCTTCACCATTTCTTTTTCTTCTTTTTCTTCTTCACCATTTCTTCTTCTTCTTCTTCTTCGCCATTCGTTCTTCTTGTACACCATCGCATACATTGTGTTTCCTTCATTAGTTCTATTTTCTTCTTCCCCTTTTCTTTCACCTTACTCCTCTACAATATTCTTTATTAGAATCTCGTCTTTTCATCTCCATCTCCTTCGTCTTTGTTTCTCTACTTCCACCGCAACATTATTCTTTTTCCCTTTTATTGTTTACTTCTTAGCCTTATTTGTTTTCTTGCCCCCCCTCCCTTTTATTCATCTCAACAATCAAACCACATGTATGTGAATGCAGCAAATTAGCCCAAAAAAGAATATAAAAATAGACACGATCAAGTGAAGAACGCGGTTCATTGGCAATTATGAAAACAAATGAATTTTGGACACACAGACAAATGGTACAAACACAAACCGGCAACAGTAATGGAAAATGAAAATCACAAGATCCTATGAGACATGGAATACAAACGGATAAATTCATCCAAGCAAGAAGACCGGATGTCATGATAATTAAAAAGAAGGAAAAGGCGTGCCAGATTGTAGATTTTGCCGTTCCAGCAGACCACAGAGTGAAAATGAAAGAGACTGAGAAGCAAATACACGGAACTGATCAGAAAAAAAGTACAAATAACACCACTAATAGTAGCAGCGCTAGGAAGGATACCAAAAAGCTTTGATAAAAGAATGGGAGATATTGGAATCAGAGGGATGACCGAGAAAATACAACGAATTTCAATAATGAAAACTGTAGAAATATTAAGGAAACCCCTTGAATGTGGAGACTAACACCACATATAAACTACACACAAACTGGACACAGGAACAGCTACAGATGCAAAACACAAAGTAACATCTCATGAAAACTGAAACTACAAATGAAAAACCGCGCCCATCTTTGAGTATCGCCATAAATAGGCACCACACCAAATAATGTGGGTCAAGGAGGAGGGAAGACCTAAGAGAGAAAGCACTAGCCAGACCTCCACTAGAGATGTGCGAATAAGACTGGGGCCTTGGAGAGGCATATTGCCACCCAAATTTCAGTGGAGACCAATAGTCGCCGCCAATGAGAAATCAATGGTAAGCGGCTGTTGCAATAACGCAAATTAATTTGCAAAGTTTGAAGAAATAGTTGGGGAGTACTGGAAATCCGGGGAGACGTGTTGTCACTCAGACTCCATGGAATACCACTAGTTGTTCTCAAAGAACAATCTTTGACGATGGCTTGTGTGAATACTTCTAGTAAGTAAATCATAATCCTTCTTTGTCTTTATGCTTAATCTCCTATTATCTCCTCCTACTCCTCCTACTCTACTTCTGTCCCTCCTCTCACTGCTTATTTATTGACTTCCTCCCCTACTCTTTTTTCTGATACCACATCCTTCTTTTACTTCCGCTTCACTCCTTTTTTCTATTCCCCTCTTTCTTCTTCGTCTTGTTCTTCTCGTTCTTTTTTCTTCTCTTTTGTCTCCTTCTTCTTCTTCTTCTTCTTTTTCTTTTTTCTTCTACTACTATCACTATTACTACACTTTCTTCTTCTATCTTTTTAGTATATTCTTCCTTTTCTTCTTTTTCTTCTTCTTTTTCTTTTTCTTCTTTTGCATCTTCTTTTTCTTCTTTTTCTTTTTCTTCTTCTTCTTCCTCCGTTTCTTGCTTTTTTACCTCTTCTCCATCTTCTTCTTCTTCTTCTTCTTCTTCCTCTTCTTCTCCTTCATCTTCTTCTTCTTCTTCTTCTTCTATTGTTCGTTCTTCTTGTTCGTTTTCTTCTCACATCCTATTTTAATCATCATCATCATCATCATCATCATCATCATCATCATCATCTCTCTTCTTCGTCATGTTTTCCTCCAGTTAATGCTTGATTTTTTGTCTTTTCTATCTTCTTTTCTCCTTATCGTGCACCCACCCTTCTTCTCATACTACTACACCTTTATCTTTTTTTCTGTTTTATCTCCTTCTTTCCTCTCGCCCGTTCCCATCTTTATTTGTATTCTTGTCTTCCTCCTTCTCATTCATCATCCGTATTTATATTTATCTTATATTTTCTTATTTCTTCATATTATTTTCCTGTTTATTCTCTTTTCATCTCATACTGCGCCTTTGTTTTCTCCTGCACATCATCCTTCTCTATCCGCTTCTCTCATTTCTTTTTGCCCGTCTTCCTCTTCTTCTTCTTCTTCTTCCTCTTCTTCTTCTCTGTCGTCGTCGCCATTATCTTCTTCCTCTCTTTCTTCTGGCCCTTTGTATTATGTTATCTTGATTCGTATTCTTCTTCTTCCTCTCTCTCTCTCTCTCTCTCTCTCTCTCTCTCTCTCTCTCTCTCTCGTCGCCATAGAAACATTTGATAAACGAAAGAACGACGCCATTGCGAGAACCTCAAAAGCAATGGACGAATTCACCACCAGAATTGTTGCCATTAAAACTCGTCGAGAAAACAAGAAAGAAAGAAGAAAAATGGACGAGAAGAAATTGCCGTTCTGCACAAACGCGAACACGTGGCTGCGCATGCGTCAGTCTGTCTCTCAACTTTCTTTTTATGATCCGCCATATTGTTTTTTTGTTTTTTGTTTTCTTTTCATAGATCACAACCCTTTAGAGTAAACACTCACAAAAATGGTGGCTCACCTTTCATAGCATTACACAATTAGTATAACAGTTCCTTTATCAATGAATTGTATCTACGTCAATTCTTTATTTGGTTGGTGTCTTATTTTTTGTACTTCTGTTATTCATGTTGGTCGTTAGTGATTTGTGTTTTTTCTTGTTATCTCACTTGTTTATAGTTTATTTTACTTTGCCTTGCTTTTATCGTTCTTCTGTCTGAGTTCGTTATATCTAAATGTAATACGTTTTTGCTCTTTTCGCTCGTCTCATAATTGTTGTTGGATTCATTTATATTTATTTCGATGCAATTATGAATGTAATAACAATCAGGTCACTATATCTGTTATATTGTCATCTAAAATATAAACCTCACCTGTCTGTTTAAATGTATGTATGTATGTATGTATGTATGTATGTATGTATGTATGTATGTATGGGGTGGAGAGGGCTCCCGTAAGAGTAGGAGAAGCAAATCTCTGATTTAAAAAAAACATAAAGCGGGAGACAAGTACCCGCATTAAGCTGGTCTGCAGTTTAATTTGTTGCATTTGGGCTCATGGACTTTAAGTGTCTGAGGGAATGGCACTCGTCTGACAAGACGTTGCAATCATCATGTATGTATGTATGTATGCCTAAAACTTTCGACAGAAGCGACGGATCTTCAAGAGATAGGTATCATTTTGAAGCCCGATGTCTTGGACGACAAATATCAAAATATTGGCCAACAGCATTAATCCCTTCACCCTCAACTGGGCAGTTTTCTACAGGGAGAGGTCAATTTTTTTGCAGAGCCATTTTTGAAAGTCATCGTATCGGTTTGACTGACTTTGCCTAATTTTAACGTTCCGAACTTCCAGTAGTGGTAAGACGTCAGATTTTCTTTCACTTTCTTTTCCACCTTTGCGTCACGGGTTCGACCTTGCCTGCCTACCACCATTTTTTTTTGCTCAACACGGACCTCTAAACACCCGAGCAACGCCGGGCACCCAAGCTAGTGTTATTATAAATAGAAGGCAAATGCCTGAATTATTTTCCATATCGTGATCGAAGAAGGTGCTACGATCCGCGGTATAAAAAGGGATGCACATAAGGTTGTTTCGTTCTCTTTTTAATCATGTCTCAACAGACATAATTCACTGGCCGTTTTTTGTCTTCCATCGATCTGACGGTTGTTATAAAAATATCTTCCCATCCTGTACGCGCTCACAAACACACTATTCACTCCAAACAAAACACACTGCCACTAAGGTATGAAACGTTATCTATTTTTTTCAATATATGATACAAACATTCACCATATGGCGTCAGGCTCGAAATACTTCGCTTTCGGGGTAGTAGATGCTGTTACGATACGCAATATAAAAATTGGATGCACATATTTTTTCTTTCTTTTTCATCTCGCCTCGACACACACATTTCACTAACCGAATTTCCCTTTTTATCATGTACACACATCACAAACACACTATTAACCCCGAACATGGCAGACTGTTACTGAGATGCCCCTATAAATTTGACTTCTTGCGTTTCAGATTTGCGCCATACATAAATAAAAGTCCATAATCCTACCGTGTTAGTTGCTTGCTCTAGTACGCGCTCTTTTTGTGATTTTTCTTGATTAATATTTCCATTCGTTTCATAAGGTATTTACGCAGATGTTCGACAAAGGATGTCAGACGTGATGAAAGGAAGAACAAGGAAAGGAGATAAACAAGAACACACGCGGACGGAAAGCGACGACGAACACACCTGGACAGCAAAAGACCCGTAAGGCGTGCTGGTGTGAAATGGACATGTGGCCAGGTAGCGACGTGAGAACGACTTTCAAAAAATGTGTTCGACACAGCGGAGAATTGTTAAGCACGTGTCGAGAAACTGTAAAAAAAAAATATGCAGGCGTTGTTTATAAAGTACCGGTAATAAATACCTTTTGTAAATCATGAGAAAAGCCGAGTAAAATTTCCTTCTTTTTTTTTTTTTTTTTGTTTCTTGCGACTGTCTCAGATAAGAGGAATGTTAAAATGTAAGGACAGTGTTCACATGTAACGACACCGTTTAAAAAAAAATTAACGACACCGTTTGAAAAAAAATTAACGACACCGTTTAAAAAAAATTAACGACACCGTTTAAAAAAAAATTGAACGACACCGTTTGAAAAAATAAACGATACCGGATTTCGGGGTAGAAAATGACTTACATTTCTAGAAGCGCGTCTGGTACAATGCAGCGATGATTGCGACCAAAACGGTATGTCTTTCCTTTGTCTGGGCAAGAAGACAAAGATCCTATTCGTTCTCATTGTTGAACTGTTGTTTAAAGTATCTATATCTATTTATTATTTGCGTTAGAAACGTTCACACACGTGCACGCGCAAAAAAACTATTACGTTGAAGATTACAACCACCCAATATCACACACACACACAAACACAAACACACAAATATATATATATATATATATATATATATATATATATATATATATATATATATCATAATAGAAGAATGTAAGCATGAAAAGGAATATGGTTAAACGTGGAAAAGTAAAAGAACTACTTGTTAAAAGTGGAAAAGAAATGGACAAGATATTCTAGTAAAAAATGTAATAAATTTATAACTTAAAATATTGCAGGATTAAGAATTGATTATATAATGTCATGAATTGAATTTATTTAAAAAACATTCTTAATGCTGCAATATTTTAAGTTTTAAATATATATATATATATATATATATATATATATATATATATATATATATATATATATATATATATATATATCAAAGTGACCGTCTCTGTGGGTCTGTGGGTCTGTGTCTGTGTACATTTCCCTACGCAATAACTCTGTCAATTTTTAGTCTACAGACTAGAAATTTGATAGACAGGGTACTGACATTTGGGAAAATCGATGTGATCGGCTTTTGGCCAGAAATTTGGCGATTAAGGGGCCAAGGTTCAACGATTTGACCTTTGAGAACTCTACCAAACTCCTCCAACAATTTTGGGTCTACTCATTTGAAATTTTAGATATAGGTTACTTGGACATGGACCTAACGTAATAACTTGATTTGAGCCCAAAACAATAAGTTTTAAGGGTTCATAATAGAGGTCAAAATTTTAAAAAAAATTAACCTCTGAGATCTCTTCCAAATTTCTGGTCTAAATATTTGAATTTTTACATAAAGGGTATTCAGAGATAGGGCAAGCTTTTTCATCAGTTTGGGTCGAAATTTTTTAGTTACCAATATATAAATATATGTATGTATGTCTGTTTGGAGGTCTGCTTTCAATAGAGGCGACAGATTTTACCAAGATCAGTATCGTTTTAAAGTTCGATCTTTCATACGACAAATATCGAAGAATTAGCTAAAAACATAAATATCTTCCTCTTCAACTAGGCACTTTTCTACAGGCGGGGTCACTTTTTTCGTCGATATTTTTTTTAAATTATACTCTCCTTTAGATTGTCTAGCCTTAATTTTTAAAAATTTCGCCTCCGGTTTGGCGGTGGTCGTAACAGCATAAACATTAGGTTTTACTCCGTTCTTTTCCTCCTTTGCGGTACGGGTTCGAGCCTGCCTTCCTACTACAACTTTTTTTTTTGCTCAATATACACATCCAAACACCCGGGCAACGCCGGGCTGAAATGGTAGTTTATACTAGAATATCCTGTCCTTTTCTTTTCCTGTTGTAACAACTAGTCCTTTACTTTTCCATGTAAGCTTTACCATATTACTTTTTATGCTCGCATTTTTCTATTGTAATCCATGATTTTTCCCGGCTTCTAGTTTCCTTAAAATAAATAATAGCACTCGTTTCCTTTAAATAAAATACCCAAATTATCTTCCTTCCATTCTTTCATTCTCTCTGTTTCACTTTTTATTTTTATTTTTTTTCGCAAGATCGATAGATTGGTGTCAACGGTAGTCGCTGAAGCGACGTGGTTGCTATGGAAACCAGTCATAAAAAACGTCGCTCAAGGGTTTTTTTTACGATTTTAAACACCAATAAATTCATTATAACATTTGTTTTACTGAACGACGATTGAAATTTTTTTTTTTCAAAATATAGCGAAGAAGGTGGTCTATAAAGTGTAATAATTGTTTGAAATTTGGTCGAAAAACGAGTGCGCGGTGAAGCTTTAAAGCAGTGTTGAACGACTAAAACTGCCACTTAACCATATATTCAAACACGATCGTGTTTGAATGATATATATATATATATATATATATATATATATATATATATATATATATATATATATATATATATATATAAGTGAACGTGTGTGTGTGTCTGTGTATATTTCCCTATGCAATAACTCTGTCAATGTTTAGTCTACAGACTCGAAATTTGATATACAGGATACTGAGATTTGGGAAAATCTATGTGATTGGTTTTCGGCCAGAAATTTGGGTGTTAGGGGGTCAAAGTTCAATGTTTTTACTTTTGAGAACTCTACCAAACTCTTCCGACAATTTTTCGGTTAAACACTTGAAATTTTAGATATAGGTTCCTTAGATATGGATCTAAATTAATAATTTGATTTGAGCCCAAAACAATAGATTTTAGGAGGTCATAATAAGGATCAGAGTTTACAAAATTAACCTTTTTTTTTTTTTTTTGCTTAGCATACACCTTCAAACACCCGGGCAATGCCGGGCTGAAATGCTAGTATATCTATAAAAGTGAACGTGGCTGTGTGTCTGTGTGTCTGTGTATCTGTGTATATTCCCTACGACATAACTACGCCATTTTTAGTCCACAGACTCGAAATTTGATATACAGGGTACTGAGATTTGGGAACATCTATGTGATCGGTTTTCGGCCTGAAATTTGGCTGTTAAGGGGTCAAACGTCAACGATTTGACCCTTAAGAACTCTACCAAACTCCTCCGACAATTTTGGGTCCACACACTTGAAATTTTAGATATAGGTTCCTTGGACATGGATCTAAGTTAATAACTCGATTTGAGCTCAAAACAATAAATATTAAGGTGTCATAATAGGGTCAAAGGTAAAAAAAAATTAACCCCTTTTTTTTTTTTGCTCAGCATACACCTCCAAATACCCGGGCAACGCCGGGCTGAAATTCTAGTCTATATATATATATAAAAGTGAAAGTGTGTGTGTGTGTGTGTGTGTGTGTGTGTGTGTGTGTGTGTGTGTGTGTGTACATTTCCCTACGCAATAACTGTCAATTTTAAGTCTACAGACTCGAAATTTTATATACAGGCTACTGAGATTTGGGAAAATCGATGTGATTGGTTTTCGGACAGACATTTGGCGATTAAGTGGTCAACGATTTGACCTTTGAGAACTCTACCAAACTTCTCCGACAATTTTGCGTCTAACCACGTGAAATTTTAGATATAGATTCCTTGCACGTGGATCTAACTTAATAACTTTATTTGAGCTCTAAACAATAAATGCTAAGGGGTAATAATAGGGGTCAAAGTTAAAAAAATTGACCGTTTTTTTTTGTTTTGTTTTGCTCAGCATACACCTCAAAATACCGCGGCAACGCCGGGCACCCATGCTAGTATATCTATAAAAGTGAACGTGTCTGTGTGTATGTGTGTCTCTCTGTGTGTCTGTATACATTTCGCTACGCAATAACTCTGTCAATTTTTAGTCTACAGACTCGAAATTTGATATACAGGGTACTGAGATTTGGTAAAAATCTATGTGATTGTTTTTCGGCCAGAAATGTCGCTGTTAAGGGGTCAAAGTTCAACGATTTTACATTTGAGAACTGTACCAAACTCCTCCGACAATTTTGGTCTAAACACTTGAAATTTTAGATATAGGTTCCTTGGACATGGATCTAACTTAATAACTTAATTTGAGCCCAAAACAATAGATTTTAAGGGGTCATAATAGGGGTCAAAGCTTAAAAAATTGAACTCTTTTTATTTTTTGCTCAGCATACACCTCCAAACACCCGGGCAACGCCGGGCTGAACTGCTATTATATCTATAAAAGTGAAAATGTTTGTCTGTTTGTCTGTGTACATTTTCCTACCAAATAACTCTGTCAATTTACAGACTCGAGATCTGACATAAGGGGTATTGAGATTTGGGAAAATCGATATGATACGTTTTCGGCCCGAAATTTGGCTGTCAAGGGGTCAAAGTTCGACGATTTGACCTTTGAAAACTCTACTAAACTCCTTCGTCAATTTTGGGTCTAAACACTTGAAATTTAAAATGTAGATTACTTTGATATGGATCAAACTTTATAATATAAATATAAAGAGTTCAAAATTGGGGTCAAATTAAAAAAAAAATGACATCTGCGATATCTACGGAATTACTCAACCAATTTTTTGTCTAAACAATTGAAATTTAACGAAAAGTGTCTTCAGACATAGGGCAAGGTTTTTAATCGGTTTTTGACCGAAAAGTTGGCTGCCAAGAGGTACACGTTCAATAGATTTGACCTTTGCGATCTCTAGCAAACTATTAAGCCAATTTTGGGTCAAAACATTTGAAATTTTACATAAAGGGTATTCAGACATGCAGCAAGCTTTTTAATCAGCTTTGAGGCGAAAATTTGACTGCCAAAAGGTCAAAGTTTACAGAGTAGACCTTTGCAGATTCCACCACCTTCTCCCTCAATTTTGAGTCTAAACAGTTGAAATTTTAAATGTAGGTAACTTGGACATGGGTCAAACATACTATTTGAATTTGAAATCAAAACACTAAATTTTAAGAGGTCAAAATTGGAGTCAAATTTTCCAAAAATGTATCTCCTTTGTCTCTACGAAATTACTAATGAAATTTGGGGTCTAAACATTTGAAATTTTACATAAAAGTATATTCAGACATAGGGCAAGTTATAAACGGTACAAAGGGCTCGAGTAAATAAGTAGCAAATAATTTGGGGTTTACGATTAGTAGTGAATGATTTGATTTGAGAACAATAGTAAATTAATAGAAAATAATATTGGGTGTGAGATTAAGAGTGAATTAATAGTAAATAAGTTTGGAGTTGAAAAAATAGTAAATTAATAGCAAATAATTTTGGGTTTAAGATTAATAGTGAATTATTAAATATAAGAATGGAATTGAGAACAATAGTAAATTAATAGCAAATAATTTTGGGTTTGAGATCAGTAGTGAATTAATAGTAAATAAGTTTGGATTTAAGAGTAAATTTGTATCAAATAATTTTGGGTTTGAGACTAACGGTGAATTAATCGTTAATAAATTTGGAGTTGAGAACAATAGTAAATTAATAGCAAAAGTTTTTTGGGTTTGAGATTAATAGTGAATAAATAGTAAAATGTTTGGAGTTGAGAAAATAGTAAATTAGTAGCAAATAATTTTGGGTTTAAGATTAATAGTGAATTAATAGTAAATAGGTTTAGATTTGAGAGCAATAGTGAATTAATAGCAAATAATTTTGGGTTGAGACCATTAGTGAATAAGTAAATACGTTTGGATTTAAGAATTATAGTAAATTAGTACCAAATAATTGTAGGTTTGAGATTAATAATTAATTAATCTTTCTATTATAACTATTAAAGTAATATTGAGTTATTGTGTGTATACATTTCCTAACAAACTACTTTGTCAATTTTTATCTACAGACTCGAAATTTGACAAAAGGGTTATGGAGATTTGGAAAAATCTTTTTAATCGGTTTTTGGCCAGAAATTTGGCTCTCAGGGGCCAAAGTTCAACGATTTGAGCTTGGAAAGCTTTACCAAACTTGTTCGCCAATGTTTGGTCTAAACACTAGAAATTTAATTTTAAATGTAGTTTACCTGTGCATGAGTACAACCTTATAATATATATATATGCATATGCATATAAAGTTATTAACTGATTAATATATATATATATATATATATATATATATATATATATATATATATATATATATATGCATATAAATTATTAACATAGGGCCCGAATAATGCCGGGCTGAACTGCTAGTATATATATATATATATATATATATATATATAGACGACTATATAACATGTCCACGTTTTGGCCCCTCGTTTATATATACCTATATATATATATATATATATATATATATATATATATATATATATATATATATACACGCGCACTATATGCATCAGCCATGCAATCGTATATGTATATATATATATGTTTATATATATATATATATATATATATATATATATATATATAAATTATTAACATAGGGCCCGACTAATTCCGGGCTGAACTGCTAGTATATATATATATATATATATATATATATATATATATATATAGAGAGAGAGAGAGAGAGATGACACTATATAACATGTACACGTTTTGGCCCCTCGTTTATATATACCTATATATATATATATATATATATATATATTTATATATATATATATATATATATATATATATATATATATACGCGCACTATATGCATCAGCCATGCAACCGTATGCTCATCATACTAGCAAAGAATTTGCAACTACTGAAGCTACCTAATACATATTTTCTATCAGCACTATACATGCATTCTATTGCAGCTCTCTCTAGAGACACGCGACCATTGCACACAAATAGATAGGACGTGTGCGTGTATAAGTGGTCTGAGCATGCGCAGAATGCGTGTTGATCCGTGTTGTGCACTTAAAACTCCATTCGTTAAAAAGGAGCAACGACAAAGGAACGTGATTTTTTTTTTTAAATAAAGGGGAGGCGCTACCAGTAATGCTCTTCTTTAGGTTGAATGTTTCGTGCCAAATGTCACAGAAATATGGCGTCGAAACGAACGTTCCTTCCACGCGATTCCTTTCGCAAAAGCCCGCCATTCATGAACTCAAATATTTTATGGGGAAAAGAAAATGGCGTTTCAAATGTTACAAGTTTCAATTACATTTAATTAAATAGAACACACACACGCATGCACGCGCATATATATATATATATATATATATATATATATATATATATATATATATATATATATATATATATTGAATTCAATAAGGTGAAAAGCTATAGCAAACATCACATATGAGTATTTTAACCATAGTTCCTGATTTCAAAAGGCGAAAAACTAAAAGATACATCTGCACTACTTTTAATGCTAGGTTTATTTATGGAGTCTTTTAGATTTAATAAAAACCCTTTAAAATTTGCTGACGAGGAAACCTTGTTTATTAAAAAACTATATGTAATAATTATTGTCCGTAACTTGATGTCTACCACAATAAAAACACGGTTTTCCGAAACGATCGTACAGATAATTGATTTTGTTGTTCCTTCTTGTGAAACTGATTTTTAATTTTAATTTAATTATAATTTGATTTTTAAATTTTAAATTGTCAATCGCATTACTTAATATTGAATTAGCTCTAGGATATTTATCCATCGAGCTTATTATATATCTAAATTACAACGAGCACTTTTTCTTTCCTGTATTTTAATAAAACTAGTAATTTCACTGTTACATTAAAATACACTCAGCTCTTTAGACTATTGTTCTAATCCCTTTAAATATATATATATATATATATATATATATATATATATATCAGAAAAGAGAATTCCCTTATATCCCAATAACAGTCCGCAAAAAATTGATACACTAATTATAAAGGATTAAAAAAAATAATAAAAATAATATAATATAAGAAAACATTTTTAAGTTGCTGTATTTGAGATTAAGTTAATAGACTGAGAATTGATAGAAATAGAAATTGATATGACGTCACATAGTTGAAAGAGAAAGTGAGATTTTTTTATTTTGTCGGAAGCACTACATGTGCAAACATGTCAGTTTAAAAACGCTGATAATAATTAAACAGTGATTGTTCATATCTCATTATCACTCGCCATGCTACTGATCCGTTATTTGGAACGAAGATCATATCAAATAAATCTCCTTTGTTTTCCAAAAGTTTTATCTTGACAATCCTTTTCGAAGTATGAAAGATCTTAAATGCAGACATTATTCCTTTTCTCTGGAAGGATTATGTACAGGGCGTGTACAAGTAAAGGCAACTAATTCTACATTTTTATTTATTGCTATTTCATCCCAAACAAGGTACAGTTTCACTTGGATGCAGGGGGCTACTCTCTGGGACATAGTTTGCAAGGAGCACTATGTAGGATTGTTGTTTAAACATTTTAATAGTTATAAAATGAGCCGATAAACTACAATAAAGAATTTCGAAACACAGTAAATTCCAAAATTAAAAAAAAATAAAAACAGAAACTTTGTAGCCAACGAGATATAAACATCGTTGCTATCGGTACTTGTGCAGAAATTAAACCAGACATAAATCATCGTCCGCTCGGCTTTGCTCGGAACATGGCGTCATACGCTCGGGTTTCATGGTAATCTGACGTAAGACTCCGATCAATGCGCGACAAAGGAGCAGACGATCATTGCGGAAAATATTTTCGACAGTTTTTTTTTTGTTTTGTTTTTTTTTCGAGTTTATGTGGAAACAGAAATTTGGTAATGACTCTTTTGTCTCCATCTTCAACTACCCGACCCCCATCGGAAAGCTACCCGATTAGGTTGGCGAAGTTTCTTTCACGTGCGCTGTCTTTTCTCACCCCACTTTAACATCGTCTAATACGGCTGTAGAAGGGTTTACCTAATCCTAAGGGAATATCCCGGTTGTCTTGATTAAATTTTTAAAATAGTCCCACTCTACAGGAAAAATATTTAGTAAAAGAAAAAAAATAACGACAAAAAAAAGTTTACTTTATATTAGTTACAAAAATAAATAAAAAACTGCAAAATAAATATTACATGAAAAACACATAAAAAGGTGCTTTATTTTTAAACCTTTTTTAAAAAGTATGAAACAAACAAGAAGACGGTTTTCTTATTAATTTTGTTCAAATTTGTTTGACAAAAAAAATGGTTGAAAGAAGAAAAATGCAATTTGTTTATTTATTTTTCATTAAAAAAATTGCAACAAGAATAAAACAAAAATTGTTACGGTAGGTCGTTGTTTCTTTTTTATTTTTATTTATTTTCTGGTGATTTTATTATTTTAAAATGCTTTTTTTTTTTCCTATTTTTCTTAAGTAGCATGGTTACGCTTTGATAATCGGCGACGCTCGGCAAAAGCCGGCATGTTCCGAACAAAGTCGAGCGGACAGTTAGTTACGTCTGGTTCAAATTCTGCACAAGTACCTTGTTATCGTTTGGTACTTTCTGGCCATACTCTGTATCTAAGATATCCATCCCCGTGTGGGATGAGCCGGATTCATTAACTATCTTCAGCACATTTCGAAAGGCGGTCATAATGGCGCGAGTGTCACTTGTCCTTCATTTGCGCATGTGCGAACAGTATTGATTAATAATGAACGACAAATAACGCACAAAATTATGAAACAAAAATAAAGACGATTTTGTTTTACTAATTTCACGCGCCTTCGTTAGCTTTTTTATACATTTGCCAGAAAGCTCTCTCTATTCAAACGTGTTATGCTATTTTTTTCGGGTTAGGGGGATGTATTCGCTTCAACATTGTTCGTTATCAGACACAATGTAAAAAAGTGAACATGCAAGACCTGAAGAATAAATAATTCAGAAACACATTTGACAAACAGATACATTCCACAAATAAATACATCTCATAAATTAATATATTTTATGAATGCATCTATTCTATGAAAAAGTAAATACTAAAATTAAAATTAAATAAATGAATATATTCCACAAATAAATATATCTCACAAATTAATGCATTTTACGAAGGTATATATTGTATGAAGAAATAAATTTTAAAAACTAATACATTTGATACATGAATACATTCCACAAATCAATACATTCCATGAATTAATATATTTTATGAATGCATACAAAAAATCAACGCACCTGATAATTAAATACATTTCACAAATACTTAAATTCCGTGAATTAATATATTTTATGAATGTACATATTGTATGAAGAAATACATACTATACATCAATATATTTGATAAATAAATAGATTCTATAATTGAATGCATTCCGTAAATTGCTACGTTATACAAGTGGAAAGTTTTTATGAATACATTATTTTAAAAAGAAATACGTTTTAGAAACATATTTAATGAATAAATAAATGTTATAAATGAATAAATTTTACAGATTAAAAAATTTATAAATTCATACAATTTTAGAAATTAATAAATTCATGAACACATTCCATAAATGAATATTTTCTATGAATGAATAAGTTTAGAAAAAATGTAATAAATAAAAACACTTAGCCAATTATAACGTTTTTATGAGCTAATACATTGTGTCAATAACATCATTTTATAAATTAATGCATTTCACAAATTAATGCATTCAAAAATCAATATATTTTATAAAGATATACATTTTTATAAATACATTCTATAAATAAAATATTTCATAAAATAAAAAAATTTCACAACTAAATTAATGAATTTAATAAAATGATATATTTAATAAACCATTATATTTTCATAAATTACCAATATATTTATTATGGATAAATCGCACAAATTAATGCATTTATGAATGTATACATTTTTAATAAAATACATTGTATAAACTAATGCATTTTATAAAGTAATACATTTTATAGATTAATACATTTTATAAATAAATTGATTCGATAAATAAATACATTCTATAAAGTAATACATTCAATAAATTAATATTTTATGAATGAATACATTTTATAAATTAATACATTTTATAAACTAATATATTTTATAAATTAATACATACTATAAATTAATACATTCCATAAATTACTATTTTATAATTGATACATTTTATAAGATAATACATTTTATAAATTAATACATCCTATAAATTAATACATTCTATAAATAATTATTTTATGAATTAATACATTTTATAAATTAATATATTTTATAAATTAATACATCTTATAAATTAATACATTCCATGAATTAATATTTTATAAATTAATACATTTTATAAATTAATACAGTTTTTAAATTAATATATTATGAATTAATAAATTCTATAAATTAAAACTTCAATAAATTAAACAATTCTATAAATTAATACATCTTGTAAATCATAGATTATATAAATTAATACATTCTATGAATTAATAGATTTTTTAAGATTATTTCATTGTATAAATTCATATATTTTATAAATATATATATTCTACAAATAATTATATTTTATTAATTTATACATTCTTTAAATTACTAGATTTTATAAATGAATAGGTTTTATAAATCAATACAGTCGACACATAATTGCATTTTATGATTTAATAGATGTTTGGAATACATTTCACAAAAAATACATTTATATAAATTTATATATTTTAGAAATATACATATTATATGATTAAATTCATGCTATGAATCTGTATATTTTATAAATTAATACATTTTAAAAATTGGTGTATGCCATAGACGAATAGATTCCATAAATTAAAACATTTCATAAACAAATACTACCTAAAAAATAAATAAATTCAAACAGTAGTATATTATATGTAAACATTCCAAAAATAAATTTCTATAAATGAATATTTTTTTAAAGTAATATATTATATTCAATCATTCCATAAGGAAATACATTTTACAAATTAATGCATTTTAAAATTTCATAACTTTCATAAATTAATAAATTGTTAAATTTATTAGCCTAACAATTACCCGTGCATAAGTAAAATAATTGTTTGGGATCGATGTAGCTAATAATTACGTAGTCGAATAATTGACCAGTTAAATGCATATATTATACCTATTTTAATAACGATATTGTGTTTATAAATTTAGTTATTCTATGATTTAATGCATCTTATGAATCCAGATAATTTATAAATAAGTATATTCTATGAATTAGCATATTCTACACGATGGGCCAAGAGTTACTGCCCCTTTTAAATATTTTGCAGTCTTATTGGATATTCTAATCTTTGTTCATCATCTTGAGGTTGAAGGTGATGTACAAGTTGTATTTTATGGGGAAACGTGTACGTTTCGTGTGCCATTCTTTTTAAGAATGGCACACGAAGCTCCATTTGTTGCAACATTCTACGTAAAACGGATGGATTTCCTTCCATGCTTCGCTCCAATTCTCGTTGATTCTAAACAGTTCTTGCCGTACGCCGCCTTTCTAGATCTTGGGAGATCACAAATTGTGCCCAGCTCCTGGGAACAATTAATTATTCTTCGAATCGTGTTTTTGCTCGGGGATTCTCTGTTATTCAAATATCGACGATAAGAAGGCTTCCGTTTCCAAAGTGCTACTTTAGAAAGCGGATTTGTTTTTCAGTATTGTATCTGTTCACGATGGCATCGGAAAGGCAATTCTTAATATTCCAAAAAAAAAGAAAAGGAAAATATTCAGAAACCAAAAAGTTATGATTTTCTTTTCATGGTTCAAGACAAACGGAAAAGGTTTTATGAATTAAAATACCCCACAAATTAAAACTTTCTATGAATGAAGAGAATTTAGGAATTGTTACATTCTATGAACACATTCCATAAATTAATACATTTTATAAATAAAAAGAATTTAGTAATTATTGCATTCTATGAACACATTCCACAAATTAATACATTTTATAAATGAGGAGAATTTAGTAATTATTACATTCTATGAACACATTACATAAATTAAAACTTTCTATGAATGAAGAGAATTTAGTAATTATTACATTCTATGAACACATTCCACAAATTAATACATTTTATAAATTAGGAGAATTTAGTAATTATTACATTCTATGAACACATTACATAAATTAAAACTTTCTATGAATGAAGAGAATTTAGTAATTAATACATTCTATGAACATTCCATAAATTGATACTTTCTATCAATTAATAAAATTTAGAAATAAATTTCATAAATTAATAAATCGTGAAATCTGCAGGCCTAATAATTATACGTGCCTAATAAGTAAACCTGTCAGTAATTTGTGTACCCAACAGTGATGTGATGATTCCAATATTTTTCCCGATTCCGATGAAACTAGCCTGGGCATCCGGCGTTGCCCGGGTGTTTGGAGGTTTGTGTTGAGCAATAAATAAATAAATGAGGAAAGAGGGAAAGAATGTGAAAAAAGAAAACGTGACATCTTTGCCGTTGCGTCCATTGCCAAACCGGAAGTGGCAAAGGCTAGTCAATCAAAAAGAGGGGATGAATTTCGAAAATATCAGCGAAAAAAGCGACCCCTCCCTGTAAAATGTGCCTAGTTGAGGGTGAAGGATTTAATATTTTAACCAATTTTTCGATATTTGTCGTCCGAAGTGTCAAGCTTCAAAACGATACCAATCTCGTTAAAATCCTTCGCCGCTGTGGAAAGTTTTAGGCAGACATACAAACATACATATATACATTTAAGCAAATAGGTGAGATTTATGTGATAGATTATTGATTCCTTACTAAAGTCCCGATTCCGATAAAATAACTGATTCCAATTCTTAATAACTCTCTAAATATTTAACTATTAAGTAGTTATTTTTGCCAATAAGCGTACAAACACACGTTACATTTACAGATATTTTATCAAGCGTAAAAAATACACTTGTAAGGGTTCATCTATATATTTTAGTTTTAATATTAGTTAAAAATCAATAAATATTTATTGAAAGAATCGTTAGTGCCATTTAAAAATCAATACATATTTATTAAAGGAATCGTTATTGGCATCGGAAAATAGGTACTAATTTTTCCGATTCCGATACCGATTCCGACACCTTTAAAAGTTTCGATTTTTTCGATTTCTGATTCCGATTCTGATTAATCGTCCCAACACTATTGTGTGTGTCAAATAATGGACTTATGTTCTATTACTTTACAACTTAAAAGTAAGTGCTGCGAAAAAAAGGAGAAAAAGTACGATTCCTCTCAACGGGGAAACCCTAGAGGAGATCTATTGCTTCAAATACCTGGCCTCAATGTTTGTCGTCACGGTTTACCATGGTATAACCACGTTGACATAGCGATTCTCGTTAGATCACTGAAGTTAAGCAACGTGGAACCTGGTCAGTACCAGATGGTTGTCCCATTTCGGAATAGCAGATGGGTGACCAATTTGGGAATACTAGAGGGGTGATCAATTTTGGAATACCAGGAGCTGTATGTAGGACGACATCGACACCTCCCCACTAGAGTTACTAAAACCTAACATCGTCATATTCCCTAAATGACATGCGACTTAGTATCGCCTGTACTTCTTTCTTCAAAGGAAGTTGGTTAAACCCGCCCAGGATTAGTGCCGCAGTTCCTCGGGTCAGGTGTACGTTGACATCGGCATTGGCGTGCTTTCAGTTGCCACAGTGCCTATGATCTTGTTTCACGATCACAATAGGCACAAAAGTCCGGATTTATCATGTGTTTCTTCTGACGATATTTCTTTATGGCTGCGAGACCTGACCAATGAGGGTGCAGATCTCAAAATGCTGGTACTGTCTCGGCAAAATTCTGCAAGTCCGCTGGCACTATTTAGTGTCAAATACACAAATCTGAACCCGATGTAGAATCATCCTCTTAACTAAACACTTCTAACGAGGAGCCTTCTTTGGTTTGGTCACACACCGCACCACAACACAGGATAATTCATCCATGAAACAATAGCTACAGAACCATTCCAAGATTAACGAAGACGCCCGGGAGGACAGCTGAAGACGTGGTTACATATTATCAAAGTTTACTTCCGGTTCGCAGGTCTGCGATGTCAGTCCAGGACTGGCTGTCCATAACTATCTTGGCTGCGTTCCTCCGAGACGCTGTGTGTTCTATGTGAGAAACCAGCTCAACCCATTCTGGGTGAATGTCACCAAGCCAGTATGTTCTATCTGTTTTAAGATATTGTGTATTGCCATTAAGTTTATTGTTTTAAAATATTGTGTTTTCCCATTAAGATTATTGTTTAAAGATATTGTGTTTTGCCATTAATTTCATCTGTTTTAAGATATTATGTTTTGCCATTAAGTTTATTGTTTTAAGATATTGTGTATTGCCAATAAGTTTATTGTTTTAAGATATTGTGTATTGCCATTACGTTTATTGTTTTAAGATATTGTGTATTGCCATTAAGTTTATTGTTTTAAGATATTGTGTATTGCCATTAAGTTTATTGTTTTAAGATATTGTGTATTGCCATTAAGTTTATTGTTTTAAGATATTGTGTATTGCCATTAAGTTTATTGTTTTAAGATATTGTGTATTGCCATTAATTTCATCTATTTTAAGATATTGTGTTTTGCCATTAAGTGTATTGTTTTAAGATATTGTGTATTGCCATTAAGTTTATTGTTTTAAGATATTGTGTATTGCCATTAAGTTTATTGTTTTAAGATATTGTGTATTGCCAATAAGTTCATTGTTTTAAGATATTGTGTATTTCCATTACGTTTATTGTTTTAAGATATTGTGTTTTGCCATTAAGTTTATTGTTTTAAGATATTGTGTATTGCCCATAAGTTTATTGTTTTAAGATATTGTGTATTGCCATTAAGTGTATTGTTTTAAGATATTGTGTATTGCCAATAAGTTTATTGTTTTAAGATATTGTGTATTGCCATTACGTTTATTGTTTTAAGATATTGTGTATTGCCATTAAGTTTATTGTTTTAAGATATTGTGTATTGCCATTAAGTGTACTGTTTTAAGATATTGTGTTTTGCCATTAAGTTTATTGTTTTAAGATATTGTGTATTGCCAATAAGTTTATTGTTTTAAGATATTGTGTATTGCCATTACGTTTATTGTTTTAAGATATTGTGTTTTGCCATTACGTTTATTGTTTTAAGATATTGTGTATTGCCATTACGTTTATTGTTTTAAGATATTGTGTATTGCCATTAAGTTTATTGTTTTAAGATATTGTGTATTGCCATTAAGTGTACTGTTTTAAGATATTGTGTTTTGCCATTAAGTTTATTGTTTTAAGATATTGTGTATTGCCAATAAGTTTATTGTATTAAGATATTGTGTATTGCCATTACGTTTATTGTTTTAAGATATTGTGTATTGCCATTAAGTTTATTGTTTTAAGATATTGTGTTTTGCCATTAAGTTTATTGTTTTAAGATATTGTGTTTTGCCATGAAGTTTATTGTTTTAAGATATTGTGTATTGCCATTAATTTCATCTGTTTTAAGATATTGTGTTTTGCCATTACGTTTATTGTTTTAAGATATTGTGTATTGCCATTAAGTTTATTGTTTTAAGATATTGTGTTTTGCCATTAAGTGTACTGTTTTAAGATATTGTGTTTTGCCATTAAGTGTATTCTTTTAAGATATTGTGTATTGCCATTAATTTCATCTGTTTTAAGATATTGTGTTTTGCCATTAAGTTTATTGTTTTAAAATATTGTGTTTTGCCATTAAGTTTATTGTTTTAAGATATTGTGTATTGCCAATAAGTTTATTGTTTTAAGATATTAGCTTTTCCATTAAATGTATTGTTTTAAGATATTGTGTATTGCCATTAAGTTTATTGTTTTAAGATATTGTGTTTTGCCATTAAGTTTATTGTTTTAAGATATTATGCTTTTCCATTAAATGTATTGTTTTAAGATATTGTGTATTGCCATTAAATTTATTGTTTTAAGATATTGTGTTTTGCCATTAAGTTTATTGTTTTAAGATATTGTGTATTGCCAATAAGTTTATTGTTTTAAGATATTGTGTTTTGCCATTAAATTTATTGTTTTAAGATATTGTGTTTTGCCATTAGGTTTAGTGTTTTAAGATATTGTGTATTGCCAATAAGTTTATTGTTTTAAGATATTGTGTTTTGCCATTAAGTTTATTGTTTTAAGATATTATGTTTTGCCATTAAGTTTATTGTTTTAAGATATTGTGTTTTGCCATTAAGTTTATTATTTTAAGATATTGTGTTTTGCCATTAAGTTTATTGTTTTAAGATATTGTGTTTTGCCATTAAGTTTATTGTTTTAGGATATTGTGTTTTGCCATTAAGTTTATTATTTTAAGATATTGTGTTTTGCTATTAAGTTTATTGTTTTAAGATATTATGTTTTTCCATTAAGTTTATTGTTTTAAGATATTGTGTTTTGCCATTAAGTTTATTGTTTTAAGATATTGTGTTTTGCCATTAAGTTTATTGTTTTAAGATATTGTGTATTGCCATTAAGTTTTTTGTTTTAAGATATTGTGTATTGCCATTAAATTTATTGTTTTAAGATATTGTGTATTGCCATTAAGTTTATTGTTTTAAGATATTGTGTTTTGCCATTAAGTTTATTGTTTTAAGATATTGTGTATTGCCATTAATTTCATCTTTTTTAAGATATTATGTTTTGCCATTAAGTTCATTGTTTTAAGATATTGTGTTTTTCCATTAAGTTTATTGTTTTAAGATATTATGTTTTTCCATTAAGTTTATTGTTTTAAGATATTGTGTATTGCCATTACGTTTATTGTTTTAAGATATTGTGTATTGCCAATAAGTTTTTTGTTTTAAGATATTGTGTTTTGCCATTAAATTTATTGTTTTGAGATATTGTGTTTTGCCATTAAATTTATTGTTTTAAGATATTGTGTATTGCCAATAAGTTTATTGTTTTACTAGCAAAGATACCCGTGCTTCGCACGGAGCTTTGTTGCGCACTCGGGTACCAAAATCTGTGGGCACCTTTCCAGTAAGTTGATTTTGTAAGAGCAACGATTGCATAAGGTGATTAACATTTTAACTACCTCTTGTAGTGACTGAAATTCAATCAGGAACTTCACAAAACATTTTCATCAAAAAGGAAGGTTACTTGATGTTACATAGTAAATTTTTCATTGAAGTAATTTTCAACTCTTGCTTAAATTTTATCTTGCACATTCAATACTAAAAACTTACCACAATCAGATCATGTCAGTTTTTCCTCATATCCATTTCTCGAACTTTTCACTGAAGAGCCTCAGGGTAAACTACATTTCTGCTGCTTTGATTTGGAGCCAGAATGTAGAGTTTTTCTGAACTTCCTGTCCGGCTGATGGAGACGTAGAACATACCGTGACTGAAGCAGTCTGATGTCAAGTCTACGCCAATGGTGTTAAATGTCTGACCTTGACTTTTGTTTATGCTCATTGCAAAACACACCTTCACAGGAAATTGGAGTCTCCGGAATTTAAATGGAAGTTCTGAGTCCGATGGAACTAAGGGGATCCTTGGCAGTAGAACGGTTTCGCCTTTGTAGGGACCACAGGAAATGGTGGCCTCAAGTACATTGGTGTGCAATCTGGTGATAACACACCTGGTTCCGTTTGTTGTTTTTGGCGGTTCCAAGGATTGAAGAATCATGATTGGCGATCCAATTTTGAGATTTAAAATGTGTGGAGGCATTCCAGATATCTCCAAAGAGTTTAAAAACTCCACAGGGTAGTGAACAGCTTCATATTCATTAGTAGCCGAATCAACTGACTTGTATTGCTTTGTGTCTCCTGGAAATTCATCCATTATTGAATTGTTCAAATGATTCACATTGCTGTTTAATGGCGAAATAATAGCCCTCTCAGCAAGCCAATCCGGTAATTTTCCATTGTTTTGCAGGTCTGGGTACACTTTGTCTTTCAGTTGCTTCTGATTACCGACACATTTACCAAGCGCAGTTGGAATCTTAATTGTGTCAGGTGAAGAAGTGATAGGAAACTGACCATTACCGATTTGGAGAAGCAATTTTGAGAAGTCTGCTGCAGCTGTGTTATCAGAGATATAGGCTCTCATATTAGTAGTCAGTCTCTTCACTATAACGTGCCTCCAGAGATAGGATTGTTTCAAACTTGCATTGACAATGTTAGCCCTTGTGCCATTTTTAACCACTGGGAGGATTTGACGGAAATCACCGCAAAATAAGGTTGGAATGCCACCCATGGGATTCTTGTTTCCTGTGATGTCTTGCAGTGTTCGGTCAATTGCTTCATAAGCACTCTTGTGCGTCATTGGGGCTTCGTCTACAATGATTGCAGAGGTGTCTCTAATTACATTTGCCAAGGCTGAGTTACCAGTAATTTTGCAAACTGGCTGATCCATTCGATGAGTATCCAAGGGTACTTTAAAAGTGCTGTGAAGAGTGCGGCCACCTTGTAGTAGAGTAGCAGCAATGCCACTGAATGCTGTTGCAAGCACAATCTTTCTCATGGATCTAATCTTTGCAAGGATCAAATTGATTACAAAAGTCTTGCCCGTACCACCTGGAGCATCAAGAAACATCATGTTTTTGTTCATTTCACCTTGTGCTTCCAACATTGCCATGAATGAATTGTAAACTTCTCTTTGAGAATCGGTCAGTTTTTCTTGCATATTTTCTGCTTGTAGGGAAAGTTCTTCAAGATTATAAGTAACTTCACGTTGATACTCTCTCGCGAGTCTTTCATCTCTCCCTTGCGTTGGTGCAGGTAATCCATAGCTTGCCAATGGTTGACCGCACATAAGGAGAACTTTTTCTTCAATTAGACAAAGAGTTTTATTGTAGATGTCCTCATTAAAATCTGCTTCTGGATTGTTAACTTCTTGCCTGTATCTGTGAAGAATGTCTTCTGATATTACATCACGAAAAGCCATCCAGATCTCAAGAGGATTTCTTGGCTCACAGGCTGTTAAAATTATTACAAATAGGCTTCGCAAATTTGAAGGTGATTGAGTGGCACTTGCCTCTCCTACTGCTTGATGCAAGTGATGGTCATTTTCTAGAAGGCCTCGAGCAAGGCACGCTGCTCTGTATGTTTCAAACACCTGACCATTGTATGCTCGCAAATTTTGAAATGAAGTTGGACCAGCAACCTCATTGAGCAACAGGCGTAAGAAATAACACTCCCCTGCTTTTGGACTAATCGTGTAGATTCTCCCAATGCATGGTGCCTTCCATACATCATCATTTTCAGTACCTTCAACTTGTACCCCACACATTCTTCTCATCCATTTCTTTGTCGATTTGTTCCAAGTGTAAAACTCAGGGACTTCTACGTATTTGAGACCCCTTGCAAAGTCATCCTCATGGCAGAGTTGAAAAAATGCTGTCAAAGTTGTGGCAGGCGGTGGACCTTGGGCTCGTTCCAGAGCAGTATCAGCTGAGAACATGACACGCTGCCCATTTTCAAGATGAACAGAAAGTTGTACAATTGGGGGGAAATGTTTATGGATGGGATGTTCCAATATCCTCCAGGCCGCCTCTGAACTGCCGACATACCTTGCATTCTGGAACTGCTGGATCTCATCCAAAATGTGACTTTGTACTTGGCCTTGTTGGTTAGCTGCTCCATCAGTTCTTTGTAGTTCAAACACTGCTTGATCACATCCTTTATTCACGTATTTGAGGACATATTTGATGCTTTGGATCGAGCTGCAAATTTCTACGTTAATGTGAGCGTTGAACTGCTGAAGGAGGACCTTGTTGTACGGAACAATCCACTGGTTTGTTATTTCTTGATTAACATACCGACCATTTCTCTTCATCCTTATTGTACCAGTCTGGCCTCCATCTTCTGGTTTTCTTCGCCTGTACTTGGGGTAAGAGTCTTGGCCTTGCTCGGTACACTGAAGAAATTCTTTTGGGTATTTTTTGGAACATTTGTTGTCAATCATACATGGACACTTTGGATTAAATGGTCCACAAGGTCCATGCACCATATGTGCCATCACTTTAGCATGAAGATCAGGATCTTCCTCTTTGTCAGGGATCTCTGCAGATATGCAGAGATCCATTTTTTCTGGTAGAAGTTTGTCCTCTGGGGCCTGCCAGGTGAGGATGTGTGCATGCGGCAGTCCTCTTTTTTGATATTCAATACTGTACAGGAAAGCCCTCAACCTGCCAAATCCTCCCTTTTTAATAAATTCAAGTAACTTTTTTAGCTTCTGCCTGAAAACCCTGGCAACAATATCTGGACGATCCTGAGGGTCTTGCCCTTGAAGACAATTTTCTGTAATTTCTGTCCACTTTGGATTTGTTGTGAACGTGATGAAGAGGTCGGCTCGGCCCATTCGCCAAACATATGCCATGGCATCACTTTGACGCTCAAACATGTATCGAGGGCCTCCTGTATAAGTTGCCGGAAGTACAACTCGTTGACCAAACTGTTCTGGATTCCCATCCTCCCTAAGAATTGAATCTCTCAAGTTGCTATAATTGTCAGCTCTCAGGGTCTGTTGCTCACGCCTCAGGAACTGTAAACATTCTGTTTCAATCTTGCAGTACACATCCACCAGCCATTGTTGAAATAGCCTTCGGTACCAGTAAAAAATAGTTTCCAGGCCGAGTCATTAAATGGTACGAATAAAATTGCTGTTGGGTAACTTTTCGCCCATTGGATGCCTTCATGTAGATGTTGTAAGATGGAGAACCATAGGGGTACATTAACGGGTACATTAAAGTATCGTAGAGGGGATGTAGTTCGGAGATCCATTTTAATGTATCATTTCTAAAACGCAAGACAATATCCCGGTTAGCTGTTGGTTCATTCTCCATTAATATTCCAATCTCATACGTTGTTGTTGGAGCATTGAATCGCCGTGGATGCTCTTCTTGCGGCCTTCGGTCTTCCCTTATGACAACTTTATGTTCTACCAAGTGTTCTTCTTCAATCCTCTCCTTTGTTGTTTTCAGCTGACAAATAAAGCTGTTGTTCTCATGTAAAAATTCAGTCAGACTTTGGAGAATATCTCTATTGAGTCTACTGTCACGTCCCCGATTATGTAGTTCCTCTTCCAGACTATCCAAGAAGTAGACTTGAATAAACTTTGCTGTTTCATCTTCAGGTGGTAAAAGACTCCCAACCTGGTGGCAAACCTGGCCTCAAATTCTAAAAGAAGGATTCCACCCATGTACTGCCGCAATTTTGTGACCAAATGATGTCATTGCAAAACAATTGTTATAACTGCGTAGATTTTGCAGAAAATCTTTAGAGATGGGACCATTGCCGGAGAGCAAATCTTGAAGCAACTGAGGCAGTGGTGGAAAGCTATCAAGCACAACTTTGCCAGAAGAACAACAACAACCAGGGGTTTCTCCTTTAAATTTTACAGCTGAGCAATGTTGACATACTTTGTCCATTTTTCCTATATCAGCTGTAGTGAGAGAGTCATTTTTGTTGTAGAGCAATCCTTTTCTATTGCAGTGTTCTATTTCATGGTGTCTCAAAGCAGTCATTCGTTATCTAGCTGCCTCGTTTTCTGTCAATTGCTGGGGCAAAGTCATACTCTCTCTCCATGCAGCCTCTCGTTGTTGCCCTTGGTATAGGCGAAAGCTTCGTTGGGTTTCCGATTCATTCTGATGTTGTTGAGCCACTCTCAACTGACCTTGTGTACGTCTACTTACCTCATATAATTCATTCGATCGTAATATTGCTTCTCTTTCCAGTGCATATCTTTGCCTTTCTTGAATTTCATCTTGTGATGAATTTAACCGCCTTACAGCATGTCTAGTTCTGTCAGCTTCACGTTGGGTTTCTCTTTCCAAATCTGACAGTCTTGCTCTCCTTTCTCTTTGACGTATCCTGTTAAGTTCTAGACGTCTTTCTCTATCTGAATTGTTTTCATTGGAGCGAATTGCAGCAACTCTTAGTCTATTAGCTTCCAATCTTTCCATTCTTTCTTCCTCACTTTCGTTTCTACTTCGTTTGGGTGGCATAATTTCGGTTTTAAACGGAATTGTTTAACGATATTAATGATTATAAATTAATTAAGCGTAAAGGAAATGTATACTAACTGAAATGGACGAACTATAAATAATATTTCTGAATAGTACAATTATATTGTACCTATTTACTATGCCTCCCCACGGGACAGAGTTAGACACCAGGGTCGTTTTTTAACGTGGAGAAAAGGTACAAAAATAAAAATTGTCTCAGTCGTGAAGGATTTCTCCTCCACCGAAAGAGAACAAGAAAATGAAGTGCAGCATCTGAAGAACAGATACTACACTTTGATCTTGACCAAAAGGAATGAATAAAAGCGACCTACGTGTGACTCATTACTTCCGGGTGTAAACGTCACAGTCTAAAAGTAATGATTAAAAAAAAAAAGTAAATGTAAAATAAATGTAACACCAACTTAGGTTAACTAAGTAAACAGTACAATTAAAACAGTTCTATTAAAACAAATAATTACTAAGATCTAGGTAATTGTTAGTCTCATTGTTATGGTTTTAAAGAAAAAAATGTGTAAAAAAAGTTTTGCTTTTGTGAGTACGTGTATTTCTTTTAAATTACATAACCTTTTTATTTTATTATTTATATCTCTTTTAAATTTATATATTTTGTTAGTAAACTGGAAGAAATTCAGTTGAATAAAACCTTGTTCGTGTTCTTTACGTTAAACTCATAAAAAGGTTCATCCGGTTTAAAGAAAGCACTAAGTTTAAATAAGACTGGAAATAACTAATTCAATATATAAATAGAAAAATGAAATAAATATAAGCTTTAAGTCTTAAGATAATCAAAATGTAATAAATTATTTGTAGTTCAAATCTATGATAAGACAGGCTTTCGAAATAGGCTCGACCAGAAAGATTAAATTGGAACGAAATTATAATCTCCGTGCCATTTTCAAAACAACCCCACAAAAGTAACGATATCCTGCAGTTGGTTAAATGACAATGGTTGTAAGAAAAATGTAAAAGAAAATGCGCTTATCTGTTTATTTTGACCTGTTTTATTTAATTAAAAAAAAATTGGCTATAACTGGAAGAGAGCGTTATGTTTTGGGGGTTGTTTAAAAAATAGAATGGAAATAAAGTTAGTTCCGTTTTAATTGCGGCAAGCGCTAACAAAATCGAAAAATCACTGTTTACATTCGAAATGTTAACTTTTATAGGTTTACAGGTTTGCTGACAAGGCTGGGGGTGTTTAATACAATTATTTTACTAAATTGATTTTTTTCATTTAAAAATAAAATTATTTCTTTTTTAATAAAGTTTTATTTTAAAATATTTGTTTTTGTTTATTTATATAAAATTACGATAGTTGAATTGTATTCTTTCAATTATATTGGCAAGTAAAATATAAAAGATTAAAACGGAACGAAATTGAAATTTCCATTACATTTTCAATACAATCCCAAAACATAAAGCTTTCCTCGCCAATGAATTGTTTTGATAATATACGTAAAGTGAAATAAATCGAATATAAAATTAAATGAAAATATATTAAATAATTAAATGTTAAATAGATTTTGTAAATAGTACAGTTGAAATGATTAGAATATTTCCAATATGTAATAAGGTCGAGGTAATTAGTTAAAGAGATTTAATATAATGTGATATGCAAATGAGCATAAGTAATTCGATATGGGGGTGGTTTGTAGACTAGTATATAAAGAAATTAGGCATAGATTCTTATGTCTCCTATAACAGAAACATCCTAAAATGGGTTCTAATGTTGCTCTCCCAGGAGAGATCTACCCTCTTACCTCCTTTATATTTCCTTGATGATGGAGAGCTGTACACACAGACAGAAACACACGAACCCTATTACTTTATAAAAATATAGAAGATATTGTGTTTTGCCATTAGGTTTATTGTTTTAAGATATTGTGTTTTGCCATTAAGTTTATTGTTTTAAGATATTGTGTTTTGCCATTAAGTTTATTGTTTTAAGATATTGTGTATTGCCATTAAGTTTATTGTTTTAAGATATTGTGTTTTGCCATTAAGTTTATTGTCTTAAGATATTGTGTATTGCCATTAAGTTTATTGTTTTAAGATATTGTGTATTGCCATTAAATTTTTTGTTTTAAGATATTGTGTTTTGCCATTAAATTTATTGTTTTAAGATATTGTGTTTTGCCATTAAGTTAATTGTTTTAAGATATTGTGTATTGCCAATAAGTTTATTGTTTTAAGATATTGTGTTTTGCCATTAAGTTTATTGTTTTAAGATATTGTGTTTTGCCATTAAATTTATTGTTTTAAGATATTGTGTTTTGCCATTAAGTTTATTGTTTTAAGATATTGTGTATTGCCATTAAGTTTATTGTTTTAAGATATTGTGTATTGCCATTAAGTTTATTGTTTTAAGATATTGTGTATTGCCATTAAGTTTATTGTTTTAAGATATTGTGTTTTGCCATGAAGTTTATTGTCTTAAGATATTGTGTATTGCCATTAAGTTTATTGTTTTAAGATATTGTGTTTTGCCATTAAGTTTATTGTTTTAAGATATTGTGTATTGCCATTAAATTTATTGTTTTAAGATATTGTGTTTTGCCATTAAGTTTATTGTTTTAAGATATTGTGTATTGCCATTAAGTTTATTGTCTTAAGATATTGTGTATTGCCATTACGTTTATTGTTTTAAGATATTATGTTTTGCCATTAAGTTTATTGTTTTAAGATATTGTGTTTTGCCATTAAGTTTATTGTCTTAAGATATTGTGTATTGCCATTAAGTTTATTGTTTTAAGATATTATGTTTTGCCATTAAGTTTATTGTTTTAAGATATTGTGTATTGCCATTAAGTTTATTGTTTTAAGATATTGTGTTTTGCCATTAAGTTTATTGTTTTAAGATATTGTGTATTGCCAATAAGTTTATTGTTTTAAGATATTGTGTTTTGCTATTAAATTTATTGTTTTAAGATATTGTGTTTTGCCATTAAGTGTACTGTTTTAAGATATTGTGTTTTGCCATTAAGTTTATTGTTTTAAGATATTGTGTATTGCCAATAAGTTTATTGTTTTAAGATATTGTGTTTTGCCATTAAGTTTATTGTTTTAAGATATTGTGTTTTGCCATTAAATTTATTGTTTTAAGATATTGTGTTTTGCCATTAAATTTATTGTTTTAAGATATTGTGTTTTGCCATTAAGTTTATTGTTTTAAGATATTGTGTTTTGCCATTAAGTTTATTGTTTTAAGATATTGTGTATTGCCAATAAGTTTATTGTTTAAAGATATTGTGTTTTGCCATTAAGTTTATTGTTTTAAGATATTGTGTTTTGCCATTAAATTTATTGTTTTAAGATATTGTGTTTTGCCATTAAGTTTATTGTTTTAAGATATTGTGTTTTGCCATTAAATTTATTGTTTTAAGATATTGTGTATTGCCATTAGGTTAATTGTTTTAAGATATTGTGTATTGCCAATAAGTTTATTTTTTTTAGATATTGCGTTTTGCCATTAAGTTTATTGTTTTAAGATATTGTGTTTTGCCATTAAATTTATTGTTTTAAGATATTGTGTTTTGCCATTAAGTTTATTGTTTTAAGATATTGTGTATTGCCATTAAGTTTATTGTTTTAAGATATTGTGTATTGCCATTAAGTTTATTGTTTTAAGATATTGTGTATTGCCATTAAGTTTATTGTTTTAAGATATTGTGTATTGCCATTAAATTTATTGTTTTAAGATATTGTGTTTTGCCATTAAGTTTATTGTTTTAAGATATTGTGTATTGCCATTAAGTTTATTGTCTTAAGATATTGTGTATTGCCATTAAGTTTATTGTTTTAAGATATTATGTTTTGCCATTAAGTTTATTGTTTTAAGATATTGTGTTTTGCCATTAAGTTTATTGTCTTAAGATATTGTGTATTGCCATTAAGTTTATTGTTTTAAGATATTATGTTTTGCCATTAAGTTTATTGTTTTAAGATATTGTGTATTGCCATTAAGTTTATTGTTTTAAGATATTGTGTTTTGCCATTAAGTTTATTGTTTTAAGATATTGTGTATTGCCAATAAGTTTATTGTTTTAAGATATTGTGTTTTGCTATTAAATTTATTGTTTTAAGATATTGTGTTTTGCCATTAAGTGTACTGTTTTAAGATATTGTGTTTTGCCATTCAGTTTATTGTTTTAAGATATTGTGTATTGCCAATAAGTTTATTGTTTTTAGATATTGTGTTTTGCCATTAAGTTTATTGTTTTAAGATATTGTGTTTTGCCATTAAATTTATTGTTTTAAGATATTGTGTTTTGCCATTAAATTTATTGTTTTAAGATATTGTGTTTTGCCATTAAGTTTATTGTTTTAAGATATTGTGTTTTGCCATTAAGTTTATTGTTTTAAGATATTGTGTATTGCCATTAAGTTTATTGTTTAAAGATATTGTGTTTTGCCATTAAGTTTATTGTTTTAAGATATTGTGTTTTGCCATTAAATTTATTGTTTTAAGATATTGTGTTTTGCCATTAAGTTTATTGTTTTAAGATATTGTGTATTGCCAATAAGTTTATTGTTTTAAGATATTGTGTACTGCCATTACGTTTATTGTTTAAAGATATTGTGTATTGCCATTTAGTTTATTGTTTTAAGATATTGTGTTTTGCCATTAAGTTTATTGTTTTAAGATATTGTGTATTGCCATTAAGTTTATTGTTTTAAGATATTGTGTTTTGCCATGAAGTTTATTGTTTTAAGATATTGTGTATTGCCATTAAGTTTATTGTTTTAAGATATTATGTTTTGCCATTAAATTTATTGTTTTAAGATATTGTGTTTTGCCATTAAATTTATTGTTTTAAGATATTGTGTATTGCCATTAAGTTTATTGTTTTAAGATATTGTGTTTTGCCATTAAGTTTATTGTCTTAAGATATTGTGTATTGCCATTAAGTTTATTGTTTTAAGATATTGTGTTTTGCCATTAAATTTATTGTTTTAAGATATTGTGTATTGCCATTAAATTTATTGTTTTAAGATATTGTGTTTTGCCATTAAGATTATTTGGAGTCTTTACTATTGTTATCTTCAGTTTTATTTCACAACGTTTCGGTCGATTTAACCTCCGACTTCCGTTATATGTATATTGTCGAACTCGGGAATCTTTATGTCGAACTTGGCAATCTTTATGCCAAAGACGGGAATCTTTATGCCGAACTCGGGAATCTTTATGCTGAATTCGGAAATCTGAAGATAATCGAGTTCGACAGAAAGATTCTCAGGTTTGACAATATCCAGCTGAAGAAGATCGTAGGTTACATCTGCCGAAACATTGTGCAAATAACACTTAAAATGAACACAGTAGTCCGAAGAATTCAAATAATACAAATAATCTATTGTCATCTAAAAAATTGAGAAACGTAAGATTATTGCAATCTCAATATCAGTGTGCCCAAGTTTCGCACGATTCCGGCGTCATCAGTTTTAAAAGTCTAAATTGTGTTTCGTTACGTCTGAGCAAGACTCAACGCAATAAACGAAAAGAAAAAAATATTATTAAATTCCATTGTTTTGTAGTTCCGAAAACAAACATTCTATTGTTAGTTTATTCAAACAATCAGACGACTATTTGTGTACACGTAAACTCAATTTTCGCACGCAATGTTGTCCTCCATCTTAGAAATACAATTTATTTAATTTATTTAGCAAAGAAAGAATTATTCCAATTCTTTGAGACATCCCAGATAATATATATATACACACACACACACACACACACACAAAATCACACACACACACACACACACACACACACACACACACACACACACACACACATATATATATATATATATATATATATATATATGTATTGGAAAAAAGGATAAAATAATTAACCAATGATGAAAAAAAAAACTTTACAAAATGTTCAAAAACAGTCAGACGATAAATCTTGAAGGATTGAAAAGTACTCGGACTTATAATAAATATGATGATTACATCAGCCAATTCCCGCCAGAAGTTGGAAAGGATCGAATATAAAATTAATAGACAAAAAAAAACGTCTCTTTTATTTAATGAAATATACTATAGAGAAAAAAATGCGGCATATATATATATATATATATATATATATATATATATATATATATATATATATATATATATATGTATATGCCGAATGCCGAACTTGGGAATCTTTATGCTGAATTCGGGAATCTATAGTCTTGTAAGATTCTTAACCTTTAAAACTTATTTAATTTTAAAAAACTTATTTAATTTTTCTATTTTTTATCATTTGTTGGAAAACTATTTAGTCAGTAAGTCATTTAATCACCTGCAATCGCTGCATAAACTTGCTCTCTTAGATTCACAATAGTTCTAATGTTATTTCAGGGATCATCCGTTTCTATCACGACACAGTTTTTGGAATTTAAAAACAAAACAGCACATTAAATCATGGCATATATATATATATATATATATATATATATATATATATATATATACTAGCATTTCAGCCTGGCATTGCCCGGGTGTTTGGATGGGTCTCTTGAGCAAAAAAAAAAAAGGTGGTAGTAGGAAGACAGGCTCGAACCCGTGCCGCGAAGGAGGAAAAGAAAGGGAAAAACCTGACGTCTATGCTGATGACCACCGCGAAACCGGAAGTGACTTTTTTTAAATTAAGGTTAGACAATCGAAAGGAGAGGATATCTTTCAAAAATATCGCCGAAAAAAGCGACCCCCCCTATAGAAAAGTTCCAAGTTGAAGGTGAAGATATTAATGTTTTTAGCCAATTTTTTGATATTTGTCGTCTAAAAGGTCGAACTTTAAAACGATACTGATCTTGGTAAAATCCGTCGCCTCTGTCAAAAGTTTTAGGAAGACATACATACATACATACATACATACATATATACATACATACATACATACATACATACATTTATATATTGATAACTAAAAATTTACGACACTAACCGACTAAAAAGCTTGCCCTGTCTCTGAATACCCTTTATGTAAAATTTCAAATGTTTAGACCAGAAATTGTCTGAGTAAGTTGGTAGAGACCGCAGAGGTCAAATTTATTTTTAATTTGACCCGTATTATGACCCCATTAAAATTTATTTTGGGGGGCTCAAATCGAGTTATTAAGTTAGATCGATGCCCAAGGAACTTATATCTAAAATTTCAAGTGTTTAGACCCAAAATTGCCAGAGGAGTTTGGTAGAGTTCTCAAAGGTCAAATCGTTGAACTTTGACCCCTTAATCGCCAAATTTCTGGCCGAAAACGGATCATATCGATTTTCCCAAATCTCAGTACCCTGTATATCAAATTCCGAGTCTATAGACTAAAAATTGACAGAGTTATTGCATAGGAAAATGTACACACACAGACACACAGATACACAGATACACAGATAGACAGACACTTTTACTTTTATATATATATATATATATATATATATATATATATATATATATATATATGGGACGTTCGAAAAGAAATTATTCTTATTTTTAATTCCATTTGAATGGAACAGTGTCGACTGCAAATTGCATTGTTACTATGACTGAACTTATGCATTCAGGACCTCAATGTTTCATCACTTTGTGGCAGATATTGACAATGCGAGACTCCAAGAAAGCAACCTCTCTAATTAACGCGCATCAGAAGGAGAGACGCATCCTTGAATTCCTTGTGTAACAACACTCGTATGATAAAGAACGCTCCGGACGCCCATGCATAGCCATCGTTAATCACTGTCAAACGTGCAGTGAGAATGTTGGTCAGTATGTGGAAAAATCAAATCTAGAGCAGAAAAGGTTGGTTACTTGTTTAGTACCGGTCATGTCTTCGTAGCTTTTCAACTTTTTGAGAGAAAAAAAAAGTTAGAGGCTTTACTTTTACATGTTTTCTCATTATAAAACCTACACGCACACCCTTAACGTCCTGCGGCGATGGCCACGTGGCGAAAGCACCAGCAGGTGTAGGTAAACACTGGCGGTTTTAGTCACAAACCTGCACGTAGGTGGTCCTTAGGCAAGTGATCTCTGTTTTTACTGAATCTTAAGGATAACTGGACACTGGCCAGCCACTTAAGAACAGCACTGCCCATCCTTACACGATGGAGGGGGCTAGAAAATGTACCCCAGACAAATGTTTGCCCTTTTAGTGTCTAGTCAGCTTACCGCGGTTGGCGAACTCATCTACATAACAGCTAGGCAAAATTCCAGAATGTTCCACAAACCAGGAATTATTTTTTCCTATATAGGATGCTAGGACTGTAATTACACAAAAAAATAAAAATAAAAAAATTAAACTAACATTTACAAATGAACGTAACGACTATTCTATAAATCTAGCTAGGAACATGTGCACAAAATAACCGGAAATATAGAAATCCTCTTCTTCCTGTAAAAGACATTTTTATATTGTCATTTGGCCAAGCAAACCGGAACGAATTAAGTACTAATTTTTTTTTTTAATCTCTCTTAAGACTCATCTTAACTCCTAACAAATGTACCATGGTGCCTCGTTATAATTGTGTCTTTCTATTTGTTTTAGTTATGTATATTTACTTGTGTTTATTTTTCTTGTCTTGCAAACTAAGATGAAAATTGTCACACACCCCTGAAAGGGACAAAACACTACGCACCCATGCAATATTCAAGTAAACTAGCGATAAAAAGGCTAGGCAAACTTCCAGAATGTTCCACAAACCAGGAATTCTTTTTTCCTATATAGGAAGCTAGGACTTTATTTAAGTAGTATACTTGATATCTATTACTATAAGCTCACTTGTATTGAAATGTTGCTTCCCTGCTAGCTATATCAAATCGCTGAACATTGTTTTACTTTCAAGTATATTTGTAACTTAAACGCAGTTACCATAGCTACGTCGCTATGACTTTTGCTGAGCCGTACCTGACTGTCTGTATTTTACTATGAATCCCGACGCACCATACACTAATAGGTTTTCTCTCATTATGGTACAAACCCCGGCTGGATTCTATGTATATCCAATATTATTACTTTACCTCCAAGACGATTGCATATGTCTGATTTGCATATTAAATTAAATTTAAAAAAAAAAATTTTTTTTTCTTTCTTCTTCTTACTTGACACTCAAAATTCTAATAATTAATTCTACTGTAAGTTTAACCCTCTCCCGAAAACTAACAATCTGCCTTATTCTATGTATATCCAATATATATACTTTACCGCCAAGACGACTGCCTATGTCTGATTTGCATGTTAAATAAATTTTTAAAAAAATTTTCTTCTGACTAAACTTTACTTGACACTAAAAATTCTAATAATTAATTCTACTGTATTCTGTAAGTTTACCCCTCTCCTGAAAACTAACAATCTGCCCTACTCCCCAAGCTGCCACTAACACGCATACGTTACACACGACTTGGATGAGGGTCCTCAGCTTTCAGCCCTTAACCTTCGCATGCTGACCGATTGGAAGTCATGATCACTAAACATCCATTCATTTCTACCTCTAAGGCATGCACTAATTTGTTCTTAACCAGGTAGATACTTACTAACTACGGTCTGTACTTAGATTTACAGCTATCTGTATTACATAGCAATAGCTATCTCTTCCTTAGCCTTATAATGTTAAATGCAAAAACTGTACCGATACTCTGTAACGCAAAATACAATTTCCTGATTTATAAACGTAAGCTGAAGATATCCTTATTAGAAATGGAAACCTACTTAATACCCATAACCCCCCCCATACATTCGCATCTACTGGAAATCTCACCATATATGTATTTACTGTATTATACAATAATGTACACGCCATAGCGTATAATTTATTTCCACCTGTACTGTATTGTACTTATCAAAAATGACGTTACTTGTATCTATTGAATATACAACCCTTCTGCCATCCAGATCTTGCACAACAATTTTTAGTTAACTCGTAATATCAACTATTCTGTAAAGCATTATCCTATTCCTAAGCCAACATAAAAATAAAAGGAAGAAAATTTTATTTTACTTTTATTTTTTTATTTATTTTCTCAATTATAAATTTAAAGGAAAAAAAATCATTAAGCCATATTAACTCCTTCCAACAAACCTGTTTGCAAATATAGCTGCTTCCACTGCATGAACTCTTACTCACCCCCTCTTCCAGTAACAAACAATGAAATAGCAATGTCTCGTAATCATTTTGAGGAGTATAATCTCTCAGATATATAACCTTTACAAACTAACCCAGTAACAACACTAACCACCCTCACGGGGTCGCAGAAATATCTGGATTAGGACCCAGGCGCGGGCGCACCCTCTCGGTACTGATGGACTCGTAGATCTTCCCAGGTCATCCGTCTAGAAGGAAAACTCTGAAGCTAAACCTAAAGGAAGGAACGCCTCTCCAGTCTTGAATGACAACCTTCCTAGAGTTGGTGACTCAAAAAAATTACCGGTCTGCAAACCTAAACTGCTTAAGGAGTAGATAGGCACTGTCTATTGCCCGGCTTTCATACTCCTTCTTTGTCTATTAGCCAGGCGACAGAAACACTCGGTGGTCGATCTTCTTCCCGACTAGGGCAATGAACGTCGTTTTTCCCCACCCCCGACACATCCCAACCCTTAAACTGGGCACTTGGGAGTGCTTGAATACCGTAATGCCAGTGCAAGCAGATTGGGTTCACCATCACCTGGTGGGTTGAGGGTACTGGATAGACAGTTCCTGGATGCTGTTACCGACTGGTAGTACAGAGCCCTAACTCTTTGGTAGCGCTTAGAGTGTCTGCTCCATCAACAGTTGTATAATATCGGGATGTTTGTAGTGCCATGTCGCGCATGGAAAGGGACCCTGCACTCATCCCCGGTGGGATATCCTGAGGCCACAACCCTAGTAGATGGAGGGACAGCTTATGATCTGCATGTGTTGTATGTCTTGTATTCTGCATAACCACTTGCTCAGCACCCCTTACTTAAACTGAAACTGCTAAAAATGAAAATAATAGTACATTAAAAATTACGCTAAAACCAGGACAAAACTCCAGGAAAAATGAAAATAATAGTACATTAAAAAAAAACAGGAAAAATGAAAATAATAGTACATTAAAAATGACGCTAAAACCAGGACAAAACTCAAACAAAAACAACCTGTCTTCTCCCTTGAGGCTCGCATTTACGAACATCCATGGGCGTAGAACTAATTTAAATGATGTTGAAGCATTTCTCCTAACAAACACCCCGGATATCTTAGCACTAAGTGAGACTAACCTACACTCCTTTATCCCATTTAACTACTTTAACATGCCTGAACACCCCCCCACTCTGCCGTAAGGACTCTGACAGACATATGCATGGGCTTGGAGTCTACATTCGAAACATCCTCCACTTGACTAGAGAAACTAAACTAGAATCGGACGATCAAGCCTTTACGTGCTTAAGACTTAACATGCAGCATAACATTAGTTACTTTTATTTTCTCTACCGCTCTCCCTCGACCCAGGACTGTGCCCTAATAAACAAAGTCTCTGACAGCATAGATACAGCACTTTCCCTCTACACCAGCGCACAAGTTCATGTATTTGGTGACTTCAATGTTCACCACAGTAACTGGCTTGGATTCTCTAATTACACAGACGCAACTGGTACCACAACACGTAACTTCTCTATATCGCATTCCCTATCACAGATGGTTACGTTTCGAACCCGTTTCTCAGACCAGCAAGAACAACATGCATCACTTCTAGATCTGTTTCTGACCACAGTTCCCGATGACTATGTAACGAATGCCCACAGCCCTCTTGAGAACCCTGATTCATGCAGTGGTAATGGTTGAAACCGCCCTAAACTCTACAGCCAAAACTGAAAAGCCACTACTCAAAACAACGACATATTATAAAAAGGCTGACTGGGAAGCCATCAGGGACCTCATCAGGGACGCTCCATGGCAAAATATCTTTTCACTTCCTGCTAAACATTGCGCTAATGAGACCACTGAATGGTTCAAAGCGGCAATTGAAGCACATGTTCCTACACGCAAATTCTATAGCAAACTCCACTCTCACCAATGGTTCACTTCAACTTGTGCAGCTGCCATAGCGCAAAGGCAGCATGCATACCGCAGATTTAACCGACATAAGTCCAGTTCAAACAGACAGAAGTACATAGACACCAGAAATAACTGTGAGAAAGAAATCGCGACAGCTAAGAGGGAATTTACTGAAACCACCCAAAAACGCATGGAAGCACAGAAATTAGGAACCCGAGACTTCTGGAAAATCTACAACAGTGTAGTAAATAATGGGCAATCAACAATCATGAAGTTGTTTCCAACAATCATGAAGTTGTTTGCTCAGCAACTGAGAAGGCTAACTTGCTTGCCAGACGGTTTGCCTCTAACTCCACATTGGACTCTGCTAACCACCCCCTCCCTGACTTTCCTTTGCAGACAGACGCCACGCTAGATGATCTGAAAATCACCCCTGCTCAGGTGCGCCACCGAAGTAGCTCCAGTTCTCTCCAAACTTTACGACAAATGCCTTAATGAATCTTGCTTTACTGCCTGCTGGAAAACTGCTTTTGTAGTGCCAGTTTTCAAGAATTCTGGCGAAAGAACTGACCCAGTAAATTATCGCCCCATTAGCCTCCTCCCACTTTTCGCCAAAAATATTTGAGACCATAATTAACGAAGCTCTAGTCCATCACCGTACAGATGCTAAACTTCTGACTGACAAACAATATGGATTTAGGCAAGCCCGTTCCACAGCAGACATCCTAACTGTAATCTCAGAACGTATATACCATTCACTGTACAAAGAGGGGGAGGGTAGAGCGGTAGCTCAAGATATATCTAAGGCTCTTGACAGGGTATGGCATGAGGGTCTTCTCAAGAAAATCAGATCATACAGCATCACTGGAAGAATACATAACATAATTAGATTCTTCTTGGATAAGAGAACAATCCAGGTTGTCCTTGACGGTCGTACATCTAAACAATATGATATAAATGCGGGAGTGCGTTAGGGGTCTATCCTTGGACCTCTGCTATTCTTAATATTCATAAATGACCTGCCTGACAAAATTGTCTGTGAGATGGGTATGTATGCTGACGACACCACGCTCTATAGCAGACACGACAGGAAAACAAATGAACACATATCTAAAGAAATGGCAGAAACACTAGAGGATGACCTCCGATCCGTAGTGGAATGGGGACAAAAATGGATGCTCACCTTCAATGCTGCCAAGACTAAACTTGTTTCCTTCAATAATTACAAGAACCCTTCCCTACCGCCAATAGCAATGGCTCTTTATCTGAAAGTACATCTTTTAAACTCCTTGGCCTAACGTTTACAGGAAATATGAGTTGGAACAATTACATTGAGAACATTGCCAGGGTCACTGCGCAGAAGGTGGGTTCTCTCTACCGTGCTAGAAAGCTACTTACGCCTCAAAGTATCCTATACCTCTATAAGGCCACCATTCGCCCATGTATGAAGTATTGTTGTCATATTTGGGCTGGTGCATCTGCCACTAGTCTCTCGCTCATAGACAAATTTCAAAAGAGAGTCGCCAATCTGATAGGTCCTGAACTGTCAGCTAAACTTCAGCCTCTGTCCCATCGATGAAATGTTGCATCCCTCTGCCTGTTCTACAAGTACTTTAACGGAGAATGCTCTGACGAACTGCAAGCCCTTGTTCCCCCACGACGTAAAATACCCCCGACAAACCCGACAAGCAGCTAAATCTCACCCCTTCACAGTAGAGATCACAAGATGCAAGAAAGCCTTCTACTCCTGTAGTTTCTTCCCCAGAACAGCTAGACTTTGAAATTCCCTTCCGGGTCCCTGCAACGTGAACCGATATCTTGCTGCCCAACTTCCTACACAGTACCCCTGATTCTTATGTCCCCCATAGTAGCCCCCTACAACAAAGTGACAATGTGCCTTGTTTGAGGTGAAAATGTTAAAAAAAAAGTTTTTTTTAAGTCGAACAACAATGCAAAGGAGAAAACACAAAAGGATTATTATTGATTCATGGAATGTCCAAACCTAACTGAATAGTATTATCACTTAAAGACCTGAAAGAAGAACAGCGTTTCTCGCAAGGGAACTCCAGCAATACCGGATAGATATAGCCGCATTCAGCAGGACCCAGTATGCGGATGAGAGACCTTGGGAGAAGGAGGTTGTGGCTACACCTTCGTCTGGAAAGGAAAGCCGCAAGCAGAAGATCGGATTCACGGTGTTTGGTTTGTCATACAAGGCAACTTTGTTTACGAGTGTAACTGCGCTACCAGTTGGAATCAACGAACACCTCGTGAAACTGCGCATCCCTTTCAGCAGAATCAGATATCTCACAATCATCAGCGCTTGCGACCCAACAGTCACAAGCTCAGATGATGCCAAGGAGCGATTTTATGAACAGTTTGACCAAGTCATCACGTCAACTCCATCGAGCGACAAACTTATCATACTTGAAAGTATTTACTTCTCTCCCACTGCAAGAACTTTGACCCCGAGATCAGAAAGTGAGATTGAGAAGTCAGCACCCCCGAGGAAGGGCACTTTGACCTGGGCAGCTCCGTCGATGTTCCCCGGTGAGGGCGCCTCAGCCGATTAGCAATGAACTAACCCCTTCTCAAAGAGAGAAGGTAAAGCTTGGGAGGGTGGATTTCTTAGAATTGCACAGTACTTAACTCCCACCGGAAAATCAACAGGGACCGGATCATTAATAATTAATAATAATCCCGAAATTAGTAATCGTTGGAAATGCGAATGTAGGAAGGGAGTACAGCAGCTGGGAAGGCGTTCTAGGCAGACACGGAGTCAAGATAAATGACAACAACCTGCTGCTTTTCCTCGGCAAGTGTGCCGAGCACAGCCTTTGCATAATCAGCACCTTGTTCAGGATGGAAGTACAAGACCACCTGGATGCACTCGAGGTCGAAACACTGGCACATGATTGACTTTATCATTGTCCGCTAATGAGACGTCCGTGTGACTCAAGCCATGAGAAGCACTGAGTACTGGACTGACTACAGATTGTTCATGGATTTACTGACGCTGCACATTACTTCGCCCGACGGAAATCGACCATAGACTGTCAGAGCCTCCTATAATGTCGCCAGGCTGAAAAAAAAAATTCTACCGGGCACGATTTCAACAAGTTCGAGACAAAAATTTCCAAGACCGTGTGGCCGCCGAACGCATCACTAAGATATGGACCTCTTTCAAGAAAACAGTCAGTGAAACTACAAAGGAAGTCCTTACGACGAAGGCCAGAAAGCACGTAGACTAGTTCTATGAGAACTACAAAAATCTCAAAGAAGTTATACATACCAAACAAAAGCCTTACATAAAGTGACTGAATGGCACGTCCTCCGTCTCTAAGCGCGAAAAATTCAAGGCCCTTCAGACCAAAGCTCAGACTGCTTTCGAGCCATGTAGGACCAGTGGTGACGGGACAAAGCAGCTGAAGTTCAACATTACGCTGACACTCACAACGCCAAGAAATTTTTCAGCTTATAATTTCGATTAGTTCGACACGTGATTCGAATAATGCCGAGATGCCTGATGCTTGGGGAGCTTCAGGCCGACAAAAGAAACCAAGGTCGACCAAAACTGCGGTTAAATACACGACCAAAGCATATTTCCAGTGGCGCCACATAAAACCGAGAGACCTGGAGGGATATGCCATAGACAGGCCAAAACGGCGAAGCTCAGTTCACAAAGTTGTTGCCAACTTCAAATAGGCTCGATGCCAAATACTCACTGCTGTCAGAAAAAGAGGCACCACTAAGCAACAGTGATGGCAACAACTGGCTTCTAGTACCCACACTGTTCATGACTATTCAAAAGCTTGAGACGAGCTGGTGACCGGTCATAATCACTCTGAACCACAAGAAAGCTGTTAGGGCATCGTCGATAGAATATAGAACTTAGGACAAGCGTGCAACTTTCCAAGCGTGCAACTTTCCAAGCGTGCAACTTTCCAAGCGTGCAATTTCCAAGCGTGCAACTTTCAAGCGTGCAACTTTCTGGAAATAAAAATTGCTGAAAATACACCGAGAGTTCAGGTCGTTTTCCTTGGGATTAATCTTTAGTGCAGCTTTCAAGATCTGTCAAAGCGTGGCCCATGGATGGACAAGTCAGGTTTTCCCTAATGGCCGATGTAAAACCTCACAGAACTGTGTTCCGTCCCTTTGTATTGTCCTTGTTTGTTATATGTCCTGTTAAACACGTGTTATACACGCTGATCACAAAATAGGGAAACATTATGGACCAGACGATCACAAACACTAAACATACATGAACAACTATATACACTCACAATGAAAAGTCCATAAACGCAACGAACATTACTAGACGATCAATAGAGACGCTGTTATATATACAGTGTCTTAAAAGGTATACTCTTTAAATTATCTTAACTTACAACATGAATACGCTATACCACGTTCCCAAGAGATGTTTAGGAATAAAGAATGGCACTTCCAGCAGGATGGACGACTTCCCCACTATCATCATGTCTAGGGCTATGACAACAGCATATCCTTTCATTGTGTTGACTCTTGAGTATATATCCGACACAGTTAGACACAGTTAATCACGCTATAACCACATCACTCTATATAACAGCGTATAAGATATCAACGGATACACACTCGAGACAAAACAATGAAAAGAATATGCTGTTGTCACATTCCTAATAATGACGTAAGAGCATATCTTGATAGTCACGTGCGAAACAGATAGTTAGGACGAAGAGCAAGTATCAAGTACTGTCCACGTTCACCGGATTTGACCCCACCCCCCATTTTTCTTATGGGGAGGGCATGTTAAATACAGGGTTCACACAACAAAACAAGCTGCAATGAATGAGTTGAAAGCAACCATTGAAGGAAGATGTTTCAACATACTAATTGAACTGATTAGGAACGTTTTCGATTAAATCAGTGAGCGTTGTCAGCTGTTCATGAACCACAATGGTCAACAATGTGAACATTTTCGATAATTAACTGGTTTCTATATTTGTTCATAGTATTTTGATGTATGAAACTTTTCATTATGGTCATTTAAAGAGTGTATGTATTTTATTGGGACATCCTGTATATATATATATATATATATATATATATATATGTGCGTGTGTGTGTGTGTGTGTGTGTGTGTGTGTGTGTGTGTGTGTGTGTATATACATATATATATACACACACACACGTTACGCACATTCAATAGACACGTAAATACTTGAACTTGAGATGACACAAACGGTTATGCAGTTGTTATATGAGCATATTCGTTTCTATACACACTCCAGAATATAACAGTATGGACCTTATGCTAGTAAGTAGCGATTAAGGTAGCTAGTATGAATTTTGACAAGGGTCACATTTATTACATTTCAGGATAAGCTAGATCTGTAAAACCGAACGTTTCTCAGGGTTGACTGAAAGATGGCTGACAATGCAGAGTCAAGAGGTCAAACTCCGCAGACAAAACATAAAGTCGAACGATGACATTACGTCACGTTTTAAACATTGGTTTTCAAATCAGTATCTCTCCGGAAGCTGTACGAGTGAGACATAGCAAAATGATTGTCTTCTGCATCATTCATCTATTTTATAAATGTTACCTGTCTGTTTAAATGTATGTATGTATGTATGTATGTATGTATGTATATATGCATGTATGTATGTATGCATGTATATATGTATGTATGTATGTATGTATGTATGTATGTATGTATGTATGTATGTATGTATGTTTGCCTAAAACTTTCGACAAAGGCGACGGATTGTCACGCGATCGGTATCGTTTTAGAACAAGATCCTTCGGATGACAGATATCAAAAAATTAGCTAAAAACATTAATTCTTCACCCTCAACTGGGCACTTTTCTACAAGGATGGGGTCGCTTTTTTCTGCCGATATTTTCCAAAGTCATCCCCTCTTTACGATTGACTAGCCTTAATTCAAACCTTCGCCACTTCCGGTGTGGCGATGGACGCAACGGTAAAGACGTCACATTTTTTTCACATTCTTTTCTTCCTTCGCAGTACGGGTTCTAGCCTGCCTGCCTACTACCACTTTTTTTTTTTTGCTCAACATACACCTCCAAACACCCGGGCAACGCCGGGCACCCAGGTCAATTTCTTAAGTTAAAATTAGATTAAGAAGGAAATAATTATTTAGTTATTTAATCTCTTTTTCCTAAGTAAATTCTATCCGATAAAACCTTGAGGAAACTCAGCGAACGTCTTATCTTTCTGATTGAAAATAAATGAAAAACGGCGACGTAGAGTAACGGCGAAGTCGGTAATAAATTAAAAAAAAAACATAAGGAAAAAGTAATTCACATTTTAAATCTACAACGGACATTTAAGCTTGTCACTGACTATTAAAGAGGAAGAAAAGGATTGGATGAATTAAACGCGAAAGCAAAGAACAGAACGCAAAAAAAAAGTCGTACAAAAAAGTGATAATTAATGAAAACGCTACAATCGTCAGAAATATTAGCGGATTGATGAAAAAATAAAACGTGTACACCGAGAACGTTGACAGATGAAGTGCGATATTCGATAGGGAAGATACAGTGACGCATTTGAACTTTAATGAGAAAAAAAATCTACTCGTAAATAAATACAAACCCGCATCGGATGAAGTAAAAAGAAATAATCAATATCAATTGTTTTTTTATATCTAATTACGTTTAAAATTAATGCTAAGATTAAATACACACCTGCAAAACTTTGAAAGAGGATTCTTCCTTTTCATTGTTTTGTATCTCTGTATCAGAAAAATATTGTTACCAGTGCGTATGTGTTTGTGTGCATGTGTGTCCGTATGTGTGTGCATATGTGTCTATGTGAGTACGTGTGTGAGAGTGCGTGCGCGTGCACGTGCGTGTGCGTGTGTACGTAAGGGTGTATTACTGTATATTTTACACTGCCTTTTACAGTCAATTCTGTGTGCCCCCTATCTCATTCTTTCTCTCTCACACGCACGCATTCTCTCTCTCACACACACACGCACACATTCTCTCTCTCTCTCCCTCCCTCTCTCTCTGTCTCTCTCTGTCTCTCTCTGTCTTTGTCTCTCTCTCTCTCTCTCTCTCTCTCTCTCTCTCTCTCTCTCTCTCTACGCATCTATCTATATTTATAAATCCGTATTTGTGTATATATTAGCAAAAAAAGGAAGTAAATTAATTAAAGAAGAGTGAAGATGGCAATTATAAACAATACATGATATCATTACGAGTATTAATATGTTCAACTCATAACTGGAGAGTAACGGAGAAAATAGAGAGAGAGAGCGAGAAATAAAGAGAGTAAGAGAGAGAGATAGAGAGAGAGAGAGAGACAGAGAGACAGAGAGAGGGGGGATGTTGCGGACAAATGGTTGTTATCATCGTCATATCAGGTCATCCCATAAGTTCTGTCCGAATTTACAAATAAAGAAAAGAAGTAACCAAATGTTACATTTTATCAAAGATTTAATCACCAATATACTTTCCCTGATTATCTATGATTTCCTTCCATCTATTAACAAGCTTATTAATTCCATCACTATAAAATCCTTTTGGCTTTGATTCGAAGAACTCAATAATGTCAGTTTCAACATCTTTCTGCGTTACAAACGCTGTTCTTTCCGAATGCTTTTATAGGCTACAAAACAAATGGTAGTCTGAAGGAGCAAGATCAGGAGAATAGGGTGGGTGAGGAATTTTCTCCCACCCAAGTTATTTGATCTTTTGTGAGGTGATTCTTCCTGAAACATCACCCCTTTTCGATTCACTAGAGCAGGTCCTTTTTGCTTCAAATCTTGGTTCAAACGCGTTATTGCTGACAGTAGATTTGAGCCTTAAATTTTGCATTATGTGGTAACAATTCCAAGTGGGGTATTTCTAAGCGCTTCGGCTGCTGAGTTTCCTTTCTTGAACTCCGTATTCCTCAAATGATTCTTCAGTACTTCCATGTTAGTAGGGTTGTAATCAAGCAAATTTAAATTTTATCGTTCTTTAAAAAAAAAAGTAATCAGTTAAAATGCATCTAAATATAAAAATGTAAAAATCATGTAATATACACGATATCTTTTAAGTTTCATTCAATTTAAAAGTAAAATTCGGACAGAACTTATGGGATGACTTGATGGTTGTGAGCCGTAGTTGCTGATACAAAACCATGTCAATACTTGTTGGTTACTTCATAAAGATTTACTCAAAAGAACAGGACATGAAATCCGGATGCTGAAAGAGAGAGAGAGGAGAGAGAGAGAGAGAGAGAGAGAGAGAGAGAGATTTCATCTTGCGTGCTATCCCCAGGACAACACGCAAAATACGCAAGTTCACTTCTTGCTAATTAAGAACGAGAAAGACCTGCCCAGAAATCAAACTGTTGCCAGAATCACTGGAAAAAAAGTTGCGTCATTCTACCGTTCCAGTAATTATTTTACTCCCAACGTAATCCTCTACCTTTATAAAAGGCAAATATGTCCCAAAATGGAGTACTCTTGTCACATCTGGCCAGGAGTTGGCCAGATCTCGTATCTTGCCTTGAAAGAGTTCAGAACCGGCTTCGAATCCTGGTGGGTGATCGCCTTTTTTCCGACTAGGAACCTGTCTCTTCTCTATTGTTATTTTCATGGCAGGAGCTCGTTTAAGTTTCAGTTTTTGCCCTTCCGCAGGCCAAAATTTCACAAAAGCACTCGTCTAGCTACAATAACTACCAACAACTACCAGTACGTAAATCTAAACGCAGATTCCATGGACATACTTCTTTCGCAGAATACCCACCAGAGGAACTCGGTTCCGCTGACATGCTTTCCGGCTGACTACAATATGGTCGTCTTCAAGTCCAATGTAAAGAAGATTTTAATGTGACCCCTTAAATAATCAACTTCTACCAACTTCCACCATCACTTATCACTAAGTTGTTATTTCAGTGACCATACTACACTTATTAATCCTTGTACACGAGTGCATTTCGGACCTTAATAAACGATGACTCCGTTGTAAAACAAATCACCTAATTTATGTAAATCCTGGTAGATGTCCTCTCTGAGCCCCATACTTTCCCGTCAACGCGCTTGCTACTAATTTGACACTCCATCTTTTTCCAGTTATTTTTAAATTAACCTGACTTTGTAAACCCATTTTCTCTGTATTCTAAGGTATGACGAGATCCCTGGCGACACCAAATGATCTTGCTTTTCAAATAGAGGAAGAGAAGATGGGAGAGAATGAGGTATGGTTAGGAGGGGCCATGCTGACACTTGGTCAAGGAAAAACAGATGTTTATGAGATTCCTGTCCACCAGAGAAGAAATAGTAAATATTTCAATGAGAAAAAAATATAAATAAATATGATAATAGATAATAGTTGTTCTTAAGCGGTTTTAATTTCCATTTTGTACTTATGTAGCGATAGGAAGAGGCAAAAATGTCCAGGAGAAATAAAATATTTCAATGGGAAAAAAAAAAAATATGATAATGAGATTCTCGAGTTGACAGAAAAAAAAAACAAAACAGGGTCGTTTTCTGGTTTAGGTTAGAACAACAATTCAAATTATTAAAGAAACAATGTTCTGTTGAAAGGTACGTGGGGGGATGCGGTCTCACTGGCCGACATCTATAGGAAGTTTAGGGTCAGGAAAAAGGATCGCCAGCCGAAAATGTTTGACTCAGATGACGAATCACTCATGGAAATAAATAGTTATCGCTTATCACATCAGTGCCGGGTTGGGGTTTTTAAGAGAAAGACAAACGAGAATTGTTTCTATATCACGGCTGTTATACATCTATCAACAACGGAAGGGTTGGTTTTAAACACCTGTGAGCAATAGGAAGAGAATTCAGATCTTAGTGACAGCTTGTCGTGATAAACAATTGAAGAAAGAGGCCCATCAAGAAATTCTTACTAGCCGAGATTATCACCAGTAGAAGAGACAAAGGCACCTGCATCAAGAATCCTTGCCTGAAATTAGCGAAAACGATAGTGATTTTAATAACTTGAGTTTTCCTTTCTGCACGACGCGTATGTTGAATCTATTGTCCATAATGTAAATTGTGATACAGAACTTCCCTGGCGTTGTTGATCATTTAATACTTGCACTTTGTGAAGGATAACCCATTGATTTCAGCTGCCAGGACCCTTATCTTCAAGCTATAAAGAGCGAGAGACGCCTACTTGCCAACACCAACGCATGTGAGAGAATCCGACATCAGAACCTGACGTAGACGATCACCTAGCCGCATCCAGGTATTGCCCGAACTTGAGGTTGAGAGCGCTGTAACGTATCGGTGGCCTGATTCCGAGGGTCTGAGAGAGTAAGTTGAGGGGTCCGGTGCTCGACAGAGTAGAGGTGTGGCCACTCGCCCTTAGGGTTAGTGCACGTCGTTTCGTATCGTGCTTGCACGGCCTGTGGGTGATGTTGGGGTTACAAAGGTAATTTTATAAGTTAAAAAAGCAGTCACATTTTTGTAGTATTTGTAGTATTCAATATTGTATACTATAGCAGAAAGAACACAGTATTTGTAGTATGCAGCATTGTATACTGTAGCAAAAAGAACACAGTATTTGTAGTATACAGTATTGTATACTGTAGCAAAAAGAACACAGTATTTGTAGTATACAGTATTGTATACTGTAGCAAAAAGAACACAGTATTTGTAGTATTCAGTATTGTATACTATAGCAAAAAGAACACAGTATTTGTAATATAAAGTATTGTATACTATAGCAAAAAGAACACAGTATTTGTAATATACAGTATTGTATACTATAGCAAAAAGTACACAATATTTGTAATATAAAGTATTGTATACTGTAGCAAAAAGTACACAATATTTGTAGTATACAGTATTGTATACTGTAGCAGAGAGAACACAGTATTTTTAGAATGCAGTATTGTATACTATAGCAAAAAGAACACAGTATTTGTAGTATACAGTATTGTATACTATAGCAAAAAGAACACAGTATTTGTAATATAAAGTATTGTATACTATAGGAAAAAGTACACAATATTTGTAGTATACAGTATTGTATACTGTAGCAGAGAGAACACAGTATTTGTAATATACAGTATTGTATACTATAGCAAAAAGAACACAGTGTTTGTTGTATGCAGTATTTTATACTGTAGTAAAAAGAACACAATATTTGTAGTATACAGTATTGTATACTGTAGCAGAGAGAACACAGTATTTGTAGAATACAGTATTGTATACTGTAGCAAAAAGAACACTGTATTTGTAGTACACAGTATTGCATACTATAGCAAAAAGAACACAGTTTTCATAGTATTCAGTATTGTATACTGTAGCAAAAGAAGACAGTATTCGTAATATACAGTATTTTATACTGTAGCAAAAAGAACACAGTATTTGTAGTATACAGTCATGTATACTGTAGCAAAAAGAACGCAGTATTTGTAATATAAATTATTGTCTACTGTACCAAAAAGAACGCAGTATTTGTAATATAAAGTATTGTATACTGTAGCAAAAAGTACACAATATTTGTAGTATACAGTATTGTATACTGTAGCAGAGAGAACACAGTATTTGTAGAATACAGTATTGTATACTATAGCAAAAAGAACACAGTATTTGTAGTATACAGTATTGTATACTATAGCAAGAATAACACAGTATTTGTAGTATACAGTATTGTATACTATAGCAAGAATAACACAGTATTTGTAGTATTCAGTATTGTATACTGTAGCAAAAAGAACACAGTATTTGTAGTATACAGTATTGTATACTGTAGCAAAAAGAACACAGTATTTGTAGTATACAGTATTGTATACTGTAGCAAAAAGAACACAGTATTTGTAGTATTCAGTATTGTATACTGTAGCAAAAAGAACACAGTATTTGTAGTATACAGTATTGTATACTGTAGCAAAATAACACAGTATTTGTAGTATACAGTATTGTATACTGTAACAGAAAGAACTTTAATGCTTACTAAATATGAACCTGGAGTGTCTCTCTGTACAAGGGTTTGTCATAAAAACCTGGCATGAGGATACTTTTCCCTAGAAGTAAACCCTGACTAAATATTCAAAATCGCATTTTGTATTCGCTGCACAAATAAGACTTTCTCGGTATGGCTGACCGACACCGGCTTTATGGCGGAATGCTGCATCTTCTCTAAGTTATGTTATTTCAAGTAACAATACAAAGCTGGATTCTCCACCAGACTAGATTAATTTTTGCCCTAGAATCAAGTAAAACCAAGAGTCCAAAACGAAAGCTATACTATAACATATTTAATTGATAAATGTGCTCCCAAAGAATGTTAATGCGTGCAACACTGACCTTATTAACCAGGTCAGATATTATATATATGTTATATGTACGGGTAACTCCAGCCACATTGCTCGGAAGCCAATAAAGCCGAGACTTTTTAATAAACATGATATCTTTCACCTGAGTGATATTATTGTTAGGTGATGGCAGCTTTTGTTGTATCTTCTCCAGGGCAATGCCAGATAAGCATGCTGATTGGAGAAGAGGAAAATGATGCTCTCAACTTCTGAGTTAGTAAACTTGGTGTTTGAGATGTAAAGGGGAACTTTAATGGAATATTCGAATATTTATGTGTCTTATATAGAAATCAAGTGTTAGTCGCAGGAAGTGGGGGGCTTGATTTTTTTAGAACATCGATTGACATAACATGAAACAAAAAAGAAGTGAATGCTATTTAAACATGTGTACATATTTTTATAAATTGTGTATTTATTTGGAAACAAGTAGGCGTTGTTTTTTATTGTGTGATTATTTGGAAACAGGTAGGCGTTGTTTTTTATTGTGTGTTTATTTGGAAACAAGTAGCCGTTGTTTTTTATTGTGATTATTTGGAAACATGTAGGCGTTGTTTTTTTATTGTGTGTTTATTTGGAAACAGGTAGGTGTTGTTTTTTTATTGTGTGTTTATTTGGAAACAGGTAGGTGTTGTTTTTTATTGTGTGATTATTTGGAAAAGGTCGGCGTTGTTTTTATTGTGTGATTATTAGGAAACAGGTAGGCGTTGTTTTTTATTGTGTGATTATTTTGAACAGGAAGGCGTTGTTTTTATTGTGTGATTATTTGGAAATAGGTAGGCGTTGTTTTTTATTGTGTGTTTATTTAAAAACAAGTATTCGTTGTTTTTTATTCTGTGATTATTTGGAAACTGGTAGGTGTCGTGTTTTATTGTGTGTTTGTTTGGAAACAGGTAGGCGTTGTTTTTTATTGTGTGATTATTTGGAAACAAGTATTCGTTGTTTTTATTGTGTGATTATTTGGAAACAGGTAGGCGTTGTTTTTTTTGTGTTTATTTGGAAACAGGTAGGCGTTGTTTTTTATTGTGTGATTATTTGGAAACAGGTAGGCGTCGTTTTTTATTGTGTGATTATTTGGAAAAGGTAGGCGTTGTTTTTTATTGTGTGATTATTTGGAAACAGGTAGGCGTTGTTTGTTTATTGTGTGATTATTTGGAAACAGGTAGGCGTTGTTATTTATTGTGTGATTATTTGGAAGCAGGTAGGCGTTGTTTGTTTATTGTCTGATTATTTGGAAACAGGTAGGTGTTGTTTTTTATTGTTTGCTTATTTGGAAAATGGTAGGCGTTGTTTGTTTATTGTGTGATTATTTGGAAACATGTAGGCGTTGTTTTTTATTGTGTGATTATTTGGAAACAGGTAGGCGTTGTTATTTATTGTGTGATTATTTGAAACAGGTAGGCGTTGTTTTTTATTGTGTGATTATTTGGAAACAGGTAGGCGTTGTTTTTTATTGTGTGATTATTTGGAAACATGTAGGCGTTGTTTTTTATTGTGTGATTATTTGGCAACAAGTAGACATTGTTTTTTATTGTGTTATTACTTAGAAACAGGTACGCGTTGTGTTTTATTGTGCGATTATTTGGAAACAGGTAGGCGTTGTTTTATTATTGTGTTATTATTTGGAAACAGGTAGGCGTTGTTTTTTTTTTGTTGTGTGATTATTTGGAAACAGGTAGGCGTTGTTTGTTTATTGTGTGGTTATTTGGAAAATGGTAGGCGTTGTTTGTTTATTGTGTGATTATTTGGAAACAGGTAGGCCTAGTTTTTTTATTGTGTGATTATTTCGATGTATATGCTTACGACATAATCACATTCACACACCAGTTCCCGTTAGATCACCGAAATTACGCAACGTTGAACCTGGTCAGTATTAAAATGGATGACAATTCAAGACATCCAGATGCTCTAAAATGTGACGAACATGCGGCCGCAGCCGAGATTGAACTCATTACACGAGTTTGTAGTGTAATTCAAATCTTGTCGGTAGCTGAATAGTTGATGTCTCGCTAGGGTTATCAAGGTTATTTTTTATTGTGACGCCATCTAGATGGGTTGCCTACCATGGCTTAAGAGAGGCTCATCTACCCTCTAGAGAAGGTTAGACCGCGCTAGTTTCCCAACCTTGTATTCATACACAGCCTTGCCTTCTCAAATGGTACTCATCTGGTACTAGCCAGGCTTGATGTTGCTTAACTTCGCTGATCTGACGAGAACTGGTGTGTCAATGTGATTGAGCCATATATCAAAGTGCTTTCCGTTTATCTCGGCACTGTTTCCCGTCGTCTAACACTTCTCATTGCAATTGGACTCAAGCAGTGCCGATTCAGGAGAGGTGTGGTATCACAATTATTTTGCGCAGCTCCTCTTTACAGGGGGGGATTGTCTCTCGAGACTGAACGGAGGCATCATTTAGATGTATGTAATGGAAGTTAGGGGCGATAATCAGGTAAGAAAAACTGCTTTATAGAAAGAAAGAACGGTCATGTACATTTAAATAAGAATTTCAATAAGGTATGATTTTTTCTGACACTGAACTGTACTGGTTGCGGTCTTCGAGTTGGGGATAATGTAATATTATAAATCTATGTTAAATGAGTTTTTTGTTTCTTGATGGAAACCTGAACATATTCCATATCTGTGCGTATGTATATTTATATACGGCATAATCGCGTTGACACACCGCTTCTCGTCAGATCACCGAAGTTAAGCAACGAAGAGCATGGTTAGTATCAGATGGGTGACCATTTGAGAATTCTAGGCGCTGTATATGCTCTCCGCTTATCTCGGCATTTGTTTGGTTGGTTGTTTTTGTTTTACGGTATAGCAATCCTTTTCAGGTTATTTAATATCGAATCCAAAGACTTTGAAGAAAATGTTTGAATAGAATATATTTGTTGTTTTCAATTCGGTTTCTATTTAACCCATAGTTGGGACCCTAACAGGTATCACCACTCCGGGTCAGAGTGGACCTGGGAGTAATGGGAATTAAAGGGTGGTTCCACACTCCCCAAATCCCGCAAGCTGGGGCCTCACCACTGGATATAGTTTAAGGTCATATCCAGGACCGGTATTTGTTTCCAGTTGTCCTGTACTTAACTTGCCACTATTATTTAACAATGTCATCTCAGGAGAGGTGTGGTTGGAGATTGCGCACCTCCTGCCACAAAACAGTTTCACGCGCAAGAAACCCTTCGTGGGTATCCATAGTCTGTCCAAGACTGCCTGCTTTTGCTTTGCGTGTGTATATATTTACTGTAAGTTTATTTATGCGTCGTTTGTTATAAAATGTGCGTTTCTAACTGCTTATTTTAACGGACTAGTGTCCTCGTGTCCTAAATGTCTTAACGACCAGTGACTCCTCTTGTGTTCGTGGATGCACGTGTGTATTACATATAATTAACAGTACATTTATAACGACATACTCGCTTCTGAGTGATTTTCTATCTTTTGGTCGCTGATTGGGAGATTCGTCAACGGCTTAGGGAGCCGAGTTCTGCTATAACAAGCACGCATGCAAGACAGACACAAGACGATGTATGCTTTTATATATTGGTAAATTTCACTCCCAGGCGTCTCGTCTTCCGTAGCATGGAGAGAAGTCGACGATCTCGGACTTGTGGCGTTTTTCTGCATCCATTTAGCGACTGTCGTCTCCTTATGAGGAGACCTGTTTAACCCATCTTGCTTCCTCAACTTCTTAGGCCCAACTCACTAAAATTAACAGCTTATTAAAACCGGAACACTTGACACGTCAGGTTCGGTCCCCATTCGGATACTTCCGATATAAACAGACCGGTCAACCAAGTTTGATACATGTTACAACATGACCCTTTGGCCCTTTCTGCACCTGCATGCTCGCTCAACTTCTCGTTTTCCACGATTCAATCTCTGTTATTTACTTCGTTAGATAGATAGATAGATAGATAGATAGATAGATAGATAGATGCCTTCTACCCGGCGTTGCCCGGTGTTTACCTAACAATAAATCGCATGAAAAGAAACTGGAATCTGAGGAAGATCCCCATCATTCCAGTAATTGTGGGAGCAACTGGGCGCATTTAAAATAATTTCATAAGTATATATCTCATTAGACCTCTTCAAAATTGACCTTTTTCTTCAAACATATGGAAACTGATATTATTCCCATTCTCCAAGGTCTAAATTAGTTAAATATACCAGTTATTGTGATCTTGGACCTTGGCTATGCCTGCCTCAAGAGCCATGTAATTTTATTGTTGACGTTTTTCAAAAACGCTGCAAAATATGGGATATTATGTCCTTATTTTCATTGTAGCTTTCCAGAGGTTGATGCTATAACATTGAAAGTGGTACCAAATGAAAGCTAATAAAATTTTCTTACATATGGTAGTAAGCACAATAAAACACATGAACACCTGTGTCAATTTTAACTAATTTTAAGGCACAAACAGCTGGGACACTACAAAAACTCAGTTTGGTAGTATGATAGCACTGCACTGACACATATATTACATAAGAAACTCTCAGATAGGATGTTACTAATACATGTATTATCACTTGTTCAATGTGGCTTTTTTGAAACTGTCAAATGTTTTCCTGTGGTACTCCACAACTTGTAGTAAGCAGCCTCTTTGCTCTGGGTCACTTGTGATCTGAGTTGCAAAGTCACTTATTAGTTTCACACCTCTCTCAGCCACTTCATTGGTCACTTTCACTGACCTCACAAACTTCTGTGCATTCCTGTAGCTGTCATTATCTTCCCAGGTGTCAGCAGGAGTAGTGAGCTAGTCACATTTCACTCGAAGAGCATCAAACAGAAAGTGAAACTCTGGCCCTACCAGGTCTGTGAGAACTGTAGCTGCATTGATGACAGGAAACACTGGCTTGCCTTTCCTGTAACTCTCAGGTTTCTCTGTTTCTGACAGCTTGACTGCGAGCTTCTCTTTTGCAGACTTGGTCATGCTGGCATGTGAACTGAACAAGGTGAATGGCACTAGTTCCTGGGTCAGATACCAGCGGTGGTAGTTCATTTTCTTGAGAACAGAGGTTGCCAGTTCATAGTCATACTGCTTGTATTGCAGCATGTTCTTCATAAGCTGGAGGTCATGGATAGGTGCATCAGCTGCAGATGTGGTGGTTACCCAGTGGCTGGTGTAGAATAAGGCCAGGAACTTGTTCATCCTCTCCAGCTTGAAGATAGTGTCCGTGTTGCATTTTAGTTCCTTGGAAAACATGAGCATCTTCATACAGTAAATGTTCCTGGCCATCCAGCGGGCTTGGTGAATGGCACCTGGCTTGGCCCAGTGGATACCTCGAGGAGGTTCCTCACCAAGCAGGATCAGACACAGCTCTGCCACCTCTCTGTAATCTGCCCTCGGACTTGCTTCCTCAAGGAAATTGCTTAAGACTGCAATTGTGCTTGTCTTCTTCTATTTCAAGTCTTGTTCAACTAGGCCCAGAACTCTTGGGCAGTCCTTAACCAACTTGTTCCACTTCTCTTTCACATTGCTGAACATTGGGTTGTCAGGACTCTTGACCTTGCTGAACACAGCCTCCCATACACTTCCAATTATTACCTCTGATATGTGATGGCGACAAGCGAAGTAGAATACCTTTTTGCCTAGTTTTTCTTCAATAAGCTTCGCTGCACCCTTGTTGATGCCACTGTTGTATCAAATACCAAGCCTACAATGTTGTCTGTGAGACCCCATGCTTCTATCAGTTCCAATGTAGCATTACACTGTTGGATTCCTGTGGAACTTTCTATGAAGGGCACACCAAGCAGCTTCCCTTCTTCATAATGTGGAGTACCAGAGACGAGCACTGCAAGACTTTCGACTGGGTATCTTTCACCAAGAACTTCCCGTAGAAGTTTTTCATCCCAGTGTAGTATGCAGTAATCTGGCGGACTTTCCTTGAAGCTATTCATGTAACTTTGGCACAAGTTATGACGAGTGTTTATCCTATTTCGTCTTGTAGTAGAGGCTGATATAACAAAGTCATCAAGATCTGCGCCTCCTGCCTTCAACACTGCAGACACCATGACTGTAGTCTGGTTGTCAGAAAGTGACAACCGATCTGCAGTGCTACAAATCTCTTCACTGGTCATAACTGAGGGTGGAAAGTGTAAGGTTATCGTACTTGGTTTTGATGAACAGCTTGGTGTTGTCTCAGTGTATTCTGAACCCTCACTAGTACCAGAGCCTTGACTGTTCTCGGGGTATTCATCACTTGAAATTTTCCCAAATTCTGCTGCTGCAGCAGTCACTGATGATAACATTCCCTCTTCTCTTTCTTCTCGGAAGTTTTTCTCTCTAGACTTCTTCTCAAACACCTTATCATGACCTGACATGTGTGCCAGGCGAGTGGTCTGTTGGTTCAAGTAGAAATTGACGTCCTCTTCCTTGGTCTCCTTTGTGAGCAGCCTGTTGCTTCTTATCTCCTCCACAACATCCTTTGCTCCAATATCAAATAACTTGTCTAAGTCCTTCAGAAAGTTAGCTCGTTTCTCTTTCTCTGGTTTGTTATTTCTTCCCTTGTTTTTAACAATTTTCCTGTACTTTTCCTGGAAGATCATGAAACGGTTGACTGCATTTGGTCTAGTTAGTGTTTTAATCCTTGCCATATTCAAGAATGGCAAAACGACATCCACTGTATCATGCGCTAAAGACCTATTGTCACTGTTGGGATTATCATTCCTAAAATGCAGGAAATACTGGAACACCTGGCGATTAGTAGAAAGTGTAGAGCCCCTGATGCTGGAGCTGGGTTGCCCAATGAATGACCTTGTGGCAGGAGTTGCCACCTTTCTTCTCTTTTCAGTTGGTTCATCCCGTTCACTTGTATCGCTGACCACTTTCCCACAGCTTAGTTGTCTTCCAGATGCGATGTTGTCAGCAGTTCACAAATCTTAACAAATCAGCTTTAACTTACAATCTGAAATGAAGAGATAAAACATACTTAGTGATAATAAATTATATACATGCATTAATAGTAAAGTTTTTGAGATAAAGTTATGTATTATATGATGGCATCCTTTCCAAGCATGAAAAATATATATGTTTGTGCATTAAAATTAATTAAAATTAACACAGGTGTTCATGTGTTTACTACCATATGCAAGAAAATTTTATTAGCTTTCATTTGGTACCACTTTCAATGCTATAGCATCAACCTCTGGAAAGCTACAATGAAAATAAGGACATAATATCCCAAATTCAACGTCAACAATAAAATTACATGGCTCTTGAGGCAGGCACAGCCAAGGTCCAAGATCACAATAACTGGTATATTTAGCTAATTTAGACCTTGGAGAATGGAAATAATATCAGTTTCCATATGTTTGAAGAAAAAGGTCGATTTGGAGAGGTCTAATATCTCATTAAACACACAAAGCTGGTCCCCTACGTTGTAATCATCGTCTTGATTAATCCACACGATTTTTTTTTAAATGGAGGATTTATTTTACTTGAAGACAGAGTGGCAATACGTTTACAGAGAGAGAGAGAGAGAGAGAGAGAGAGAGAGATAAAGGGAAATATATAGAGATACAGTAGATGATAGCTTACTGTTTTAATGTAGAGAACAAGAAGTATGCAGACACGGATTAGGTCGCCATTTATACGAGGATCATTTTTTCCTCATCCATATTCTTGTTGGGGTTTAGGGACATGCACATGAGTTAGAGTCCCTTTTTTCTGAAAATGACGTCAAACTCTTAACTTCCACCTAGCCGCTGATGTCATCTTTTTTATATATAGGAGTCACCACTTATCAAGGCCCGAATGCTACTAAAGGATAAGGGTTAATGAATGTAAGATGGTAGTGTAGTAATCATTAATGGCGCAAATTGAGTAGAATTTGATTATTTATGGGGACAGCTCAACAAGAACTTGTTTACATTGGATTTGAAGGCTATAATGTTGTATGCAGCCAGAAAACAGGCCAACGGAACAGTCAGTTCTGGGAAAGAAGCTTTGTTCATAGAATCTGCGTTTAGATTTAGGCACAGACAGAGAGTGAGGGAAATCGTTTATAGTGGTTGTAGCTAGTTGTGAAGGTTTGGCAAGGAGGAACCATAAATTGGTGCTCAGACGAGCACGTGCCATGAAAATAAGGATAGAGCAGAGACAGGCTCGCGACGTCTCTTCTGTGGGAAAGAGGTTGCAAGGAAGAGAAACGGGCATCATCTACTAGGTTTCGAAGCCGGTTTTGAACTCTATCAAGGTTGGATAGGGCTCGCCGAGCAGCTCCTGTCCAGATGTGGCAACAGTACTCCATTTTAGGGTGTACCTGGCTCTTTTGATCCTTAATCCGTTAATCGTCTTATTTGTTCTGTCAATCATTTTTCCTATACTAATTGGGTTTTTTTATTGTGTAATAAATGTATGTATGCGTAATTATTTACCGTGTTTTATTTGGATGCTGCTTGTATATGCGTGTTTATTTACATCGTGTTTATTTGGACGTATGTATATTTGGATGTGTATTTACTATGCGTTTGTTTAAATGCGCGTTTGTGGTTGACAGCGCCACATGAGTTACACGATTTGGTCTTTCTCATCTCAAAGCCATAAAAATAAGTTTCTTTAAATATTTCTAACGGAGGTTTAGATGTCAGTGCACACTACACATACACACGCGCGCGCATATATATATATATATATATATATATATATATATATATATATATATATATATATATATATATATATATATATATATATATATATATGCACATAAATAAACATACCATTTCTTATATTGATCGAACGGCGGCTGATGCGGTTGAAAGAAAATTTGTTTTGCTAAATACGCATGCGCAAAGGGATTAGTCATGACGTCAGCTATTAGAAAAAGAGCTTTTTAGTTAATGGACTGGAGGAAGAAAAGAAAAAGGAAAAAAAAGTTCGGATTTTGGTAAATATGAGAGAAGATGGCGCGCAACAAAGGGAAAGTCGAACAAGCCTCGCTAGAAAGAACAAAACGAAAACAAAAACAAAAAAATAAGAAAAGATAAAAACGAACGCCACAATTGCGTTGACATAAAGCTTTAGCATAACGCGCAAATAGAAAAATGTCATTAAACATGAGAATATGAAAGGTTTAGTGTAAGAGAAGTTAGAAAACCGCGGCGGACGAACAAAGTAGTTGAGAGGCGCAGGAGGGTAAATAGATGGTGAAGTTTGAAAAAAAAGAACATGGCGGTCGAAAAGAAGTAGAAAGAAAAATGGCGACACTCAATGAGAAAGAAAGAAAGAAAGAAAGAAAGAAAAGTTTTGTTTTTTCCGAGAAATATGTATTTTCAAAATATGAACATCAAGTGGAATTCTAAAGATGCACCAATTCGATCTCCGCGGTTATCACTGACAATTCCAATCTTAAATGCTATTCCAAACGTATTATTTCTGGTGCTACAAGATTAGGCTGTCTGAAGATAAGATACTGGCTTTCTAACTTAAAATGCACTAGACGTGACATTGATGTTATTGTTTTTTTCTTTCCCTTTGCATAACTCAATCATGTCCTGCAAAGCCAAAGTCAAAAACAACAATTATCATCTACGTAACAATCAGAGTAAACACTATGGAAAAATATTCGAACACATAAAATAGTATAGACACTTTTTCAAATATTACTGGATTCGGCATTAAATGGTCTGAAATAGGTTGATGTGCCGTAAAATAAACCAAACACAATAAATAAATATTTGAAGTTATAAAGAACTTGAAGTATAAAAACTTTAAAACTTTACTGAATTCGGCAGTAAATAACTCGAAAAGAGTTGATATGCCGTAAACAGCAAACCAAACACAATAAATAAATATTTTAAGTTATAAAAAACTTGATGTATAAAAACTTTAAAACTTACTTAAAAACTTCTTTTCCAAAAATACTGAATTCGGCAGTAAATAACCCGAAAAGAGTTAATATGCCGTAAACAACCAAACAATACCAAACACAATAAATAAATATTTGAAGATATAAAGAACTTGGTGTATAAAAAAAACAACTTTTCCCAAAAGATTATTGGGTTAAGCATTAAATAACACAAAAAGTGTTGATATACCGTAAGACAAACCAACCAAACCAAACACAATAAATAAATATTTGAAGATATAAAGAACTTGAAGAATAAAAATATTTCCAAAAGTACTTGATGCGGAATTAAATAACCCGAAAAGGGGTTGATATGTCGTGAAACAAAACAACCAACCAAAACTTCGTAATTACGAATATGCATACGTAACGTAATAGCTATTGGTTCAGGAAGGGTTGAATCTAAGGTAAACTGGGCCTTGGAGACGGAATGCGTTGTTGTGATAAGTGATTTTTTTCTCTACTAATTCGCACTTTTTATTTTAAGATTCAAATATTAATAACTACATTTTATTTCAGTATTTAATTTATGTATTTCTGTTGTATTAAATGCTAGCTTCTTTTTTTTTTTTTTTTTTTTTCTCGTCCATAAATGTTTATTTATCTACCGAGTTGATTGCAAAAATAGATTACCTAATTGTACTCATTTTTAGTTCGTGGGAGGGGAATCTATCACCATACTTTCCCTTAAACAGGCCCGTTGGACTTTTATTAAGTACAATACTGAATAGTTATTTTTTATTTTTTATTTATTTATTTATTTATTATTTTTTTTTTTTTAATGGAGAGTAGAAAACGCATTGTGGATGCGTTATCGGCAGCTCCTGTTACTCTCGCTTCTTCTTATTTGTCCCTCAGTCCTCATTTTTTAAATGAGTGATTTTTCTGACAAAGGGAGAAGGAAAAGCTGTTTTCTAGGTTGGCAGTATTTTTGCGCGAACAGTTGGCAGAGTTGGTGGAAATTTTCTGTTTCTATGTCTATCCTTGTAGCCATGTCACTAGTAAGGGTGCTGGAGGTAAACGTTTTGTCTGGGCTGACGTTATCCGCCTGATAGTCAGGGACCCGAACCTTGGATTAACCACTAAGGAGGCTGTCCTATCAGCAGGTGCAAAGTACTGGGGCTGCTGTATTGCCATTTGGTGAATAGAATCTGGACCATGCAGTAGCTTCTGGTGGGGCCTCTCGATGCCATACTAGTGGGTAATTGTTACGGCTTTACCTTATCATGTGGTACAAAAAAAAAAAAAAATTCTTCGTTTCTTTTTCTCTCTTAGTTTCCCCTCTCTGTCCTGCTCTAAGTAAATCTGTCGACCTAGTCCACAAATTCCAAAATTTCATCATGACAAGTTTCAAGAAAAAATACACGATTAAACCCGGTTCTCCAACTTCCAACGTAGACCCCTACTACCATGTCTCCTTCTCCAACATCAGGGGTCTACGTTCTAACCTTCCAGAGGTTGAAACCCAATTACAGGAGACTAAACCAGACCTTTTATTTTTAAGTGAAACTGGCATTGGACAGGCTATTTCCCTAGATGAGTTTGCAATTACAGGATACTCTAACTTAACTTCTAAATCTGACCCCCAATATCGCCATGGGCATGGAATATGTGCCTATATTAAAGATAGCTTTCCATGTGGGAGGGACATCTCCAGGGAAGATCCTAACTTACCCTATATGTGCTTCCGGGTTGCTTTAGCTCACACTACTGCATTTATATTTACTCTCTATCGCCCCCACAACAGCGGAGTTACTATCTTTCAAAGCATATCTGAGAAAATTGACCAAGTCCTTTCTACTTATCCTTCAGCTAACATTCACGTATGTGGAGACTTCAATGTTCACAACGTCGAATGGTTGACCCACTCAAACAAGACCGATGATGAGGGGAGGTTCTGTCATGATTTCTCCATTGCCTATGACCTCACTCAGATTGTTCAGGAACCTACCCGTGTGCCCGATAATGACGGCCAGTATGCGAGCCTACTAGACCTTTTTCTCACAACTTGCCCTGAACTATGTTCAGTTTCTGTTCTGTCGCCTCTTGGATCTTCCGACCACTCTGTTGTATCAATTAAGATAAAAATGAAATGTAATAAGTCCCCAGACGTACCACTTCATCGTACAGTATATCGATACACTAAGGCTGACTGGGATAGCTTCCGTACATTTATATCTGATCTACCTCTGCATTCCATGTTTTAAAAGGATGTGTTCTCTATAGTATTAGACCTAACTGAATGGTTAATTGTAGGTATTGACCATTTCATACCCTCTAAAAAGTTTCAGCAAAAACCTAACAGCCAGCCATGGTTCTCTCCAGAATGTGCTGCTGCCATTGCGCACAGAAATCACTTTTTCCACTGCTTCAAACGTAATAGATGTATGGAAACTAAAGCCGTTTTCAGGACTGCCAGCAACCATTGTAAGAAAGTAATAAGGAACGCAAGAGAGTTGTATGCTCAATCTGTTAAGTCCAAAGTAGCTGAGCAGCGGCTTGGTTCCCACCAGTTTTGGCAAATAGCAAACAGAATCCTGAACAGAAGCGTGTGCTCCATCCCAACTATTATCAATGGACCTGAGGTAATCTCGTCAGCATCAGACAAAGCCAAACTCTTTGTCAAGAACTTTGCAGCTAATTCTACCCTTTGCGACCAAGACCGCCAACCCCCAATATTTCCTCCTGTATCAGAAAACACGCTATGTGATATACGTATATCTATACGTGATGTTGCCAAGCTAATCAAAAACCTTGATTCGAGTAAAGCAACTGGACCTGATGGTATTCCAATTATAGTACTCAAAAAACTTCAACCTGAACTAGCGCCCATACTTACATAACTGTTTAAACGTTGTCTTAAGGAGAATAGTTTCCCATCTCCCTGGAAAATCTCATCAGTATGCCCTGTATTTAAGAATTCAGGTGATCGCTCATCCCCCTCTCAGTACAGGCCAATAAGTCTCCTGTGCGTCATGAGTAAGTTGCTAGAATCTGTGTTAAATACAGAAGTAATCAAACATCTCAACAAAAATAGAATTGAATCTGCTAGTACATATATGTGTGCATGCGCGTATGTATATGAATTCACCTGCGTTAGTACACCCTCACATAGCATAACTCCCCTATGTAGGAGATACCTTAATATCCCACAAATATACCCTTAACTAGATGCCGCATTGAACTGTTTGCAAGTTAGCCCCTAACACGTCTCCTGATGAGAAGCATTAGACTTTGAAATATCAAAGTATAAAGAGCATATAACACCCCCCCAAAAAGATGTTTTTGTCATTATTACATCGGCAAATAAATCTCTTTATACAAATATACGGCTTTGTCTTTTCTTAAATTCTACTATACATATACACTAGCATGGGTGCCCGGCGTTTCCCGAGTGTTTGGGGATGTATACTGAGCAAAAAAAAAGGTCAATTTTTTTAAAATTTGGCTCCTACTATGACCCCTTAAAATTTATTGTTTTTAGCTCAAGTCAAGTTATTAAGTTAGATCCATGTCCAAGGAACCTATATCTAAAATTTCAAGTGTTTCGACCCAAAATTGTCGGAGGAGTTTGGTAGAGTTCTTAAAGGTCAAATCGTTGAACTTTGACCCCTTAACAGCCACATATCTGGCCCAAAACCAATCACACAGATTTTCCTAAATCTCAGTAAATTATATATCAAATTTCGAGTCTGTAGACTAAAAATTGACAGAGTTATTGCGTAGGGAAATGTACACAGACACATAGGCAGACAGACAGACATACAGACAGACATACAGACACACACACAGACAGGTTCACTTATATATATATATATATATATATATATATATATATATATATATATATATATATATATATATATAATGAAATAAAAAAGATGCAGTATTTACTTGATATAAGCAATGATAAACTTATATATATACATATTCATGCGAGTATTGTTTTTCTATACAGTTCATTTCTTGTAAATAAAAAATACTCGGGCTGAAATCGAAACCAAAGCCTAAAGACAGTGTCTCAAGTATGATAACTATTAGGCCAGCTCGCAGGATCTTTAAAACAATGTTTTCAAACCTACTTATTCTTAACATAAGGAAGCTGTCACGTGAACGATTCGCGCGTGTGGAATCGTAAAAAAGTTGACAAACAAATAAAAATCCAATGAACCCCAAACAATCTTATTAGAGTTTTTCACGTGTCTGAATACCTTATATATTCAATTTCAAGTCTGTCGTTCAAAATAAATTATATTCAGCCATCACCGAAAATACTATTTTAAACTTAAGCACAACCGACCAACGAAAATGCTGTTTAAAAATTAAGGATAACAGATCAACAAAAAATAATAATTCAAAAATAAGCCTAACACATCAACGAAAATGCTATTTAAAAATTAAGCATGACAGATCAACGAAAATGCTATTTCAAAATTAAGCATGACAGACCAACAAAAATGCTATTTCAAAAATAAGTATAACATATTAACGAAAATGATATTTAAAAATTAAACGTTATAGACCAACAAAAATGCTATTTCAAAATTAAGCATAACAGACCACCGAAAATGCTATTTCAAGATCAACGAAAATGCTATTTCAAACTTAAACATAACAGACTAAAATGTTATTTAAAGATTAAGCATGAAAGACCAACAAAAATGCTTTTTCACACTTAAACATTACAGACCAACGAAAATGCTATTTCCAAATCAAGCATAACAGATAAACGAAAATGCTATTTCAAAATTAAGCATAGCAGACCAACAAAAATGCTATTTCAAAATTAAGCATAACACATCAATAAAAATGATATTTCGAACTCAAACGTAGCGTGTCAACGAAAATAGGTGACAAGAATCTAAAATGATAGTTAAAATTTCAGCATGGCAGACAAACTAAAATTCTATTAAAAGCTTACGTGTGGCTGACTAGTGATAATGATATTTCAAGCATGATACTTTGATGGAACTTCAAGGTAACAAACTGAGCCGACTGACAAATCCTTCTTTCGTGAGTGGAGGTTGCATCTGAAATGGCGAAGCTGGTTGTGGAAAAAAATTAGATAGTGACAAAAAAAAAAATTAGATAGCGACTATCTAAAAACGAATTAAATATAGAATTTTTTTTTTCTTGAAACGACATGAGTGGAATAAGTATTATCCAAAAATGCATTTACGAAAAAAGATTTAGAAAAATATTTTTAATCTCGAAAGAAAAGTTTAAAGAAAAGATAAAACATGAACTAATATTCTTGTGATGCGTTCATTCATGTTAAAAAGAAACTTTTTTTTAGCTTTTTTAAAAGCTTCACATATTTATCTACTCGTCTGTTTTGTAGAAATCTATTTTTAAATGAAATAATGTGTAAACGATGCGTATATGAATTAGTTGGATTCTTAAGACTACTGCTCTAATCCTGAGTGTTATTCTCACAACATTTCAGATGTAACCACCGACCTTCTTCGGATGTATCTTGTCGAACTTGAGAGTCTTTCTGTCGAACTTGTCAGACATCATTTATTTAATCCAGGGGTGTAGCATGGTTCTAGTTTTGCCAGCCAGGGCCAGGTAGAAGCCTTAATGAATTTTCAATTGTATTCTTATCATCGCTCACACAAAGAATTGAACCTTAAACAGAAGTAGTCAATCATCTCAGCAGAAACAACCTTCTTAGTGACGTGGTTTCCATTCTGCTAGATTTACAGCAGACGTGCTTACAGTTATATCTCATATGGTTAGTGAATCTTTCGACGGAGTCTTCCTCTCTAGATCAATCGCTCTTGACATATCAAAGACCTTTGATTAGGTATGACATAAAGGTTTACTTCACAACTATGGTATAGCTGGAAATGTTTTCTCAATTATTAAATCATTTCTCTCTGATAGGTTCATAAGAGTAGTGGTCGATGGGCAGAAATTAGAAGTTCTCAGTATTAATGCTGGAGTCCCTCAGGGATCCATCCTAGGCCCAACTCTCTTCCTGATCTACATTAATGATCTTTCAAATCACATCCTTACATCATCCGTAGAAATTTATGCTGACGAGACTACAATCTATGTTAGCACATCAAAGACCGTAAACGACCAAGTTCTCTTTGATTCTCTCTCTGATCTTAAGCACGTGGTACAATAAAGAAAGGGGTGGCTGATTACTTTTAATGCATCTAAAACCAAGCTTCTATCTTTACACCATCTACGCTCTGATGCCAATCTAGCATCGGTTGAAATGAATGGCTCTCGTCTTGGGGAGGCTTCATGTTTTGACAAGCTTCTAGGCCTAGCCTTTACTCCTGGTCTGAAATGGAATATGTATATCAAATCCATTGCCAAGGTCGTTAGAAAAATGGTAGGATCCTTCAACCGCTCGAGTAGATATCTCACTCCTGATACAATTCTCCACGTATATAAACGCCAGGTACGGTCAACGATGGAGTACTGTTGCCACATCTGGGCAGGAGCTGCTAGAAGCAGCTTATCCTGCCTTGATAGAGTTCAAAATAGACTTCGTAGCTTAATAGGGAATCCCTTTTCTCTTCCCTGCAACCTCTTTCCCACAGAAGAGACGTTTCGAGCCTGTCTCTGTTTTATTGTTATTTTCATAGCAAGTGCTCAGTTGAGCTTTAATCTATGCCCCCCCTCGCCAAACTTACACGGAAAACACTCGTCTAGCTAAAACCACTATCAATAATTTCCCACGCTCTTTATCTGTGCCTAAACCGAAATGTAGATTCCATGAACAAAACTTCTTTCTTAGAACTGCACGCCTGTGGAACTCTCTTCCGATTGCCTGCTTTCCAGTTGACTACAATCTGATTGTCTTCAAGTCCAACGTAAACAAGTTCTTGATGAACCGTCCCCCTAAGTAATCAAATTTACAAAATTCCCACTACTTATGTTTACTACGTTATAATCACATTGACTAATGTACACCCATTAACCCTCATTCTCGAGTTGCCTTTGGGCCTTGATAAGTGGTGATTCCTGTAAAAAAAAAAAAAAAAAAAAAAACAGAATAGTTTCAATAAATTTGCAATTAGAGGTTGAAGTTTTAATCGACAATGCGGGCGATGCTAAGAACATAATTGCGAATTACTTAAGACTTCTGCCCGGTCATGGCTGACGGAACAAGAGCATATTACCACCGGTGAGAAATTAAAGGGTTTTGTTCGAAATCCTATGCAGATTCACGAGTTCAACGGAAATATTTCCGAGTTCCTCGAGAAACATTTGAAGAAGGTCGGAGGCCACATTGTTCGAAACGTTGTGAAAATTGCACTCAAATAAACTAAACAATGCAACTTATCAATCCTCATCTCAAAAGTTCACAAGCAATAGATCTATATTTAACGAACAGATGGTACATAATGAATACTTTTATTTATATTTTTTCAATTTTTTATTTTATCAATTTCTCCAAGCTGGTGATGGTGCATCCTACTAGATGCCAGACATACACTCGCTATTCATATATTTCAACTGAGAGACGAACTGCTAAATATACGAACCGTTCCTTTTCCTATTTGTTTTATTTTACTTCAGTCGAAGTTCTCAGAAATCAAGGGGCCCACTACCCGGGGCAAACACTTGAACTCTATATGAGATACATTCATATTCGAATGTTCCATTTAAGTTCTTTATCTCTCAAACAATTAGTTAGTAAAGAAATTGAGAACATAATTTTCCTCTCCCCAATTAATCATTTTCATACGCTGTAGTATATCTTTCATTTTGGTCTCTTGGTCTTACTGGATTCTAGGACAAGAATTTATCTCGTCTGGTGGAGTATCCAGCTTAATACTATTACTTAAGGTAACATCACTTGGAAAAGCTAATTAAGGTTAGCCATAGTGAGGAGATCTTATATGTGCAGCGAATACTATGTGATTTTGAATATTTGGTCAGGGTTTACTTCTTGGGGAAAAGTATCCTCATGCCAGGTTGTTCTGACAAACTCCTGTACAGAGAGACCTTAGACACTCGAGGACAGTGTCTAGTAGGCATTCAAGTTCTCCCCAAGTAGGCATTCAAGTTCTCCCCCCGTAGGCATTGAAGTTCTCCCCAGAAGGAATTCAAGCAGTGTGTATCTTTAAATGTATGTATAAAATATATACTTCATTGTGGTTGCAAGGACAAATAACCGTCCATGTAACATACTGCGTATCAATGTATCAATACGTGATGTGTGCACGCGGGTGCGGGGGTGGATGTTTAACACTTACAATACACATATGAGCATGAGACAGTTCTTTCAAACGGGCTACTAACTCCACTCCATTAGATATTGGTCGAAGTTCTCAGAAATCAAGGGCACACTACCTGGGGCTAACACTTGAACTCTATATGAGATACATACATATTCGAATGTTCCATTAAACTTGTATATCTCTTAAATGCTGAGTTAATAAAGAAATTATGAACATAATTTTTCCTTTTCCCAATTAACCATTTTCACATGTAGTATATCTTACGTTCTGGTCTTTTGGTTTTACTGGATTCTAGGACAACTTAACTTACTTAGCATTGAACTATTACCGTAAGGACCATAAAATAAAGATAAAACGTTCCATTAATAATATTAGAATTAATTTCACAATTAGCTAAATAAACATTAGTATATTCTAAACTCTATGCCAATCCTCTTTCTAAGGGAAATATAGATAAGTATAAAATTAATAATAATTAGCACCTCATGCGCAGTACTTATAACTTGAGTTGACAGAACAAATACGATTTAAATTGACAATGAGGCTTGAGATTAAACTAGGAAAAATCAGGAAAAAAAGAATTATTCCATTTACGGTTTAGGCCCATCTCTTTGTTTTAGTTTGTTTTGGTTTTTGTCTTTATATCTATATTATTCTTATTCCTCCTCCTTTCTTCCCCCCACCCCGAACCAAGTCCCTATATCTTGTACACGACCTGACCTCAATTAAGCGACCGGTCAAACTTTATGATTCTTAGATTCTACTTGAAGAGATATCTATTTTTATAGAGATGTATGTATGTTTAAGTGTGTGTATATGTGTATATGTATATATATGTTTATATATATATGTGTATGTGTATTACATATGTATATTGTGTGTGAGTGTTGAGTTTGTATATGTGTGTTCATGTGTATATTAGGATGAATATGCACAAAATTGTCTCACCCCACCTCCTGCCACTTACCATTGCCTACTCTCCCTAACACTCCCCCCCCCCGCTAAAATAATATAAGCTTCCAATGAAAAGGCTTCCACCAGACTTTGAAATTATTTTCGGCTGGACCCAAGACAAATTTAAACAAGCACTTGCCCGATTCGGATATATACACAGCTATGCGGATTACCCAGGATATAACTTGGAAACTATTACCAAACGGATGTAAAGAACATATAATATGGATTTTACCAAACAAGTTGGATCAACAAAAACAGTCATATCCTTTTTCTACAAATACTCCTGCCACAGAACTTCTGATAAATATAATGTTTTCACTTTGACTTTCCATGTCTCACTGACTTTAGCAAATAGGGTGCATACCTTTATAACTATTTGCTAATATTTTCACTCCTCTGATGAGATGGTAGACATCGAAACCCTATAGGTTAAGGAGATAAACTTTCTAAAACATTCTTTGTCTTGCTTAGAATAATAAAAATTCTTTGATATGAAACTCAACCACTTCATTTCATTTCAATGAGAGTTTTTTGAAATTCATTGAATTACAATTTAATATATATATATATATATATATATATATATATATATATATATATATATATATATATATATATACCTCCGTTCAGTCTTAAGAGACAATTGTCACCCCTATACAGGTTACTGCACGTGTAATTGTGATACAAGGATTGCGCAGTCACCAACCACATCTTTCCATAATCGGCGCTGTTTGAGTCCAGTGGCAAGGAGTAGTCGATCGGAAAAATTGCCGAGATAAGCAGAGAGCACATACAGCATTTGTATTTCCCAAATAGTCACTGATTTAATACTGACCAGGCTCAACGTTTCTTAACTTCGGTGATCTATGGGAAACCGGTGTGTTTAACGTAATTATGCCGCATATATATATATTTGTATATATATATATATATATATATATATATATATATATATATATATATATGTGTGTGTGTGTGTGTGTGTGTGTGTGTGTGTGTGTGTGTGTGTGTGTGTGTGTTATTATAAGCTCTATTTCCTATTTGGTTTCATTGAGCTTTTACATCTGGTTAGGATTATTTTATAAATATTAAATTTTTAATATTTATAATATATTTTATGTTTGCTATTTTGGATTAACTTTGTAAACTTAATTGTAATTCTTATTTCATTATATATATATATATATATATATATATATATATATATATATATATATATACAGTAGCGTCCAAAACTAAGGAACAAAATTTTAAAACCTAATATTTGTTAAAAATAACAACTGTGAAAAGCTGAAATTTTGACAACTGGTTGTCGTTATCATCGATAATATCATACTAAAATTTGAATCATTTGCAAAGGACAGAAAAACAATTATTTAAGTTTTTTAAATAAGAACGTCCAAAAGTAAGTGATGTATATCAATTTTCCACGGTGCTGAAATCAAAGTTTATTATGTTAACGCATTGGGGACTTTTAGGGCTAAATGGGGGGAGGGGCAAATTATAGACTAAGTCATTTCTTTTTTTTTTTTTTTTTTTTTTTGCATGATGCATAAATCAAATTTACATATGTTAAGGCCTAAAACTGCACCGTTTTTTCATTTTCATCAGGATTTGACGTTCTTTGGGGACTTTTAGGACTAAATGAGGTGGGGGGGGCAATGCTGAAATTAGTAATTTTTTATGCCTCGTTCACTGTGCACTCACGGGGGATCTTGCATGCTTCACTTGTGTTTCTTTATAAATACATTGGTTTCGTTTGTCACTTGCTGACATGAATTGGACTGGTGAGCATCGCGCTATTATTGTGGAAACGTTTATGAAAACAAACGAATCTGTAACTGCAACACAACGAGCGTTCCGTTTGCGCTTCAATCCTGATAGACATGATTCCGTACCAGCTCGAAACACGATCTTGTTAGGGGTTAACAACTTCAAGATTACTGGATCAGCATTGAAACGAAAATCAACTGGTTTACTTTCGCGAACGCCTTCGACAGTGTGTTGACAATAACGGATTCCATGTGACTGATTTCATTTTAAACCCTAATGAAACCGAATGTCATTATATGGACTTTTCGAAAATAAAAATACGTTTTTCGTTTCTTTACTTTATTTGCCTTTTATTAAACCTACAAATGCGTCAAATCTTTCTGCCTGGCCCTGTAAAGTGAAATTGTCTGTGTGTACATTTCCCTACCAAACTACTCTGTCAATTTTCAGTCTACAGACTCGAGATTTAAGATAAGGAGTATTGAGATTTTGGAAAAAAAATTTTAATCGGTTTTCGGTCAGAAATTTGGCTGTCAAAGGGTCAAAGATCAAGATTTGACCTTTGAAAACTCTACCAAACTCCTCCGCCAATTTCGGGTCTAAACACTTGAAATTTTAGGCTGACTTGGACATGGATCAAACTTTTAATTTGATTTAAGTCCAAAACAAATGTTAAGGGGTTAAAATTAGGGTCAGATTACTTTGCCTGACCCTGTATATATACTAGCAGGAAGCCAGGTGTTGCCCAGTCTAAAATACGCTGAAATATATTTTAATTCATGTAGAATTCGTATTTATTATTATAGAGCCAATTCTCTATCGATTATTAGGTATTCATGCAGAGAGTGATCCGTGCTGAAATAATAAGGTTATTATTTAAAAAGCCATTCTTAACATGGGGAGGAGGGGTTTGTACATATTCTGTACTTTAACCTTACAATTGAATAAAAAAACATATCATAAAACTTTAATTAAACCTGGAAATACGATTTAAAAAATAGCGCAGATCACTCTGCATTAGCACCTATATCTGTAATAGATGAATACAGAGTTATCTCTCCATTGATATATGCTAATTTCTTTCGGTGCTTATTAAAACTGGGACTTATGGCGGCAATTAAAAGTAAAGAAAAAGAGAAAAGTCTGTATGATGTACTAGTCACGAATAAAGATGAACTAGTAGTTTTTTTTTTTATTATCCTTATTCAAGGAAATTAAATTTTACGCCATGTCGCTGAGGAGGAAAAAAAATAACAGCAATCATAAAATCATGGGCAGACAACCAACATTCATTTAAATTTTTATTTTTATTTTATTTTTTTTTTTTGATAATAATGGAAATACAACGGAAATGTAAGATTTAAAACCAAGCAATAATTTATCAACATAACATGTATTTTTTTTAATTTTCAGAAAATAAAATTTTCAAATTATGAAAACATTATTTTAGAAGGTTCATTTTATAATAAATTAAAAACAAAATTTGAAGATTAAAATGGCTTCGGCCTTCACTTATATGTAAAAAAAAAACAGAAAATTTGTTTTTCGAAAAAAAAAAAATTACTTGATAAATTTTTGCATTCTGGGACAAGTAGATACACAATAAAAGTTTATCTTCATATTTGGTTTTGCCATGAGTGCCAATCTGAATAAGCACCGATTATTATACTGTACCCAATAAATAGTAATGATTTCAAAAGTTTTAAAAAATATCACTTGGTTGCCATCAACTAGAATCGAAACCAAACGTACAGCTTTCCAGTCCAATTTTATATTTCTGTTTTCTTGTTCCTTTTTGTTTGTTTGTTTGCGGCCGTTATGATGACATTAAAACCTGTCTATTTTTAAATCTAGCTGACTGAAACATAAAAGTCGACAGGCCTAACGACGAACACAAAAATATCACAAAAATATCACAGCTCAGCGTTAATTACTGAAATGTGCACTACGTGGAAGCAAGTGTTAATTAACAATACGTTTTAAACTGCAGGTGCTTTGCTAATCAATGTGAATTATGTCACAAGAATGTCACCATCCTTTCGCGATGTATACATGTTGTTTTTTTTAACCTTTTCTAATCGATGAAATTGTCACGAACGTGATTTTTTGTGTGTTTTATTAGCAAAGCCAATAAAGAAAACGTCATACGAATCACAGGAAGTCTTAGTTATTAGCGAAAAAAATAATGTGAACATAATAGAAAACAGAAGTGCAACAATCTGTATCATTTCGTGCTCTTTGTCGAAATCGGGAATCTTTCTGTTAAACTCGGGAATCTTTCTGTCGAACTCGGGAATCTTTCTGTTGAACTCGGGAATCTTTCTGTCGAACTCGGGAATCTTTCTGTTAAACTCAGGAACTGTGTGCAATTTCGAATGGAACCCATTATTTAATCCAGGGGGATAACGTGTTCTTGTTCCGTCAACCATGGTCGTGTAGAAGTCTTAAATAATTCGGAGTCGTATTCTTAGTATTGTCCCTACTCAGGATCAACCATTGTCGAACTCGGGAATCTTTTTATAGAACTCGGAAATCTGCACGGCATACGTTAGGCGACGTTCACATGCCAAGCAGATGTAATATAGAATTTGATGATATATGAAAACCATTAATTCTTAATAACAGATCACGTGACGATTAAATATATATATATGTGTGTGTGTGTGTGCGCGCGTAATTTTAGATATCAATATAAATATTTACTTTAAAATAAAAAAGGATCAATATACTAGACAGGGCAATTAAAGAAATCGTGAATTCTTTGAATTTGATGGATTAATAAATATTGTAATTTATCCACTTTTATTTTTCATCATATATTTTCCCTATTTCTTTTTATATTTATATTTATATATATATATATATATATATATATATATATATATATATATATATGAGAGTAAAAAGTTAAAAAGACATGTTAAAAACACTTTTAAAAAGAGTTAAAAAAACATATTTAATCTGAAAAGGAAACACTTGATAAGTGGATAGTCCTTAATCCGCGGAGTTTCGAAGAAATACTTTCCTTCTCATCAGAGGGTAGGAATTAGCAAAATGCGGGATCGGATTTTGCATACAAAAGTATTTGATGACACTGCAAGTAAGTCAAAGATCTTACTTGATAACAAAAAGTGAAGCAGAGGGAATATGGTGAAGAAAAAGGTGATTACACCTGAATAGATAGTCTAGTTAAAGGTAAATTATCAAATGACAGCAAAATCCAAAAATATAAATCCAAGAAAGTTAATTGAATTTCCATTTCCACAAGTAAAATCCAAGGAAATCACATAATTGGAAGATGGTTCAAAATAATCCAAAAGGCCGAAATCCATGGAATAATTCACAAATATGTACAAGGAAAAGGGGGGAAATTCCTAAATATTATTAAAAGAAAAATAAGATATGCGTTTGACACGGCTGCCGAGACAAAATGTAAGTAAGAAAGATCAGGGAAGAAGAGGAAAAAACTAAATGGTGATAGAATTAAATATAAAATAGAAAAGCAAATGTCAAAATGACACAGACGAAAAGATGTTAAAAGGCGCGAAAAAAATATGGGGCAAAAAATAGGTCAACTGAAATGTACAGGTTATTACTTAAGAAAATTTCAGCAAGAGTTTTTTAAAGGACACTAAATGGAAAAAATAAATAAATATATTAATGAATAAATAAATAATAAATAAAAAAATAAATAAATAAAATATAAAATAAAAAATAAAAAATTTTTAAGGGTAATTGATGGCCGGTATCTGCAAATTCCGGATAAAGCAAGTAAGTTGGTTTCTATTTAACGCAGAATTGGAACCCTAACAGGTACTACCATTCCGGGTCAGAGAAGAGCTGGGAGTAATGCCAATTAAAGGATGGGTCCACCCTCCCCAAAGCCCGCAAACTGGGGCCTCACCATCGGATATAGTTTAAGGTCATATCCAGGACATAGATAGAGACTGAAGTTAAATTATAATATCGGGTAAGTTGACTTCATTCAAACAGTTTGAGATTAAAGAGATTGTGTTATGAATGAAGGAATTATTGACAATAAATACCTGTTTTTGATAGTCAATCAATTTTATAATTTATGACTGCTGTGACCATTTACAACAGAATAAATAGCCGTGTTAATAAACAGTGTCATCAATTATGAATACTAATGTGCCTATCAGATCCATTCTGATATTTTCTGCATTAAAGTGCTGAGAAAATAGAAACTATTTTCAATCACCTGTCTACAAATCATTTAAAAAATTTGACATTGGTATTCGGTATTAAAAACACATTAAACGATTTAGTACATAAATTAAAGCAAACTAAAGTTGCCTGTACGCAACGAGGTATACAATAGTATATAAAAAAATTAAATGGTGATAGAATTCTATATAAAATAGAAAAGTAAATATCAAAATGACCAAGACAAAATGATGTTAAAAGGCGCGAAAAATATAGTGCAACAAATAGGTCAACTGAAATGTACAGGTTATTATTAAGAAATGTCAGCAAGAGTTGTTAAAAGACACTAAATAGAAAAAATAAATAAATTAATTAAGAAATAAAAAATAAGAAATAAAATATAAAATAAAAAATAAAAAAAATTTAAGGGGAGAGGATAGCCGGTATCTGCAAATTCCGAATAAAGCAAGTAAGTATGTAAGTAAATGCATATAGTAAAATATATGTAAATATACTTACAGGATATGAATGTGTGGGTTAATTGATATATTAGATAGATAGGAATATTTAAAGACTAAAACGGAAATTGCAGATAAAAAACCGGCCAAGCAAAGAAGAAATAAAGAATTAAAATAAAAGATTATTTAGTTACAAAGTATTAAGAAAGTATGTAGAAAAACGAGAAAGTTTAAGAAAAAATTGTACATCTATCTGAAAGGTTAAAGTAATAACTATGTAATTTCAAAATTACCATAATTAAATTTGGACTTATGTTTACAGAAAGAGATCAGTTCGTTTTTAGAATTTATTATATTGTTACTTTGAGGGAAGTTATAGCTTCGGTTGTGCAGAGGCGACATAACTTAGAGCCTTGAGTATAAGACTTAACTTTTTTATGATAGTCCATTTGATTGAGAAGGGGGTATTATTAGAGTTAAGTATTTTAATTAAAGTGGTTAGAAAAGTTATTTGGTTATTATTAGAATTATGGTTGTTAAAAGAAGAAATGTGGTTTGATATTCTTTTCTTAATTAATGTTGAAGCAGCGCCGATATATGTATGTACTTTATTAAAAGCTAGAGGTCTGATATTAATATAAATTTGCTGATTTGTATTAGTTAAATAGTTTGAATTTTGTTCAGTGTTCAACAAATGGTGGGACAATGATTGTATGAGGACTAATTTTAGTGGGGATAATGAGTGTTGTTAGTGTTAGGATTGCTGTTAGGAGAAATGTTATTATTCTCATTAATACTATTATTATTATCGTCATTATTATTATTATTATTGCTAGTTGTATGATTGTAGATGGAGCGGCTGCTCGAGTGGTATATTGGATTAGTAACTATATCAGATGGAGGATGGAAAGAAGGATAACTTGAAGACGAAATATTAGTGTCTGTTATGGGAGGATTGCGTGGGAGCTCAGTAATTGTATATGAATAGATAACATCTTTATGGGTGCAATCGTTATTGAGTGAGTAAAGATGTTTGTTATTACAATTAAAGCTAGTTTTGGATTTAATTGGGAAAGGGATTTTTGGGCTGATTTAATTTTTTTATTAGATGTTAAGATTCTTTGTGCTAAATTAGGCATTGTTGAATAAGAAATCCTGATTGATTTTTTATTGAAAATAGAACTATATCTGGGTATTTGAAAGAGTTTTGTACGATGTTGAAGAATTCCTAAGGTATATTAAGAGACGGATGGTACTATAGATATTTATAATTGAGTGGGGTGGTTAGAAGATTTATGGAAGTATAAAAGCGCAAGGTCTATGAGTTTCGGTGTAAAGATTAAGTGCAATATCTAGAAAATTTGAAGTTTTTTTTTTTTGTTTGGTTCGATAATTATAGAAAGGCCAAAGTTATTAAAGAAGTTATGTAAATTTTTAATTGTTTTGTTGTACTCTCTTGGCCTGGCTGTTGTAGTAAAAAGGGCATCATCTCTATAAAGACCCCCTTGGATATGTTTAAAGTGGTATTTAAGTTCTTTGAGTAAGAAGAGTTCCACTAAATCAGTAACTTTTACAGAGTCAGAAGGGCGCATCAAGATGTCAAAGGTTGTGAAGTTACGGAGGTGTTTATTTTTTAAGGGAGACAAACCAATTAATTACGGAATCTGAATTTAGCCAAAGAGGGAAACTTACTTTTTCTTTAATAGATGGATATTTTTGTTTACAGCATTTAAGTCATAGTTAGATGGGCAGATCAATCTCATGGAGGGGTTGTCATAGAAATTAGGTTTATGATCTTTGAGGGTGAATCTAGGTGTACTCGGAGAAATTATTTCAGTGAAATAATCATAGAAGTCAGTAAATGTTTAGCTTCAGAATTACTGAAATCTAAAGTCTTAGGAGGGACTATTTTATAAGATTTATTATGCTCTCTATACAAAATTCTTTTATATGTAGGATAGTCAAGTTTATAATAATCTTTTGTCTTATCAGCAGGAACAGAATATATGTTTATTCTTTTTAACTTTTTAGGCAAAATTATTTATTTTTCGAGTAACCGGATTATAATGGTGTTTTTGATTCTTAAATTTAATTTTTTGGAGTAAATTTAACATGGAATTCTCAAACTCCTCAAGGTAAGGGTTGCATTTGGGGTGGGCATATATATATATATATATATATATATATTATCAAAGAGTAAATTGTAACAAAGCAAAACTTATCATGTTAAGAATAGCTCAACATTATTAAGTAAAGCAAGCAATAAAATTCAATTAAAAGATGAGGAATAAAAGTTATATATCGCTTTATTATATCATGAGAAATATATAAGGAAAAGTTAAGGGGAAAATTACGAAAAACACTATTTAGGCCATGGCATTTTGAAGCTAAACGCTTCTCATCAGAAGAGGAGAAGGGCCAGAATTATACAAGATGCAAATATAGAAAAAACTGGCTTAATGACATTTAGATATTATAGAGAATAAAGGAATAAGTAAAAATGATAAATAATAATTAAAAGTAACATATGGTAAATAGGGGGGATAGGTAATAGTATATATATATATATATATATATATATATATATATAACTACTTCATTTACTTACATAAAATTAATATACGAAAGTATAGATTTATGCGTAAACTTTAAGTATTTACTTCAAAAGTGCTCAATACGTAGGTAGAGCTAGTTAGTAATTTATAAAATATATATGGCGATTAAGCTACACTGAATATTCGGCGTTTCATCCACTCTAGGACGAATCCTAGAGTGGATGAAACGCCGAATATTCAGTGTAGCTTAATCGCCATATATATTTTATAAATTACTATATATATATATATATATATATATATATATATATATATATATATATATATATACTACCCCTCCTATTAAACGTTTTATGTTGGACCTACCAGCTTTAAAAACCACCGCCATCTTAAAAACATCGACATCTTGAAAACTATCCCGATCTTGAAATACAACCGACATCTTGAAAAACGCCCGCTATCTAGAAAAATCATCACCATCTTGATAAACGATTGATATCTTCAAAAACAATCGTCATCGTGAAAAACGACCACAATCTTGAAAACCACCGCCATTTTATAAACCACCACTATCTTGAAAAACGACTATCATCTTACACAACGGCGGCTATCATGAAAAAACACCGCTATCTTGAAAAACCACCGACATCTTGAAAAACCATCGCCATCTTAAAAACGACCCCGCCATCTTGCAAAACGACCCCGCTATCTTGAAAAGAAGACCGTCATCTTAAAAAAAACCACCGCCATCTTAAAAAACGACGTCTATCTTGAAAAACCACTGTCATCTTAAAAAAAAACACCGACATCTTAAAAAAACACTACCATCTTAAAAAACCTGCAGCCATCTTGAAAAATCACCGTCATTTGAAAAACCATTGCCATCTTGAAATATGTTCTGGATGTTCAAGTTTGCCAACATTCAAAATGTTGTTTCGACTTATTTGCGGCGAAATATATGAATAGAATGCCAATGATTGAATGTTGATCGAGTAATTTCCGCATTTTTTTTTTCTGCCAAGTGTCCAAATTATAAATCGCTATTGTTTGGCTGAGCAACTTGGTTTTATTTCTGGCCCGGAAAGGCAGTCTTTAGGATAATTATTCTCCTAAAGCAATTTGGTGTGATGGTCGGTGCCAATATTACCATACGAATCAATATTATTACTTTTATTATTATCTTTGCTGTAGTAGTAGTAGTAGTAGTAGTAGTAGTAGTAGTAGTTTTCTGACTAGGAGTTTTTCCCCAAGTTATTGGCAGTGGTTCATCACTGGCAATAACAAGAGTTTCCCTGGAATCTGAATGACAACAAGTCTCCTCAGATTTCCAATACTCTTGGCCTCTCGAAAATCACTGGAAATCATGTTGGATTATGGCAACAGCCGTCTGCCATTAGTTTCTCGCTGTTTTGAAATTTGAGTTGCACTAAACCTCTTTAAGATTCAAGTAATCTCTCTGTCCTTTCAGCGGCGATCTGCATAGTACTTCCATTTTTCCGTCTCTTTATCTTCAATGACCCTTCATGAATATTCTATGTGGTACCAACCGATACTATTATTACTATTTATGGAAGTGAGGTTCAGAGTTTTGGATCTTTGGTAAATTAAGCTCTCTTGAATTCGTGCAATGTTATTTCTATATTTTTTCTATTTCAACTTCTGGTTGATTAGCCTTATCTGGTATGTGTTTGACACTCAAAGATTTTTTTTTTTCAATATTCCAGGTGTTTTCATCAGTGACATGTACTTTATGGTACCCATTCTACTTTGATTCCAGTTTCTATTAGTATTTTCCAGAGTGTTTTTGTTTTTTTTAACTATTCCTTGTGCTCTTACAATTATTGGTTTTACAGTAATTTTCTCCAATTGTTACTTACTGGGAGTTCTCGCGAAGGCCATCATCAGACATTGCTCACCAACAATAACCAGTGGTGTTCTTTGGAGTCTGGGTGACAACAGGTCTCCCTAGTATTCCAGTATTTCTATAACTTTTGTAAATGAATTGACATCGTCGCAACAACCGCTTACCATTGACTTCTCACTAGCAACGATCATTGCTCTTAACTAGAATTTGTGTAGCAATAAGCCATCCGAGCCATTCGCACTCATCCAGTGGAGGTCTGGTTAGTATTTTCTTTCCTCGAACTTTCTATAACAGAGCATGGATGCGCATATGGCGGCTGTATGTAAATGCTTAGTCGTGTGCAAAGTGACGTCACGGTTAGGAAAAAAAGAAAAAATATAAAAAGAAGAACGTGTGCACACACCGATGATCACGTTTAAGAGGATAACGACCACGATCACGATCACGTTTTATTCGTGAAAGTACCCGGAAATATATGTCGTTGTTTCAACAGAAAATAAGTGAGTCGAGGTATTCCTTGTCTTGGTTTCTTTTGCGATGGAGTCTACAACGTGTTGGGTATCTACATGCTAACACGTGTGTAAACGTGTGTAATATGTTACAGTTTCTATCTTCATTGATGCTTCTCAGTTATTTGGTGTGATGGTTGTCGAAGCGAACACTACATTATTATTTTTTATTTATGCATAGTGGAACGATAAAATTGTCGCCCTAGAAAAGACAACATGATTCCATTTCCGTTTGATGAAAACTGGTTTTCCTTTTTTGTTGCAGACCATCTACTAGTTGGCCAGATGTTTACAAATCCCACGAGTAATGGGAGTTTTTTATCATGTTTGAAAGTTGCACAATGTTCAACGAGCAAGATCGGAGATGCGCCGCTGTATAACTCATGCTCTCTACCGATCCAAGTTATGACAATATTGCCGGCATCCTCAAAATGCAAATCCGGGCGATTCTATGCTTGAGGACACAACTCCATGCATCGGACAGTCCACGTTAGACTTATGTTAGAAATATCATTTTCTTCACTCTGTAATGTTCAAGTTTTAAATAGAATGTGATACGTCAAAACGTCCTGGGCCTAACATGCGGATGAAAACACTAATAAGAAATCAGTTTACTAAACACAGTTATTTGTGTAAAGCCATTGTTGTAAAAAAATTTTAAAAATAGAAAATCTGAATCTTATTTGTTGATAAATAATTGATTTTTTTCTTGTTTTATTTATTTATTTATTTTGTAGAAAATATGTTTTAAGCAAAGCAATGGCTTCATAAGTATTATCTATACTCTGCTTTGATTTAAGAATAATATGATGACTTTAAACGTGATTGTAAAAACCCAAATAATGATGACCGCTAAATTCGACAGATAGGTTCTTTTTAGGAGAGGATAAAAATCAGTAAAAATATATTACTCGTGTAAAGTGTACATATGCGTCCTTGACTCCAACATTAAACTAAAACAACATCGAACCGATTTACATATATACAAACAATATATTTATTATGAACAATTGAATTGAAAAAAAATATAAGAGCATGTGTGTGTGCGTGTATGTGCGTGTGCGAGCGTGCGTGCGTACCCATGTGATCAGGCACAGTCTGAATTGTTCATTAATGTTGTTGGAGAAATTAATTCAATTGTTCATTGCAGTCCGTTCATTTTTATGGGGAAATTAAGTCAGGCTTACTTCGAATGTATGCACATGTGTACTGGCGGAAATTGTTCTTCGTATGCATGTCGCTTTTGGGGGAAGTTACGCGTGTCGCATGCCGTACGTTGTCATGTCGGAATGTAGTGAAGTAGAAAAAAAAAGAAATTTGCCGTCACTTCTTCCAACCGTCGTTTCACTCTCTGCGCTCTTCGCCCCTGCTTAAAAAAAAGTACCGTTTATATGCTGCCTATTTCTCCACTTATGCAAATTGACTATCAACCAGAGCCATCTAGTTTTCCATTTCTCCAAACAGCCAATTTGCAAAGGGGGACAACTCAAACCACACGGAGGACAGAAAAAAAGAGAGAAAAAAGAAAGAAAGAAGAAACGGAAGCGGAAAGGTTAAAAAGAAGTGACCCCGATGCCTTGTCGTGTCAAAATGTCAGATAAACAGGGCAACGTTTGTGTGCTTGCACACGCGTGACTTGTTTTGTATTTGTGTGTTCGCGCCACACACAAATCTGATGTAGCAGTCGTAATAGTTGCTATAATACTACAGCCCATATAGCCGGAAGCTACAAAGGAAAGTAAATAAATTAACATGCAGATGTCGGTGTGGCATGTGTATATGTAAGAAGGTTTAATAAGTGTTAAAGCCTGCGTATTTTTGTGGCAATATTACACGACGGTCAATGCGAGTCGTGCGAGTAGTGGGTTGGACAGTAGGAGCTGGGAAATGCAGGTCAAGGGCATTACGAGGTGTGTGAGAAGCAGTCGTAATGACGGAATCTGGGTCAGATTTGACGATTGTATCTGTGTTGGGTGCAAAAAACTCGTTGCTAAATCATACGAGCTTTCTAAGAATGCTGGTTTGATGCGATCTATTACGATTGAGTCACGTTTGTCGTTGTGGTCAATGACAAAGTATTTGTCAGCGTGTTTCAACACTAGATACGATCCATCGTAGAGCGGCTGTAGTGGTCTGCGTATCGAGTCGATGCGGACGAAACGTACTTTCATGAATGAAGATCGTGTGGATAGTACGGTTTGGAAGTGACAGAGCGCTGGGATGTGTACATCATTCGGGATATAGTGAGTTTCAGACGGTGTGTATAACCGGAAGTGGTTGCGAGTATAGATATGTCGACTGTGAAAAATTCACCGGGAAGGCGAAGGATGGTTCCAGAAACCATCTATGCTGATGTAGCATTCAGATCTTCTTTAATAATCGACCAAAGTCCTAGAACTAGCGGTAAATGTTCGCTCCATCGATGCGGTTCTAGCTGGACAGATATGGCAGTTTTAGTCAACGATGAAATCCTTCTACCATTCCATTAGCAGAAGGGTGATAGTCGGTTATCGCAATGTGGGAAATTCCGAAGGTCTCGGAAAGTGTGGCGTAAACTGGAAGCTCTGTCAGTGGTAACAGTGGTGAGTACACTAAAGTCAGAAATCCTGTTCTCTACGAATGCACGGGTTACAACTTCTGTGAAAATGTCGGCAAGGAGACTGCCGCTGGCCAATGAGTAAAGCGGTCTACATAGTAAGGATGTAGCGATGACTAGCAAAAGATTATAGGTGGCCAGCGATTGTCAAATAGCTATGTGAACAACGAGCGTCAGGTACAGGGAAGTTGCCTGGGGTTGATTTAGTAGTTTGGCAGGAAATGCATGCCTAAGCCCATTTGCGTATATCGACGTTCATATTTAGCCAAAAAAAAAAAAAAAACGAGCTGTGATCAGCTTGATTGTTGCGCGTTTGCCTGGATGCGTTAAGTCATGAAAGTGACGACAAAATTTTCTTCCGGCAAGAAAGAGGCAAGTATGGTCTTGGATGTGGAACAGGCGTATCGCACCATATTAGCTTGTCCGAAAATGGAATGGGGGTCTTTTTCATCGGAATAGTTAAAGTCGACATATATTTAGTCATTGGCGCATCTCTTTTTTTGGTCAGCTGTGATATAATCCAAGTCTAGAGGTTCCTCAAGACTGTTGAGATGGCAAAAGCGAGGAAGGGTGTCAGCCACACTATGTAGACCGCTTTACTTGCTTGGTAAATATTGTGTCACAAAATCCATTTGTCGAAGTTCTCTAGGTGTATGTTTACCATAAATGGAAGATGTAAGGGAGGCAATCAGTTGTTTGTGATTGGTAAAAATAATGAATTGTCTCCCTTCCAACATGAAAAAGAAATGTTTTACTGCTAAGTACATGGCGAGTAGTTCATGACCGAATACGTACTTACATTGATGAGTGCTCAGCTTAGCTGGAAAGAAAGACAGTGGTCATGTTTGACTGTTTACAGCCTGATTGAGTACAGCAGCTACATTAGAAACATCTGTCAAAAGAAAGAGCTTAGCTGGTGGGTCAGGGTCGATGTATGATAGTTTGGTGAGATTCATCAGAGTTGTTTTGGATGCGTGGAAAGATATCAGGGCTTCATCGGAGAGCGACATGGCCTTCTCTCGCGTACAGAGTGCATCAGTGAGTTTGGACAGGTGATGAAAACCGTTGGGAATTAACTGGCAGTAGTAGTTCACAACGTAGTTAATGCAAAATGTACAGAAAAATTTGGGACTGCTTGAACTTTTGAAGGTAAGGGTGTAAGTCCAGACTTGTCCAAGCAACTGACACTGGAATCGCAGTTCGCAAGATTGATTTTTTTTTTTTTGTAAACATTGGAAGACTCTAGTTACGTGGGCCAAGTGTCCTTCTTGTGTGGAACTTGCAATGAGAATGCCGTTGATGTACGCGAAAACGAAGGGTAGTCCACGAAGAACTTCATCGATGAATCTTTGGAATGCCTGGGTGGTATTACGCAATCCAAAAGGTAGGCGGATGAATTCAGATAGACTAAAAAAAAAGTGCACATCCCGGTCTTAAGAATGTCTTCCTCGGCGATGAGAATTTGATTGTATGCAGAGACTAAATCGATGCGCGAAAAAAGCTGTAGAGCCAGATAAAGATGCAGAAAAATCGTGAAAATGTGGAATCGGAAACATTGAGAGCTTGGTAGACTTCGTAGGGTCCCCAGTCTCTCTCCGATTTTTTGGGTACCATGTTAAGTGAGGATGACCATGTACTGCTTGATGGCAGTATGATGCCAGGATCCATCATGTGTTGAAATTCTGAGCGGGCCAGAGCTAATTTTTCTTGGGGACATCCGTCGAAGCTTTGCATGCATGGGAGCACCACAAGTCGTGATATGATGTCGCACGTGATGCTTCATGTCCTCTGTGTGGGAAAAAGGTTGGGTGAGCTCAGTTCAACAGGTCTGCAAAAATTGCATTTGATGGACTTTCCGTTCGGATGTTTGGTGTTTCACAGAAAAGCATACCGCAGTGGACAGAATAGGAAGTCTTCGCGTTGGATAAATGACGTTTTCTTAGATCGACGAAAAGTTGAAAGTTCGAAATAAAATCAGCGCCAAGCATAGGTGTCCTTTTACGTCGGTGATGATGATGAAAATCCATGGGAAACTGCGTCGAAGCCTTAGGTCTAACATGAGTGATAAGGTACGGAAGGTTTGGATGGAATTGCCGTTTGCGGCTTGCAGAGAAAAAGAGTGCATCAGATACATATAATAGGAGACACGGCTAGAGAGATGGAGTGGAATTTTTCGCACAATTCCACCGGTCTATCTATTTGAATGGTCCGATTTTTTAAGCTACACTGTTGCTCGCATTTGCGTACTTTCTCCGCAAAACGACGGTGACAGTAACACCAAATATACCGTGAAACGGATCTGCGTCGTTGAGATTGACGTCTGTCTCGAAAGTTCCGTCGGTGCCTGGGACGTGATTGTCTGTCTGCCAGTAGTAACTTTATCACTTTGCTAAGAGCAGCCATTTCTGCAGATTCCGAACTGGAATTGTTTGTAGAGAGTATTGTAGCAGTTTGAGATGCGATGGTGGTCACAGTTGGAGCGTGATGTTAATTATCGGTAAAACGATCGACGATAACCGTTAACTACTTGGGGTCCTTGTCTCCAACGAAAATGGACAGCGTGTGAGACAATTATTGTGGAAATTTTTCTAACCACAATTGCTGGCGGACGTTATCGTCCATGGCGCATCTGCCCAGTAACCCTCAAAAGTTGGGAAGGTTTTCGGTTACCGAGAGATAACCTGTCAGCCTCCGGTGTACCTGTTCGTTCAAGTGTGGCTTTTATCGTGTTGTATGGACTGTCACCGAGAGATGCTTTGAAAATATCCTCGACTTCCTCAGCGATTTCTGTGGGCATAGCGTCAACGACGTAGAAGTATTTCTAAACTGAGCAAGTGATTTTTCCTTATGGCAAAATTGCCTCCATTTCAAAATACCATATGTGCGTTTTTTGTGTGTTAGGAGCAGGCATTTTTAAGGAAATTAAGCCTCCGACTGTGCTCATGATAGAAGGGTTCCTGGCATGCTGATGAGGTAAAAAAAAAAAAGGTTACAAAATCCAATTATGTTAAGTGAAGTTGTTCTTATTTATTTATTTATTTATTTATTGTGTTTCTGTAGAAAAAAAAATGAAAGCTTTTTTTATTTATTTATTTTTTATTTATTATTTTTCTGCGTACACATGATTGAAAACAATATGGCGGACTTTACATGAAAACCGTGGCGCGTTACTGAATACTTGGGTATAGGTGTGTGTGTGTGTGTGTGTGTGTGTGTGTGTGTGTGTGTGTGTGTGTGTGTGTGTGTGTGTGTGTGTGTGTGTCGCCATCTCAAAAGATTATAACGAAACGTACATATTTTTTGGTTGTACTCGATAATCAAAAGGATAACCCCCAATTCGTTGATGTCTCATTACTGGTGCGAATAATCGAAATGTCCCTTTCGATATTTTAGCCGCAGGCTGGAGGCCAGAGTCGAAAATAAGATGTCATCAATTCTTGTTGACCTCTGCGTCTTGAGTCACAAATCTTTTAGAGGATAACTATGCGTCCTCGACTCCGACATTAAAATAAAACAGCACAGTGTGTGTGTGTGTGTGTGTGTGTGTGTGTGTGTGTGTGTGTGTGTGTGTGTGTGTGTGTGTGTGTGTGTGTGATCAGGCATAGTCTGAATTGTTCATTGTTGTTGGAGAAATTAATTCATTTGTTTATTGCAGTCCATTAATTTTTATGTGGAAATTAAGTCAGACTTACCTCGAATATTTGCACATGTGTACCAGCGGAAATTGTTCTCCGTGTGCGTGTATTTTTTTGAAGGGGTGCGATACGTGTTATGTGCCGTACGGTGTCCTGTTAAAGGGAAAGAAGAGAGAAAAAAAAGAAGAAACAGAAGCACACGGTCATTAGGAAGTGACCTCGATATTTTGTCGTGGCAAAATGGCAGCTAAACAGGGCAAAGTCTGTACGTACGTGGCTTGTTTAGTGTCTGTGTGTTTGCGCCACACGCAAACCTGCTATAGCAGTCGTAATCGTTGCGATACTCGTTAACATAAATTTATATATATATATATATATATATATATATACCAAGTTAAAGGTATTCAAGAGTGATAATCAATCAATATAACGAGGTTATTAAGAGTGCTCAATAAAAAAAAGAGCAAGATAAATTCTATTTTTATAAACAAATTAATATAAACAAATGTACATGGTGTGACATTGGACATGCTGATTTTTTGGACAAAGGATCGGTTAAAAATATCGGTTAAATATATATATATATATACATATATATATATATATATAGATAGAGAGAGAGAGAGAGAGAGAGAGAGAGAGAATTGATATGTAATCGCCGGGCAAAGCCGGGTATAAAGCATTTATTCAGATAACGGTCTATTTATCTATCTATCTACCTAATTGTCTATCTTTCTAGCGAAGTAAATAACTGAGTTCAATCGTGGGAAACGATAAGTTGGGCGAGCGTACAAGTGCAGAAAGGGTCAAAGGGTAATGTTGTAACAGGTGTCAAACCGAGTGACCGTTGAGTTGCACCGGAAGGTATGCAAACGGGAGACTGGATGCGATGTATCAAGGGTTCTGGTTCGAAGAAGCCGGGTTAATTTTAGTGCTGTCCCTACAGGGGGCATTCTTTGTTTTTCGAGACTGAACGGAGGCATCTGTTGTTGTTTATATGAGATCGTTTAGCGTTTGTAGATCAGATAGATTAGTTTCCGCATTCGAAGATTTTCGGCTGTTTTCAGCATGGCCATCAATTGGATAGTCTTAGCCTTCCACTGAATTCCGATTTCTCATAATATTTTGTCTATGCTCTTTGTAGTTATTCCATTTGCAATTATTATTATTATTATTATTATTATTATTATTATTATTATTACTGTTGTTATTATTATTGTTGTTATTATTATTATTATTGTTATTATTATTAATAATATTATTATTATTATTGTTATTATTATTGTTATTATTGTTATTATTATTATTATTGTTATTATTATTATTATTATTATTGTTATTATTGTTGTTATTATTATTGTTATTATTATTATTGTTGTTATTATTATTATTGTTATTATTGTTATTATTATTATTGTTATTATTGTTTTTATTATTATTATTATTATTATTATTATTGTTGTTGTTGTTATTATTATTATTATTATTATTGTTATTATTATTATTATTGTTATTATTATTATTATTGTTATTATTATTATTGTTATTATCATTATTATTATTGTTATTATTATTATTGTTGTTATTATTATTATTGTTGTTGTTATTGTTATTATTATTATTATTGTTATTGTTGTTATTATTGTTATTATTATTATTATTATTGTTATTATTATTATTATTATTATTATTATTATTATTATTATTATTATTATTATTATTATTGGCTCACATGGAGCTTTCACACAAGTCAGCAAAGCTCTGATTGGAAACTTGTGGTGTTCTCTGGAAGCTGAGTGACAACAAGTCTCCCCAGACGTCCAGCTCTCTCCATCTCCTTCAATAGCATTTTCAAATAAATTTGCGTCATCATAACAGCCGCTTACCATTGATTTCTCGCTGGCAGTAGCCATTGGTTTATACTGTAATTTGAGTGGCACTAAGCCTCCCCAAGGTCCCAGTTCTCTTCGCGCTTGTCCAGCAAAGGTCTGGTCAGCGCTTTCTCTTTGGTCTTTCCATCTTCCTTGAACCTTCTCGGCTCTTTGGTATCACTTTTGTTGGGGGGGGACGGTGATGAGACAATGGGAGGGGATGCGTGATGGGGATGTAGAACTTGTAGATATGCAGCTTCGGTGTTCTTCATTCCCTGCAAGGCTTCTTCATTATATTGTATCCTTGTATTATTCTCCGCATTCAAGGGTTTTCCTTAATATTTCAGCAGTTTTCATTATTGCTAATAGTTGTATTTTTGCAGCCATTCCTCTGATTTCAATTTCTGCCATTCTTTTTTCAAAGTTTTTTTTTAATTGTTCCTAGTGCTCTTACTATTATCGGTATTATTTTTATAATATATGGCTAGCTCTGTGTATTTGCTTCGTTTCTCCTTTTCTTTCATACTTACCCTGTGATCAGCTGGGACAGCAAAGTCTATGATTTTACAGGATTTTTCTTTTTTGTTAATTATTACGACATCCGGTCTTCTTGCTTGGGTGGGTTTATCCGTCTGTATGTCCATACCCATAGGATTTTGTAGTTCTCGTTTTCGAGTGCTGTTGCGGGTCTATGCTTTACCATTTGTCTGTACGTTCAAAATGCAGTCGTTTGCACAATTCCCAGGGCATCGCCTTCTCCAATTGGTCGTGCCTGTTTTTTTATTCCTTTTGGGCCAGTTTGCAGCATTCACTTACTACATGGTTTATCGTTTCGTATCTTTGTTCACAGAGTCTGCATTTGCTGTTTTCTTGTGTTTTATCGATCTTTGCTTTGATATGATTGGTTCTTATCGAGTTATCTTGTGCTGTAGTTTGTTAGAGATCCAGTTTCTCGGTTTATATGTCCTTTTCGTATCCACGTCCAGGTGTTTTCATTATTCTCATCTTTTGTCATTCTTATGAATCTTCCGTGGAGTTGTTTCTCTTCCCATTTTTCTTTTCTCATTTTGTCATTTGTCTCTCTGTTTTCTGTTTTGTTGGGTTTTTTAGTGTCTCTCGCTGCCATAATTATCCTTTTAGTATTTTGCATTATGTATTTTTCTAGTTCTTTTTTGTGTCCTTCACACAGTCTTCTATACAGATCAGTCCTCTCCCGCCGTCTTCCTTTTCACGTAGAGTCTGTCAATATCGTCCTTTGGTGTAGTGCATTGTGTATGGTCATGAGTTTCCTGGTCTTCTGATCGAGCTGTCTCAGTTCTTCTTTTGTCCCCCTATAAACGGTCCAGAGTATCTTACTAGTGATACTGACCATGTATTTATACCTTTTATTAGGTTTCTGCTATACAATTTCGTATAATTTCGTTTCCAGGAGTTTTCTTGTTCTCCTGAGGTATTCCTTTCCAATTCTCCCTTTCATTTCAGTTGGTTTGATGGTGTCCGCTTCCAGAATTCCCAAGTATTTATAGTCGTCTTGTTCCCCTAGTGCCCTCATCTCTGTTTGGTTGGGTAGTTCCATGCCTTCTGTCGTGCGCACTTTTCTATTCCAAATTCCATTTGGATATCTTGACTGAAGATCCTGGTAGTGTTAATTAGTATCTCTAGCTCCTTTTCGGTCCTTGTAAAAAGTTTCAAATCGTCCATGTACATCAGGTGGTTCATTTTTTTCTCTGTGTTGGAGAACTTGTATCCGGCTTGGCACTTTCTCAGAATACTATTCAGGGGCATCATCGCTATGATGAACAGTAGTAGTGATAGTGAGTCTCCTTGGAAGATGCCTCTTTGTATGTTAATTTCTGTTATGTGTTGTCCATCAGCTGTCAATTCCAGTCTCCATGTTCTCATTGCATTTTCTATTACGTTGATGATCCCGTTTGGTATTTTATACATTTTTAAGCATTCTATTATCCATGCTGGGGGATCCTGTCGTACGCTTTTTTGTAGTCGATCCATGCCATGGCTAAATTCTTTCTTCTTTTTACCTTCTTTAGGATTTTTTTATCTATATATAGCAGGTCATGTGTTCCTCTTTTTCCTTTTTGGCATCCTTTTTGTTCCCCGAGGATGAGTCCACAATTATTCAGGGAGTGGTAGATTTGTTCCCTCAGTTGTGCTGTCAGTATCTTCCACATAGTGGGTAAGCACGTGATCGTCTTATCGTTGCTAGAGACGGTTCCTTTCTCCGTGTCTTTCTGTAGCAGTGCAGTTCTACTTTTTGTCATCCAGTATGGCAAGCTTGTTTCCTGTATACATCTTCTCAGGTTTGGGGCTAGCTTTCGTGTAAGGTTGTGAATTTTTTTTAACCAGTATGCATGTATCCCGTCGTGCCCTGGTGCTCTCCAGTTTGCCATTTTTCCTATGGCTTTCTTTAGGGTTTCCTTGCTTATTTCATTCACTGTTCCTTCTTCTATTTGTTGTAACACTTCTTTCATGTCTTTCAGCCACTCGGCATTTCTATTGTGATCTCGTCGTTCTTCCCATATTTTACTCCAGCAGAGTTTTGTTTCTGTCGGATTTGGTAGTTCTGTTTTTGTTTTCCCAGTTCACATTTTGGTGGAATTGACTTTCATTAGTTTCAAATGTCCTGTTTTGTTTGCATCGTTCAGATTTATATCTATATCGTCTCAATCTCGCTTCTTTTGCTTTTATTTTTTGGTCCAGTTCTTCATGTTTCTTGTTTAGCCACTCCCTGCCAGTCACATTTCTTTCTTCAGTTTTGTCATTTTGGTTTCTTTTTTATGTTTGTGTATTTGAGTTTCCAGTCTCATTTCCCATCAAGATTTTGTCGGTCCACTTGTCCCCGGTGGTTTTTCTGATTTGAAATTCATACTTACCATTGGGGTGTGTGGGAGGAACTTGTTAACCTTCTCTGTTTTTGTTTTTAATTTCTTCTGCTCTTGGTTCCTTAACGATGGGAGCTTTGTTTTTTTCTCGTTCATGAACTGTATTATTTTATTTATTTCATTTGTTTCATTGTTATTATTATTATTATTATTAGTAGTAGTAGTAGTAGTAGTAGTAGTAGTAGTAGTAGTAGTAGTAGTATCCCCTAGGAGTTTTCACTCAGCCCATCAAGGAGTTCTCTTTGATAACAGCCCGTGGTGTACCTTTGGATTTGAGTGACAACAAGTCTCTCCAGATTGCCAGTACTCTCGACATTTTTCGATAATCTTTGCAAATCAATTTGCGTTATCGCAACAGATGTTTACCGTTAATTTATTCTTGGCAGCGATCATTATTCTTCATTGCAATTTGGTGGCGATAATCCTCACCAATGTTCCAGTCTCCATCCAGTCTCAATCGAACTCATCCAGTGGAGGTCTGGTTAGTCCTTGCTTTCTCTCCTCGGTCTTTCCATCTTCCTGGACCCTTCACGATTATTTAGTGTGGTGCCAGTTGATGCCGTTACTTTTAAAATATTAAGTTTGTTATTATTATTATTATTATTATTATTATTATTATTTTACAAAGGAGTCACAACTTATCAAGGCCCAGAGGCCACTCGAGTATAAGGGTTAATAAGTGTACAGTGGTCAACGGGACAATGATGTAGTAATTGTTAATAGTGGAAATTTGGTAAATTGCATTACCTAAGGGGAACGGCTCATCAAGAACTTGTTTACATTGGACTTGAAGACGAACATATTATAGTCAGCCGGAAAGCAAGCAAACGGAAGACAGTTCTACAGGCGTGCAGTTCTAAGAAAGAAACTTTGTTCATGAAATCTACGTTTAGGTTTAGGCACAGATAAAGAGTGGGGAAAATTATTGATAGTGTTTTCAGCTAGACGAGTGTTTCTTGTGAAAGTTTGGCGAGGGGGGGGGGCGCCATAGATTGAAACTCAATCGAGCACTTGCCATGAAAATAACGATAAAGCAGAGACAGGCTGGCAGCGTCTCTTCCATGAGAAAGAGGTTGCAGGGAAGAGGAAAGAGCATCTCTTACTAGGCTACGAAGTCTCTTTTGAACTCTGTCAAGGCAGGATATTTTATTATTATTATTAGTAGTAGTAGTAGTAGTAGTAGTAGTAGTAGTAGTAGTAGTAGTAGTAGTAGTGTGATTTTCGAAACCATTAGAGAAGTGCGTTATCGGAAGTGGGGAAAATTCATTTCATCTTTGATAAGAAATCTTCAAAGTAATAAAAAGATCAAAACAATTTTGAACAGACGCTAAAAAATAAATAAATAAATAAATAAATAAATAACCTTTCAAACCTCATCTTCATTGCATATTTGGATAAACTTGCCTTTTCACACGATCAGTAAATACTTTCTACTTCATAAACATAGCTAATTATCGATCAGTCCCCCCACGCACTCTGAATCATCCACTATAATGAACCTTAAGGAGGCAAACAGCACCGCCATGCGATGGGTTAATTTCTATTGCGATAAGATATAATGATGATGACTATAATGAAAGTTAAAATATACTAGCAAAAGTATGATCTCTCCGGTCGCATATTTTTGCCAGGCTGGAAGGAATAATGGTGAATGAAGTACATCCACTGATCATTGGATCAAAATAGCAAGTATATTAATCCGTTGATTAAATACCAGAGTTACTTCAATTTTATTTAGTTGATAAACTGGTTGAAAAACTGACCACCTGCCGAAATCCTCTCTAGTTTAGAGTCAAATAATTTTTTTTCTAAATTTTAAATAATATTCATCCAGAGCAATGCCAATTACGAAAATATCAACTTTGCTAGTATTTATTTTGCCGTTTTTACTTTTCAGCTGGACATACATACATACATACATACAGACAAACAGACAGACAGACAGACAAGTACCCTTTATATAATAATAGATAATGTTGGAACATTTCATTAGCGTCAACACAAAAAAAAACACTCAAACAGAGAGAGAACATCATTTTCTACATTAAAAAAAAACTCATTATCGATCAGCTTCCACCCTGAATCCCCAACTATAATAAAAATCAAGATATACTAACAAATTTTTTTTTCTTGTTTTTCATCCTTTTTTGATTAGGCTTCATAAGTTGTTTACTCGAACTTTTGCAGACTGTTATCCTCATCTTCATAGTAGTTGTTTCACCACGTTTCGGCCAACTCATCCTCTGGCCTTCCTCAGGTGATTAACCGTCACGAGATAGGAATGCAGAGTCTTGTAATTGTATCCCCAGTAATTACTGCTTTCCATAGTCGTCGTTGTTTCGCCACGTTTTTAGCCAATTTTCCCCACTCTTTATCTGTGCCTAAATCCAAACGTAGATTCCATTAGCAAAGCTTCTTTCTTAGAACTGCACACCAGTGGAACTCTCTGTCGCTTGCCTGTTTCCTACCTGACTACAACTTGGACGTCTTCAAGTCCAACATAAACAAACTCCTGACAAACCGACCCCTTAAGTAAGACACTTTATTAAAACCCCCAATACTAATGATTACTACAGTACTATCTCACTGATTACTGTACACGCAACAACCCTTATCCCTGAGTGGCCTTCAGGCCTTGATAAGTGGTGACTCCCATGTAAAAAAAAATCCTCTGGCCTGTTTGGTTAGGACTGAAACCCAGCTTGTCAAAAATATGCTCTCTCTTCGATCGCATATTTTTGCCAGGCTGGAAGGATGATATAATAGTGAACACAATTCATACACTGATCGTTGAATTAGAATAGATGGCACATTAATCATTTGAGTAAAAACACAATTACTTCCCTTTTAGTTAGGAGATAAGCTGGTTGAAACGAATGACAATTACCCTTTATATTATAGATGAAGTTGGCACATTTCATTAAAGTGTCAAAGAAACGTCAAAAGAAAGAATACTTCACATGACTTGTCGGCCATATTATTTTTGGCTGAGCCAACAAGTGGATTATTATTTTTATTTAATGCAGTGAAATTGAGCTTTAAAGGTTCCATTGAAGTCAATGTAAACGGTTCCCACGAGTTCAAAGTCTTGGTTATTTTTCATAATTGCCCCTATATCAAAAGAAAAAGAAAATAGAGAAAAACTGTATGGATGTACGTACCCGTGATGAAACAAAAATATTATATTCCAAAAATCATTTAAATTGATTAAGCAGTTTTATTTTTAAACAGGAAAATCAAATTTTGTGAGTATCCAAAGAGCGACTGTCTCGCCCGCCATTCTGAAAATAATCTTAAGAAACAAAGGAAGATAACTTAATCCAAATTGTTGTTGTAATGCCTGTTAATTACTTGAGAATATTATTTTGTTTATAAAAATAAAACTGATCGATTTACGTGATTTTTGGTATATGATATTTTCGTTTCATTACAAAAGGCGATCAAGGATGGATTTTATGGTTTTATAAATTTAATGTGCAACAACAACAGCAATGAAGGCGAGGATAACAGTCCACAAAAGAATGAATAAACATACTAACAAAAATATGAACTCTTCGGTCGCATATTTTTGGCTGGCTGGCTGCAAGGATGATATAATAGTGAACACAATTCATACGCTCATCATTAAATCAGAATAGCTAGTACATTAACTCCTTGATAAAAACGCAGAGTTTTTTCCTCTTCTAGTTAGTAGATAAACTGGTTGAAAAACTGACCTCTAGCCGACATCTGCGCTAGTTTAGAGTCAAAGAATAATTTATTTCTAAAGGTTAGATATTATTCATCCGGTGCAATGCCGATTAAGAAAATATCAACTTTATGAGTATTTATTTTGTCATTTTTATTTTTAGCTGGACTTACATGGTAGCTGCCTTCAGTCTTGACAGACTATGGATACCCAGTGTAAAGGTGCCTGCGTATGGAATTTTTGTGGCAGGAGTTGCGCAATCTCCCACTACATTAATCGGCGTTGTTATATACCAGTTGAAAACTGGAGGTTCGGGACGACTGGAATCAATGCTGTGATAAGCAGAGAGTACATACAGTGCCTAGAATTCCCAATTAGTAACTTATCTGGTACTAGCCAAATTCAAGGTACTAGCCAAATTCAGTGATCTGAAGGCAACCGGTGTGTAAACGTAAGTATGTCGGACATACCTACAAACATACAGATATATATATATATAGATATAATAGATGAAGTTGGCACATTTTATTAAAGTGCCAAAGAAAAGTCCAAGGAGAGAAAACGTCATGTAATTTGTGAGCCATATTATTTTGGATTTAGTCAACAAGAAGATTATTATTTTCATTTAATCCAGTGAAATTGAGCTTTAAAGGCCCCCATTGAAGCCAAAATGTAAATGGATTCTTTCGCGTTCAAAATTCTGGTTCTTGTTCAGAATTCCCCCATATTCATCTACATTTTAATACAATACCGTTTGTGTTATTTTGTGTGTCACGCTTACATTTTTTATCTATCGAGTGACTGTCGTTTTATTGTTATGAGCTTCAATTTCTTGTAATAAATAATTTTACCAAGAATCCTTGATAAGTTTTCGTTTCGGTTTCGATTATAGCTGAAGGAAGTCAATTATGTATATATATATATATATATATATATATATATATATATATATATATATATATATATATATATATATATATATATATACTAGCATTTAGGCCCGGCGTTGCTGGGGTGTTTGAAGGTTTATGTTGAGCAAAAAAAAGCAGGCAATCTTTTTAATTTGACCCCTATTATGACCCCTTTACATTTATTGTTTGGGGGTCAGATCAAGTTATTAAGTTAGATCCATGCCAACGAACCTATATCGAAAATTTTAACTGTTTAGACCCAAAATTGTCGGAGGAGTTTGGTAGAGTTCTCAAAGGTCAAATCGTTAAACTTTGATCTCTTAACAGCCAAATTTCTGACTGAAAACCGATCAGAGATTTTAACAAATCTCAGTACCCGGTATATCAAATTTCGAGTCTGAAGACTGAAAATAGGCAGAGTTATTGCGTAGGAAAATGTACACAGACACACAGACACGTTCACTTTTATAGATATACTAGCATGGGTTCCCGGCGTTGTCCGGGTGTTTAGAGGTCACCCATGCTAGTCTATATATCTATAAAAATGAAAGTGTCTGTCTGTGTGTCTGTTTGTCTGTATGTGTACATTTAACTACGCAATAACTCTGTCAATTTTAAGTCTACAGATATACAGGGTACTGAGATTTGGGAAAATCTATGTGATCGGTTTTCGGACAGAAATTTCGCTGTTAAGGGGTCAAAGTTCAACGATTTGATCTTTGAGAACTCTACCAAACTCCTCCGGAAATTTTACCTCTGCGATCTCTTCCAAATTGCTAAAACAATTTCTGGTCTAAACATTTGAAATTTTACATAAAGGTTATTTAGAGATATGGCAAGCTTTTTCATCGGTTTTGGTCGAAAATGTTTGTTACCAATACATAATTTTACCAAGATCAGTATCGTTTTAAATTTCGACCTTTCATACGACAAATATCGAAAAATTGCCTAAAACAATTAACATCTTCACCTTCAACTAGGCACTTTTCTAAAGGGGGGCACTTCTTTCGCAGATATTTTTAAAGGTTATCCTCTCCTTTTGATTGTCTAGCCTTACTTTTAAAAATGTCGCTTCCGGTTTGGCGGTAGTCGTAACAGCATAGATGTCAGGTTTTTACCCCGTTCTTTTCCTTCTTCGCGGTACGGGTTCGAGCCTGCCTTCTTACTACCATTTTTCCCCCTTTTTTTTTTTGCTTTTCTTTTGTTCAACAGACACATCCATACACCCGGGCAACGCCGGGCTGAAATCCCAGTCTATCTGTATATCTATAAAAGTGAAAGTGTCTGTCTGTCTGTCTATGTATCTGTGTGTCTGTGTTTGTAAATTTCCTTACGCAATAACTGTATCAATTTTTAGTCTACAGACTCGAAATTTGATATACAGGGTACTGAGATTTGGGTCTAAACAGTTGAAATTTTAGCTATAGGTTCTTTGGAGATGGATCTAACTTAATCACTTGATTTGAGCCCAAAACAATTAATTTTAAGGGGTCATAATCGGTGTCAAAGTTTAAAAAAATGACCACATCTTTTTTTTTTTTTTTTTTTTGCTATACATACATCTTCAAATACCCGGGCAACGCCGGGCATCCATACTAGTATATATATATATATATATATATATATATATATATATATATATGTGTGTGTGTGTGTGTGTGTGTGTGTGTGTGTGTGTGTGTGTGTGTGTCAACGTGTCTGTGTGTCTGTCTGTGTGTCTGTGTACATTTTCCTTCGCAATAACTCTGTTAATTTTCAGTCTACAGACTCGAAATTTGATATACAAGGTACTGAGATTTGGGAAAATCTTTGTTTGTGTGTCTGTCTGTGTGTATGTGTCTGTGTATCTGTGTGTCTGTGTGTGTATATTTCCCTACGCAATAACTCTATCAATTTTTAGTATACAGACTCGAAATTTTACATGCAGGGTACGGAGATTTGGGAAAATCGATGTGACCGGTTTTCGGCCAGAAACTTTGCGATAAAGGGGTGAAAGTTAAACGATTTGACCTTTGAGAACTCTACCAAACTCCTCCGACAATTTTGGGTCTAAACACTTGAAATTTTAGATATAGGTTGATTGGACATGGATCTAACTTAATAACTTAATTTGAGCCTAAAACAATAAATTTTAAGGAGGCATAATAGGGGTCAAATTAAAAAAAGTGACCACTTTTTTTTGCCTAACATACATCTCCAAATATCCGGGCAACGCCAAGCAACGCCGGGCAACCATGCTAGTATATATATATATATATATATATATATATATATATATATATATATATATATATATATAATCTTCATAAATTTTGGTTTCGGTTTCGATTGAAGCTTATGCACTGACGTCATATATATATACATATATATATATATATATATATATATATAAGTGAAAGTGTCTGTGCGTGTGTTAGTGTGTGTGTCTGTGTGTCTGTATACATTTCTCTACGCAATAACTTTGTCAATTTTAAGTCTACACTCTAAATTTTATATATATGGTACTGAGATTTGGGAAAATCTTTGTGATCGGTTTTCGCCCAGAAATTTTGTGATTAAAGGGTCAGAGTTCAACGATTTGACCTCTAGTTAAAGTTAACTCTACCAAACTCCCCTCCAATTTTGGGTCTAAACAGTTGAAATTTTAGATATAGATTCCTTGGAAATGGATCTAACTTAATAACTCGATTTGAGCCCAAAACAATAAATTTTAAGGGGTCATAATAAACAACAAAAAAAGCGGTCAAAGTTAAAAACATTGACCGCTTTTTTTTGTTTTTTTGCTCAGCATACACATAAAAACCCCCGGACAACGCCGGGCACCTATGCTAGTACATATATAAAAGTAAACGTGTCTGTCTGTCTTTCTGTCTTTCTGTCTGTCTGTGTACATTTCCCTACGCAATAACTCTGTCAATTTTTAGTCTACACACTCGAAATTTGATATACAGGGTACTGATATTTTGCAAAACATACATGATCGGTTTTCAGTCAGAAATTTGGCTGTTAAGGGGTCAAAGGTCAGCGATTTGACCTTTGAGAACTCTACCTAATTCCTCTAATAATTCCTTTAATAACTTGATTTGAGCCCAAAACAATAAATGTAAAGGGTCATAATAGGGGTCAAAGTTTAAAAAATTGACCTTTTTTTTTCTCAGCGTACACCTCCAAACACCAAGGCAACACCGGGCATCCATGCTAGTATATCTAAAAAAAAGTGCCTGTGTGTCTGTGCGTCTGTATACATTTTCCTACGCAATAACTCTGTCAATTTTCAGTCTTCAGACTCGAAATTTGATATACAGGGTACTGAGATTTGAGGAAATCTTTGTGATCGGTTCTCGGCCAGAAATTTGGCTATTAAGGGGTCAAATTTAACGATTTGACCTTTGAGAACTCTACCAAACTCCTCAGACAATTTTGGATCTAAACAGTTGAAATTCTCGATATGGGTTCCTTGGACATTGATCTAACTTAATAACTTGATCTGAGCCCTAAACCCTAAATGTTAAGGGGTCATAATAGGGGTCAAATTAAAAAAATTGACCGCGTTTTTTTGTTTTTTTTTGCTTAACATACACCTCCAACAACGCCGGGTGTAAATGCTAGTGTATATATATATATATATATATATATATATATATATATATATATATATATATATATATATTAATCACAACTTTATAATATATAGGTATTGATAGAAAATTGACTCTATAATAATCTATACGAAATCTGCATGAATTAAAATATCATGTTTAACCGTATTTTACGACCGGGCTACACCAGGAACCCTTGCTTGCTTGGATAAACACTTTTGCAGTTTTAACAAAAGTGCAATAATATCATAGTTCTTTTTTAATGTACTAGCAGATATATTCTCTCTCCGGTCCTATATTTTTACCAGGCTGGATGGATTATATGATGGAAAATCCAACTTATAGACTGACCCACCATCCAAAGGAGAAAATAATGCTTTTTAGAATGATACGACGAATGAATACTAACCCATCCCAAAGAAGGAGCTAATACCTAGGAGGATTATATCATTAAAACAAAAGATAATGCATTAACTAAGCTCCCCACAAAAAGGAAGAGGATATCGTTAAGAATGGACATATACTATTCTCTACCCCCCCCCACACACACACACACACTCACACACAAAGAGGAAGTAATGCCCGGTAGAATTCTGCTCAGCTTCCAAAAAAGGGGGTGATAATGTCTGGGAGCATGGAAACATGATGGACGAATATATACAATTATGAACCTTAAAAGAGGACGAAATGCCTGATAAGATAGTATAATGATAGAAGCAGTAGAAACAGATGTTACAATGCCAAATCAAAATAGTGTAGGTAATAGAACACTACAATCATAAAAAGAGAATTATTATTATTATTATCAATATATTCGCTTCGACCATTATCATTCTGATCATCCCTTGGATTTAAAATGGAATGTTCCAATATTCAATGCTCGAATAAAAAAAGAAAACTGATGTTGCTAATGAGTTAAACTCTGCCCATATTTTGATTGGATGAGGAAAACGCATACCAACTTCTTATTGGATAAAAGAAATTTCGCTAACCAACCAAAACATTAAAACAATATAGTGGTTTTAGCTTTCAGTTCAGACGTTACTTTTCATAAAAATAATCACCACAGATCCGTCAAATTTACAGATGAAATATAGGGTTACAATTTTTGTGTATGTGCTTACGTTAATTTATATAACTTTATTTTAATCTTTAAATTTTTATGTAAAATTAAACAAATACATTCCTTTATACACCCTCGGAATATAAATAGACTATTCCCGCTGATTAAGAATTATCTTGTTTATCTATCTATTTTATTTTATATGTTGAAACAAAACAAAGAAAAATACATTCTTTTTTTTTAAGTATTTATTTTTAAGGCGCTTTTAGATGATTCGTCACCGGCCTGGGGAGATAACTCTATTTTACTAAGAGTTCCATTCATTTTTTTATAGAATTTGGGGCACTAAAACTAACACAAAACATTTAAAATTAAAGCAAAACATTTAACTAGGTATGGACAAAAATGGGCGGACAAAAATAGGGGGCTTAGTTTTGAAAGCCGATTTATCATAATTTATTTTTCGTAAGTTTCCGACTACTTTTTGATTGTATTTGAAAGATTAAAGACTAAACTTAATTTCCAAAAGGTAAAAAATATTTGTACACTTGAAAAAAATTTATGAAAACTGTTTTCACGGTGAGCTACTCAATTCATCTACATTTTGAAGTTAAATAAATTCATTGTAAAAATCCTTTAAAAGATAAATATTAGTTTTCTGGGTCTATTTCAAAGATAATTAGTAAAGTAAAGTCCTACGATATTGATTTAAATTTAAAAAAAAAACACCTTGTTTGTACAAAACATTAATTAATAGGCCTAAAACCGAGTAATTCTGTGTTCGCAAAAAGCAACAAATTAATATAAACACGGAATATACAGAGGCCCAAAATTTCAGCCAGTCGAAAGACTGTGAAAATGACGTCATGTAATTAAAAGGGAGAAAGGGGTGTGATAAGTTTTTTCCAGACGTGCATCCGTGCATTCCTATTCTAAACGTTTGTATCAATTTTTCCATGTTTTAATTTAATTATTTTTCTATGTTCCTCGTTTTAAATTATTTTTTTTAATTATTGTTCAATATTATATAACAAATATGTTCCGCCGAAAGTTTCACATTCTTACGAGCAGGGAAATTATTAAAATCTTGCATATATAAATTATGCGAAATCTGTAATTTAAAAAAAAAAGTAGGAATATTTTTTGCAATTATAATTTTTTGTGTGAAAAGTTTAAATAAACAATGTTTAATTCAATGGTAATATCAGTAGTTCAAGAAATTCATTTTTCTTCGAGTTATATCGAATTCATTTATACGGATTTAGGGGCTTTTTTCGTAATGTTCCTATACAAATTATTTTATTTTATTTTTATTGTTACAAATTTATATAAAAAAAGCAAAAATAAGTTCTTGCGTATTTTATTTAATACTAAAAACCATAACTTTAGTAAAAGTATTTTTGTTTAAACAAAATAATACATTTTCATTGATATTTGAATAAAAAATTATTAGTTCATTATATTCCGCGATCAGTTTTTGATAAATACTGAAAATTTCATAAAAATTGGTTAATTTTCTAATTTTTGGTGATTTTTTTTTTAAGTAAAGGGAGGGGTCAAAATGTTTATACATTTTGAGCATCGGCATTCATTTTGCCCGTACCTACATTTAACATTAACGCAAAACATTTAACATTACAAAAACATTAATAACAAGAAAATAAGATCCGCAAACTGATATTTTTAAAATAAATATATTTGTTTACTTTTATGCATTTTGGGGTTTAAGATACCGTCGACGAATCGATTTATTAAACATACATGTCGTTTCTGGCACCCCCCCCCCAAAAAAAAAAAAAACATTACGTGCTTAATTGTCATGTCGAAAATAGTAATATATCCAAAAAATACGAAAATTTATAGAGTAAAAAGTTATTTATAGTTAAAAGCAATTTCAACGGACAACTAGGTAAAATTGCATTTTTTTAGATGTTATAAAGTAGACAGAGAATATAACTGAACGGATGTTTTAGATTTCTTGTTCATGGCGTGCAATATTTGTTGTCTATAGCGATAGCAGTTGTTCTACTCAATGCATTATCGTAATTTTTGGATATTTCGTCATGACAATTGAGTACGTAATATTGTTTTCGCTTAAAGCTACATACTTAAAATATCGATTTGTTATAATCAAAAAAGTACAAAATTTTCACATTTTCTCCAAATAAATGTTTAATCGCATATTTGTTTAAGTTCTTTGTCAAATAGAATCGACAGATCGTGTTTTTTTTTTTAATATATCCTTGTAACCAAAAATAATATTACTTACTAAATTGTGTCGAAAATAGTAATATATCAACATGTTATGAAATTTTCCGAGGTAGAAAAACTATAAAAAAAAAAAAAAAAGTTTGTCACTATAGGCTAAAATGTTGACCATCATTCAAGTTGGCTAACATTTTCCTTTTGGCTAAAAACAAAGTGTAGTATCTGTTCTGATACTACACTTCGCCTGTTCTGACCTTGATCAGTGGAGGAGAAATCCTTTTATACTGATGTAATTTTAATTTTTGTTCCTATCCAGAGTGCCCCTTTGTGAGGAGCTGCATTTTTCCAACATTAAAAACCGACCTTGCATCTAACTCTGCCCTATTATTATTATTATTATTATTATTATTATTATTATTATTATTATTATTATTATTATTATTGTTGTTGTTGTTGTTGTTGTTGTTGTTGTTGTTCAGTGATTGCAAGAGAAGAGATTGAATGGATGGTTAGGAATGAAATGAATAACGAAATTAAAATTGATGAAACTAGCTCTGATGAAAGAACTGAGAGTGGAAGCGCAGAAGGGAAACGTAAGCGATGATGGGAGGCGGACAACTGAAGGGGTATGGAATCCTATGGTTAGGGGAAGTAATGAGAAAGAGTTTGAAGGATCTAAGGCAGATGAGATCATTGACTCTGAGACAATGGAGCCAGTGAAAGGAACAGATGTATGGAGAAGTGGTGATAAAGCTCGAACTTTGACTTTTGTAGAAAAAGAAGTACTTCAGAAGTTAAGAGAGGTTCTTCTTAGAGACGATATCATAGAGATTTTTTTTTATTCAATTTTCACCCCAAACAAGGCACAGTGCCACTTTGAAGCAGGGGGCTACTATTAGGGACTTAATTAGCGGGGTCATTATGAAGGGAGATGAGTAGAAAGATGTTTGTTAACATTACACTTGAACTTCTGCATATCATTGCAGTTGGGAAAGCAGAATCCCGGAAGGGAGTTCCAAGGACCCGCAGTTCTGGGGAAGAAACTATTGGAGTAAAAGGCTTTCTTGCACCTAGGGATCTCTACTGTAAAGGGATGAGACTTAGTAGCTTGTCGGGTTTGTCGGGGGTAGTTACGTCGGGGAGGTACAAGTGTTTGCAGTTCGTCAGAGCATTCACCCATTAAAGTATTTGTAGAACAGGCAGAGGGATGCAACATCTCGTCGATGGGACAGAGGTTGAAGCCTAGATGACAGTTCAGGACCTATCAGGTTGGTGACTCTCTTTTGAACCCTGTCCAGGAGCGAGAGACAAGCAGCGGATGCACCAGCCCAGATGTGACAACAGTACTCCATACATGGGCGAATGGTTGCCTTATAGAGATATAGGATACTGTCAGGCGTAAGTAGTTTTCTAGCACGGTAGAGGGAGCCAACCTTCCTTGCAGCAGCCTTGGCAATGCTCTCAATGTATCTATTCCAGTTCATATTCCCTGTAAACGTTAGGCCGATGGGTTTAAAAGAAGTACTTTCAGGCAATGTGTTCTTGGCCATTGCTATTGGTGGTAGAGAAGGTTTCTTGTAGTTATTGAAGGAAACAAGCTTAGTCTTAGCAGCATTGAATATGACCAAACATTTTTGTCCCCATTCCACTATGGATTGGAGGTCATCCTCTAGTGTTTCTGCCATTTCCTTGGATATGTGTTCATTTGTTTTCCCCTCGTATCTGTTATAGAGAGTGGTGTCATCGGCAAATATACCCATCTCCGAAACAATTTTATCAGGGAGGTCGTTTATGAATATCAGGAATAATAGAGGTCCAAGGATAGACCCCTGAGGTACTTCCGCATTTATGTCATATTGTTTGGATGTACGTCCGTCGAGGACAACTTTGATTTTTCTGTTACTTAAGAAGGATTTAATTACATTATGAATTCTTCCAGTGATTCCATATGATCTAATTTTCCTTAGAAGACCATCGTGCCATACCCTGTCAAAAGCCTTAGATATATCAAGGGCCACCGCTCTACCCTCCCCTGTTTTATCCAATGAACGGTATATACGTTCAGAAACTACAGTTAAGATATCTGCTGTTGAACGGGCTTGCCTGAATCCATATTGTTTGTCAGTCAGGAGTTTAGCAGCTGTTAGATGCTGGACTAGGGCTTGATTAACTAAGGACTCAAATATTTTGGCGAAAAGCGGGAGGAGGCTAATGGGGCGATAATTTAGTGGGTCAGTTCTTTCGCCAGAATTCTTGAAGACTGGTACCACAGAGGCGGTTTTCCAGCAGTCGGGAAAACAAGATTCGTTAAGGCATTTATTGTAAAGTTTGGACAGAACTGGAGCAACCTCGGCAGAGCATTTTTTTAATAGTACAGCCGGGATGAGATCTGGTCCACATGCTTTTGAGGTGTCTAGGTTTTTTATAATAGCATGTACCTGAGAAGGGATGATTTTCAAATCGTCAAGTGTGGCGTCTGTTCGCAGAGGAAAATCAGGGAGTGAGTGGTGTACCGAGTTCAGTGTGGAGTTTGAGGCAAACCGACTGGCAAGCAGATTAGCCTTGTCAGTTGCCGTGCAAGCAACCTCATGATTGTTTGTTAGTGGGGGAATAGTTGACTGTCCATTATTAACTACGCTGTTGTAGATTTTCCAAAAATCCCGGGTTCCTAATTTCTGTGCTTCGATGCGCTTTCTGGTGGTTTCAGAGTAATCTGCCTTAGCTGTCTCTATCACTCTCTTACAATTATTTCTAGCTTCTATAAACTTCTGTTTATTTGAGCTGGACTTATGTCGGTTGAATTTGCGGAACGCACGCTGCCTTTGACAAATGGCAGCTGCACAAGCAGAAGTAAACCATTGGGGAGAGTTGGGCTTGCTATAGAATTTCCGTGCGGGAACATGTGCTTCAATTGCAGTTTTGAACCATTCAGTTGTCTCATTTGCACACTGTTCTGCTGGAAGAGTAAAGATATTTTGCCATGGGGCATCTCTGATAAACTCCCTGATGGCTTCCCAATCAGCCTTTTTGTAATACCTCGTTGTTTTGAGTAGTGGGTCTTCAGTTTTAGGGCGAGAATTTAGGCTGATTTCTACCATTATCACAGCGTGATCAGCATTCCCGAGTGGGCTGTGGGCATTTGTTGCACAGTCATTGGGAACCGTTGTCAGAAAGCGATCTAGAAGTGAGGCATGTTGATCGTGCTGGTCTGGGAAACGTGTCGGAAATGTAACCAACTGATTCCAAGTATAAAGAGTAGTGATAGGCAGAATGTGAAAAACGACGTAAAAATAATTCAAGGAGTAATTCACAACATCATAAGAAAGTACATATCGATTACGGAACTTAACAGGCTTCTGTATGCAGCGTCATACGTTATTGCGAATCGTCTTGGCTTATTACAGAAGAAAAAGGAAGAAATGAAGGATAGAAGGCCAAACTGGCAGAGGCGGCTTGAAGAAAGTATTAAACGGTGGCGGAAAGACATTGGTAGAATCGAAGAAATAAGAAAAGGAGTTAAACTGGGACAGAAATCCAAGGACGGGCTAGAAAGGAGGTATAGATTGCTGGAAAAGGGAACGATGAACGTTCTAACAATGTTGAAAGAGAAAGTCCACACTGGTGGTATGAAAATTAGGAACTTTGTTGGAAAAAGTGTTGCATTTCGGCAGAACAACCTTTTCCGGAACAAGCAGTCTCAGCTGTATAAAGAATTAGTAAAAGATGGTCGGAGAGGATTGAAAAGTGTAAAAGATTGTGTTAGAACCGAGGAGATGTCGTTGAAGGAGCATGTGGTTAGAAGTGAGGTGTGGATGCTTAAGATTGTGGCCAATGAAGTTGAGGTATATGAGACCAAGGCTGATTATGTGAAACGTATGGATAGAAAAAGGGCAGAGGAACTGGCGAGGAAGAAAATGCACGGAAGGTTCTTCCAGGATATAGCAGAAGTGGCTGATGAAAGATCATGGCAATGGCTTAGAGCTGGGTATCTGGCTAAGAGTACTGAAGCTTTTGCTTGTGCAGCACAAGAGCAGGCATTAGGAACACGATTGTTCAAAAAAGTGGTTCTAGGAGAGGAAGTTGCTGCAGAATGCCGGATTTTTGGTAGGACCACAGAGTCAATTGCGCACCTTGCAGCAGGGTGTAGTGGACTGGCCCAGAAAGAGTACCGCAAAAGACACGATCGCATAGGACTCCGGATATATTGGGAGGTGTGTAAGAGGGTTGGGGTGAAGTGTACTGGAAAATGGTTTAAGGAGGTGGCTGATGAAGTGAGAACAAGTGAAGATAGCAAGGTAGAGGTTAGGTGGGACAAAAGTGTTATAACGAATAAGCAATTGGATTTGGTCGTCATTGACAAGGTCTAAAAAAAACTGGCAGATTGTAGATTTCTCAGTACCCTGGGACAGAAATGTGAGAGAGAAGGAGAATGAGAAGTGGAGCAATTATGCTCCATTGGCCTTGGAGATAAGGCGTATACACGGGGTTAAAACACAAATAATCCCGGTCGTAGTTGGTACACTAGGAGTAGTATCAA